>NC_079189.1:16681915-17041915 GCF_029499605.1 Hyla sarda
CTGAAACAAGTCAGCATAGTACGATCTCACCACCCCCAGGATACCCTCCCGAGATTCCTGCAAAACACCCTGGGAGTCAGTGAGACCGGTGACAGATTTATTTGCCACCCGCTCCCGGCAATTCTCAAAGGGATCAGGAGACCCTAAGGACCCATAATCCCGTTCAAGAACCAGGGAGGTATACCTGCTGTACTGATACTGTCTTATCTCAGATTTCAGCCGGTCTATCCTTTGTTGGTCCCCACCCGCCGAATATAATGACTCCAATTCTTTGCGCAGCTTGAGATACTGGCCATACTTACTCCTCCCCTTTTTAAAGGACAGTCTCTTTAAGAGGGTTCTGATCTCATCCTTGACATCCTCCCACCAGGCGGCCATATCATCATAGAAGTCCACCCGCTCTAGCTGGCTCTGCATAAAGGAATGAACACATTTCTGGACATAGACATCCTCCAAGATACTGGAATTAAGCTTCCAGAGCCCCCTTCCAATATCTGGGCGCTTACTGACACCAAGGCAGAAAGCTAAGGCCATGTGATCTGAATAAGGGACAGTTCTCTCATTCCTATCACTAATAAATTCTTCAGGTCCCACAAACGCCATATCTATTCTACTGCTCCTGTCAGAACATGAGTATGTTAGTTTCGGTTTCCTTCCACCCTGTGTGAAGACATCACTCAGACCAGCCTGCAATATGATGTTATTTAGGACCCTGGAGTCCCTGGCCACCGCTCTACCTGAGGACCTGTCACCCGATGTCCTAGTGACATTAAAATCCCCGGCCATGATTACAGGAACAGATGTGAATAGATATGGTTTTACCTCATTAAATAGCTGGACCCTTTCTGCCACTGTCTGTGGGCCATAGATATTTATGAGCCGGAGTCTTCTACCTTGGATGGTGACCTCCAGGATCAGACACCTTCCCATGACGACCTCTGTCATCCTATGTACAGTCACATCCCTGGTGGTAAACAGTATGGCCACCCCGGCATAAGGCTCCACAGCCAGTGACCAGAAAGAAGGACCAGACGTCCATTCCCTCTCAGCCTCACGTAAATACCCCGAAGAAGTCAGGCGCGTCTCCTGCATAAAGATGATATCTGTGTCTAGATCCCTAAGATGGTCATAGACTACGTGCCGTGTCCTCCTCACTTTAATACTGTTCACATTACTAGAAGTTACCCTTATAGTAAACCCAGCCATGATAAGAAAGAAGAGCAGAGACTTGACCCCCATTATCACAAGTCAGAATCTGAGTCCTGCTGTCCACCACCTGTCTCCATGTCTGACTCTACCTGAGGTTTTACACTCGGGGGTTTCTTTTTTATTGGGGGTTGGTCCCTTGTGTCAACGTCACAGTCATCCTCTATTCTTTTCAATTCAGTGTCCAGATCTCCCTCAGACTCTGACAGGACCTCGTACCTGTTGGACACGACCATCACTCCTGCCCTGTTGTCAGCCCTTTTCTTCACACTTTGGCCGGAGCTGTTCTCCCCCTCAGGCCTGCGGGAGGACTTGTCTTTTTTCCTCCTCTTATTTTGCTGTATCCTATTCCCCTCAGACACAGAAGTGGATACCCCCGGCTGCTGCTGGTCTTGTGGTACAACCTCCATGTCCCCCTGTGTGCTCTCTGACTGCTGAGGTTCTGGTGTTGTGTTGCTTAAACCCTGCTGGACCTCCTGTCTGGTCAGTATAGGGCCTGATAACAAAGCCTCCTCCTCTACAGCCTCTGCCCCCGCCACAAGGTCCTCATCAGGAAGCTCCCGGCAGATGTTGTGCCAGGCATTGGGACAGTCCCGGTGAGGGTGACCGATCTCACCACAGAGATTGCATCTGATGTTCTGGCAATCAGCACTTACATGACCAGTCTCACCACACAGGTTACATTTTACCACTGTGCAGGTGTTAGCCAGATGCCCAGGTTTACCACATTTAAAGCACTTTCTGGGCTGACCAGGGTAGAAACAAACGCCCTTCTCTCTACCAATAAAGAAGGAATTTGGCAGATGTTGGGTGATGTTCCCATGTTGGCGCAGCTTCACCAGGACCTTCCACCCTCCAGTCCAGATACCGTCATCATCTCTGTTCTTGGTGAGATCAGACACCAGGTCACAATGTCTGCGGAGCCACACCACAATGTCCTGGGGGGGAACAGCTTCATTCCAGAAGATGATATTGATGATGACGGTATCTGGCTTGGATATGGGAATAAAACTGAATTTACTCCATCCCTCTGCGTCTCTGAACCTAGGGAAGTTGGACCAGAACCTATCCAGATTAGACATTAGCTTAAAGCTGACATCATAGCCCTGTCTATCTGGTAGGTTTATTACCGCCAAGATGTCAGCTGGCACAAACCCCATCTGGTGGCACAGGAGCTCCCTCACCACAAACCTCCTATCCGGAAGGTCCTCCTTGGCACCTCTGTGCCGAAATCTCACCACGTTCCTCCTTTTAAATGCCTGGCCAGTGTAATTGGGGCTGGAGGTGAACGATGGAGCACCACGGCTCCAGGCATTTCTAGGAGGAACCTGGCGGGTAACTGTGTCCTGTCTTACAGGGTTGGGGTCTACTCTAGGGGGCCCTGCCACAGCTGCTGTACTTGTGGGTAAAGGGGGGAAATCCTGCACAGTATTGTGTACAACATCACCTGTCCCATCCACCTCTATATCATTATCAGACACAACACCCCACACAGATTGTGCACCCCCTCCAGCCACCGACCCCTCAAGAACATCACAGTCCGCACCCTCAGTCTGTGCCCCAACATCATCACAGTCCTCACCCCCAGTCCGTGCCCCAACATCATTACAGTCCTCACCCCTAGTCCGTGCCCCAACATTAGAGCTCTGCTCCATCACCCCATCACCTTCATACACCGGCAAATGTTCAATGTCCTCCTGATGCACTGGGACTTCTGGGACTTGTGGTGCCTCTTCTGGTAACTGAGTTGCAGGCTCAGGAACAGCTGCAGGTCTCTGAGGTTGCTGCTCCTCGGGCTTATGAACATGCCGATCCTTGAAGGTGAAACTTGGGGCTTTTATCAGGGGTCTTGTCACCTGCTGGGGCTCATCTGGGGTGATGACAGGTACCACATCGGATCTAGGCTCTGCACCAAAACTCAGCTGGTACTGGGAAAAGCGCTCCTTGTTCCTATAGGATTCCGCTAAGGGTCCCATCCTCTCCAGTATAGAGTCCATCTCGCTCACTATGGTGGCCAGTTCTGTGCTCAGTGCATACAGTTTATCATCATGCATGGACTTGTATTGTGGGTTCGCAGTCCTTAGTTTGTATATACAGTCAATCTGCATTTGCAGCATATGTTTTTGGTGCTTCAGCTCCTCCATCCTCCTCACCAGTGCTGGGATCTCCTCCGCCAGCTGTAGCTCTGGTGCCCGGGCGGTCTCTTTGCCCAGCTGGAGGGGTCTGGAAAGTCTCTCAGGCTGGGTAAACACACCGGAGCCTTGGCTGGTTGTATCTCCTGAGGCCCGGCCACATACATTAGGGTCTGGGGCAGGAACAGTTTTGCAAACACTTTCATATTTCTCCACAGATTTCCCAGGTGTCACCTCCATAGACTTGTCAGTATTGTGGCTCTTACCTCCGACCTGGGATCTTGTGCGGCCTGAGCGGGCCATGCTGGAGACCACCTCTTGTTGCTGTAGGTTTTCCTGCAATGTCTGCCTCTCCAGAGATGTCCTCCTCTGCCTCTGTGCTGGAGAGTGGAGCTGCACACCTGCTGCCTGTGATCCCCTCACCTCCTGTGCACCAACATGGCCTCGGTTTGCAGACTTTGGAGTTCCCACAATGGATTCTGTCTTGAATTCAGTCATATAACCATCACACTGTACACCATGGCTGGCAGACTGTTCCACATCACATTCCTTACACATACTTGCTGCTGCTGCTTTCTTTTCTTTACATACATCCATCGCTGTATTTTCCTTCTTTACAATGGCTGGACTTACATGCTCAGTATTCTTCTGTACTGGAATGACTTTAGGATTTACATCCACATTAGAAGAAGCCTGGGAGTTTTCCCCCAGTGTAGGCCGAGAAGCCTGGGCCTTGCTTGGGGAGCTTCCCCGCCCAGGGTGGCCCCGCCCTGGGCTTGCTCCAGACATGAGGAGAACCACAGACACACAACCTCACAGCTAGGAGGCAGTATTATAGTAGTTATTTTCTTGTATATAGGAGCAGTATTATAGTAGTTATGTTCTTTTATGTAGGAGCAGTATTATAGTAGGTATATTCTTGTATATAGGAGCAGTATTATAGTAGTTATATTCTTGTATATAGGAGCAGTATTATAGCAGTTATATTCTTGTGTATAGGAGGCAGTATTATAATAGTTATACTCTTGTATATAGGAAGCAGTATTACAGTAGTTATATTCTTGTCCATAGGAGCAGTATTATAGTAGTTATATTCTTGTATATAGGAGCAATATTATAGTTGTTATATTCTTGTATATAGGAGGCAGTATTATAGTAGTTATATTCTTGTATATAGGAGCAGTATTATAGTAGTTATATTCTTTTATGTAGGAGCAGTATTATAGTAGGTATATTCTTGTATATAGGAGCAGTATTATAGTAGTTATATTCTTGTATATAGGAGCAGTATTATAGCAGTTATATTCTTGAGTATAGGAGGCAGTATTATAATAGTTATACTCTTGTATATAGGAAGCAGTATCATAGTAGTTATATTCTTGTATATAGGAGCAGTATTATAGTAGTTATATTCTTGTATACAGGAGCAGTATTATAGTAGTTATATTCTTGTATATAAGAGAAGTATTATAGTAGTTATATTTTTGTATATAGGAGGCAGTATTATAATAGTTATACTCTTGTATATAAGAGGCAGTATTATAGTAGTTATATTGTTGCATATAGGAGCAGTAATATAGTAGTTATATTGTTGTATATAGGAGCAGTATTATTGTAGTTATATTCTTGTATATGGGAGCAGTATTATAGTACTTATATTCTTGTATATAGGAGCAGTATTATAGCAGTTATATTCTTGTATATAGGAGCAGTATTATAGTAGTTATATTCTTGTATATAGGAGCAGTATTATAGTAGTTATATTCTTGTATATGGGAGCAGTATTATAGTACTTATATTCTTGTATATAGGAGCAGTATTATAGCAGTTATATTCTTGTATATAGGAGCAGTATTATAGTAGTTATATTCTTGTATATAGGAGCAGTATTATAGTAGTTATATTCTTGTATCTAGGAGCAGTATTATTGTAGTTATATTCTTATACATAGGAGCAGTATTATAGTAGTTATATTCTGGTATATAGGAGCAGTATTATAGTAGTTATAATCTTGTACATATTAGAAGTATTATAGTAGTTATATTCTGGTATATAGGAACAGTATTATAGTAGTTATATTCTTTACATAGGAGACGGTATTATAGTAGTTATATTCTGGTATATAGGAGCAGTATTATAGTAGTTATATTCTTGTACATAGGAGACAGTATTATAGTAGTTATATTCTTGTATATAGGAGCAGTATTATAATAATTACATTCTTGTACATAGGAGCAGTATTATAGTAGGTATATTCTTGTATATAGGAGCAGCATTATAGTACTTATATTCTTGTATATAGGAGCAGTATTATAGCAGTTATATTCTTGTATATAGGAGCAGTATTATAGTAGTTATATTCTTGTATATAGGAGCAGTATTATAGTAGTTATATTCTTGTATATAGGAGCAGTATTATAGTAGTTATATTCTTGTGTCTAGGAGCAGTATTATAGTAGTTATATTCTTATACATAGGAGCAGTATTATAGTAGTTATATTCTTGTACATATTAGAAGTATTATAGTAGTTATATTCTGGTATATAGGAACAGTATTATAGTAGTTATATTCTTATACATAGGAGACAGTATTATAGTAGTTATATTCTGGTATATAGGAGCAGTATTATAGTAGTTATATTCTTGTACATATTAAAAGTATTATAGTAGTTATATTCTGGTATATAGGAGCAATATTATAGTTGTTATATTCTTGTATATAGGAGGCAGTATTATAGTAGTTATTTTCTTGTATATAGGAGCAGTATTATAGTAGTTATGTTCTTTTATGTAGGAGCAGTATTATAGTAGGTATATTCTTGTATATAGGAGCAGTATTATAGTAGTTATATTCTTGTATATAGGAGCAGTATTATAGCAGTTATATTCTTGTGTATAGGAGGCAGTATTATAATAGTTATACTCTTGTATATAGGAAGCAGTATTACAGTAGTTATATTCTTGTCCATAGGAGCAGTATTATAGTAGTTATATTCTTGTATATAGGAGCAATATTATAGTTGTTATATTCTTGTATATAGGAGGCAGTATTATAGTAGTTATATTCTTGTATATAGGAGCAGTATTATAGTAGTTATATTCTTTTATGTAGGAGCAGTATTATAGTAGGTATATTCTTGTATATAGGAGCAGTATTATAGTAGTTATATTCTTGTATATAGGAGCAGTATTATAGCAGTTATATTCTTGAGTATAGGAGGCAGTATTATAATAGTTATACTCTTGTATATAGGAAGCAGTATCATAGTAGTTATATTCTTGTATATAGGAGCAGTATTATAGTAGTTATATTCTTGTATACAGGAGCAGTATTATAGTAGTTATATTCTTGTATATAAGAGAAGTATTATAGTAGTTATATTTTTGTATATAGGAGGCAGTATTATAATAGTTATACTCTTGTATATAAGAGGCAGTATTATAGTAGTTATATTGTTGCATATAGGAGCAGTAATATAGTAGTTATATTGTTGTATATAGGAGCAGTATTATTGTAGTTATATTCTTGTATATGGGAGCAGTATTATAGTACTTATATTCTTGTATATAGGAGCAGTATTATAGCAGTTATATTCTTGTATATAGGAGCAGTATTATAGTAGTTATATTCTTGTATATAGGAGCAGTATTATAGTAGTTATATTCTTGTATATGGGAGCAGTATTATAGTACTTATATTCTTGTATATAGGAGCAGTATTATAGCAGTTATATTCTTGTATATAGGAGCAGTATTATAGTAGTTATATTCTTGTATATAGGAGCAGTATTATAGTAGTTATATTCTTGTATCTAGGAGCAGTATTATTGTAGTTATATTCTTATACATAGGAGCAGTATTATAGTAGTTATATTCTGGTATATAGGAGCAGTATTATAGTAGTTATAATCTTGTACATATTAGAAGTATTATAGTAGTTATATTCTGGTATATAGGAACAGTATTATAGTAGTTATATTCTTTACATAGGAGACGGTATTATAGTAGTTATATTCTGGTATATAGGAGCAGTATTATAGTAGTTATATTCTTGTACATAGGAGACAGTATTATAGTAGTTATATTCTTGTATATAGGAGCAGTATTATAATAATTACATTCTTGTACATAGGAGCAGTATTATAGTAGGTATATTCTTGTATATAGGAGCAGCATTATAGTACTTATATTCTTGTATATAGGAGCAGTATTATAGCAGTTATATTCTTGTATATAGGAGCAGTATTATAGTAGTTATATTCTTGTATATAGGAGCAGTATTATAGTAGTTATATTCTTGTATATAGGAGCAGTATTATAGTAGTTATATTCTTGTGTCTAGGAGCAGTATTATAGTAGTTATATTCTTATACATAGGAGCAGTATTATAGTAGTTATATTCTTGTATATAGGAGCAGTATTATAGTAGTTATATTCTTGTATATAGGAGCAGTATTATAGTAGTTATATTCTTGTATCTAGGAGCAGTATTATAGTAGTTATATTCTTATACATAGGAGCAATATTATAGTAGTTATATTCTGGTATATAGGAGCAGTATTATAGTAGTTATATTCTTGTACATATTAGAAGTATTATAGTAGTTATATTCTGGTATATAGGAACAGTATTATAGTAGTTATATTCTTGTACATAGGAGACAGTATTATAGTAGTTATATTCTGGTATATAGGAGCAGTATTATAGTAGTTATATTCTTGTACATATTAGAAGTATTATAGTAGTTATATTCTGGTATATAGGAGCAGTGTTATAGTAGTTATATTCTTGTACATAGGAGACAGTATTATAGTAGTTATATTCTTGTATATAGGAGCAGTATTATAATAATTACATTCTTGTGCATAGGAGCAGTATTATAGTAGTTATATTCTTGTATATAGGAGCAATATTATAGTTGTTATATTCTTGTATATAGGAGGCAGTATTATAGTAGGTATATTCTTATACATAGGAGCAGTATTATAGTAGTTATATTCTTGTATATAGGAGCAGTATTATAGTAGTTATATTCTTGTAAATAGGAGCAATATTATAGTTGTTATATTCTTGTATATAGGAGGCAGTATTATAGTAGTTATATTCTGGTATATAGGAGCAGTATTATAGTAGTTATATTCTTGTACATATTAGAAGTATTATAGTAGTTATATTCTGGTATATAGGAGCAGTGTTATAGTAGTTATATTCTTGTACATAGGAGACAGTATTATAGTAGTTATATTCTTGTATATAGGAGCAGTATTATAATAATTACATTCTTGTGCATAGGAGCAGTATTATAGTAGTTATATTCTTGTATATAGGAGCAATATTATAGTTGTTATATTCTTGTATATAGGAGGCAGTATTATAGTAGGTATATTCTTATACATAGGAGCAGTATTATAGTAGTTATATTCTTGTATATAGGAGACAATATTATAGTAGTTATATTCTTGTATATAGGAGGCAGTATTATAGTAGTTATATTCTTGTATATAGGAGCAGTATCATAGTAGTTATATTCTTGTACATAGGAGACAATATTATAGTAGTTATATTCTTGTACATAGGGGCAGTATTATAGTAGTTATATTCTTGTACATAGGGGCAGTATTATAGTAGTTTTATACTTATATAGTTTCATAGTACTCAATTTCTTATAAAAGATGGCAGCAAGTTGGTACTTTTTTGTGCTGGACACAGAAGAGGAATGGAATAGAAAGAGACACAGAACAAATCTGTCCATCTGAGGGGATTAGTTGTATTGATGGTCTTGATAATGGTCACTATGAGTTATCAAATGGAAAGTACACAATGATGTTGCTTTTTTATGCTACTAGGAAAATGTTGAAGCCTTTTATTTATTTATTTTCGCTTTCCCCATCGAAGCATAAAAAAGTAAAATTAGAGGGAGTGCGTGTGAATCATTCCCTCATTAATCTCTCAGATCATAAAACGGCTCTGCTCAGACTGGAAACAGAAGTTGTGGAGTACCTGCCACAGCCCCAGAGACCACTCACTTTCAAAACAAGTACATGGAATGTCATCCACACCAGGGGGATTGCATAGCGTAACTTTAGCAGAAACCTCAGTGTTCCCGCTGGCCGTGCCAGAACAGAGCAACAGCTTCATGCCACGCCATAAATGCACCATTATTTATGCTTCTACCGGATCAGCACGGACGCTACAAATTAAACCAAATTGAAAGTGGCTTCATGAGTTGTAAGCATCAAATTTAATTGCCATTAAGTAACATTTAATTATTGATCTACTATACTCTGTGCTCGGTTATCCCTCCCCTGGGCCGTCACACTTTATACTGAATAGGAGCAAAGAGTGTACACCCAAGCTCCGAGCACCATGGCCCCTCTCAATGTATTAATCCCCATTCTGTGTTTTACGAGCAGGCCTGGATTAGTAGGGCATGAGGTTTTTACGAGTATGAGCTAAAATAGTTTCTTTACTGTTCCATTTTTTTTTTACCCTTTAATAAAGCCATTCTCCAATTCGTCCCCAGATATAGGGGCCAGAGATGTCAACCTGTAGATGTGAAAATCTCACTTGTGGTGGAGGAGACACGGAATCTGCGAGGGGCGGAACAGGTGGCATTCCGTGCTGGAAAGTGTTTTTGGAAATTGACAGCAAATAGTCATAAAATAGCCCATTTATTTGGTATACAAGCCAACAATACTGGGAGATGGAGGTAATGCTATGATTTAATAATGTCTTTAGGAAAAATGATTTCATAGTGGGATACAAGGTTTCCTAAGTTAGGATTATACCGTCTGTTCCATTAGAATTTCAACTTTTCCGAACCTCATTGTATTTTAGGAGATAAGAGAGGGCCCCTGGTAATAGCCAAAATCAATCTCCTCCATGGTGATGTCTCTTGTCACCAGCCATCCATAGAAAAGGGGGACAGGGAGCCAGGATTAGTGAGCCCTAACTGTCCTTAACACCACTCTCCCTGCCTACTTGCCTAGACACCCTAGCGGTGAATTACAACTTGCCACCGGTCTCTTCCTTCACTAAAGTACATGGGCATAAAAGTCAAACAAAACAAAACAAACTGTAAATGTCGAGAAACAAGTCAGGAACAAAATGGGAATACTACAAAGCAACAAATTGATAGGATGCTGGATATAGCATACTAACAAACAATTCAAAAACCAGGATCAAGATTAACGATAGATATGATAATATGGACAAGACTAGACATAGTTTACAGCAGACAAAATCAGGAGATGCAGGGGATTAACAGGTTAACTGAATGTCAGAACTATATACTGGTCACTAAATCAAGAGCACTGTTCACACTGGACTCAGAACAAGGAATACACTAGACACCCCCACTCAAATCATGGAAAGGCATCAATAATAAAGCCAAATAGGCTCCTAGCTAGGGGGCACACTCCACAGTGTGATCAGGAAAGTAGCCTAGGAGGAAACAAAAATCCTAAATACAAGCAAACATGGGTACACACACAAGACTTACTCACTTCTAGATAGACAGAATAGCACAAGGCTCAGAACAGGATTCTATCCTTGGAGATGCAGGATCAAACAAGGTCAAAACAGCACTGACAAATGCACACTGTGAACAGGGACTAAGAAATCACAAAGCAGAACGCACAAGACAAGAATACTAAAACCCGACAAAGGTGCTAAAACAAGGCACGCTAAAATGTATATCAAATAACTATGACATGGAGCCATGGCTTACTAAAGACATTAATGCACACACAGACAGAGCAAAATAACGAAAACTTGGTTTGAGTAACAGACATTTTGATCAGTATTTTAGCCAAAACAGTCATTTTGATCAGTATTTTAGCCAAAATGAGGAGTGGAATTGACATAGAGGAAAAAAATATTGACTAGAATACTGACCAAGTAATGACCAAAATACTACTTTATTTTGGGACATTGGGCATAACAATAGGCTGTCTCAGGGTTGTGACTACAACTGGGTCCAACAAAATAGGGGAGTTCACCTAGGAATCTAGTCAGTGGAGAGTCATTGGCTATCGGCCCTGTGACTTTCACTTGTAGGCCATAGACTACTTTAGTCTTTGGCTTTTAGTCTTTAGCCCTGGTGTCTACACATAATCCAGAGCAGCTAATAATACCTGCCTGGCACATGTTGGGCCACAGTAGGGCCCCTGGGGGAAATCCTCTGCTATTCTGTTTAACAAGGAAAAATTTTAAATAAATATTTTAAAAAAGTTATATATATATATATATATATATATATATATATATTACATTTATTATTATTATTTTTTACCTAATAAAGACATAAAATCTGTATAACCGGATACAATGATTACTACTAGCTTTACAATTAGACGCCATGTCTCAGGTTTAAAGGACTCCGCTGCTCTTTATAAATCAAGCCTGACTCCTCAGGGTCAAGTTCAAAGTACTTAAGCAGAAGGCAGGAACCGTAGTGTCAGAATGCGTGACCTTTGCCTGCTCCGGTCATGTCGGCTCTCAGAGCCGTCTTGTAATTGCCATCTCGGTCACATCTCAGCCAAATTGTCTTCCGTAATATAATCCATCCAGATTGCCGGTGGTTGCTTCTATTTAACTGATTTATAGGGGAGAAAGTAAAAAAAAGAAATATAGCAATGAAAGCCTATGGGTCTACAGAGACCGGGCCTGTGATCACACAACACGTATATAAACCAATATTCCGAGAGTAAATAATAAAAACAAGTCCTGAGTTTCGGATCGACAATTGAAAATTTGCACTTGGTAAAGTTTCATTTTGAAGGTTGTATATTGAGAAATATGAAGCACTTACTCCGTCTTATTGGAAGTGTGTAATGTGATCTGGTGTCCTGCGGCCTTTTATCAAACGTGCCTGTAGAGGTATAAACAGTGGTGATGGTTGTACCAACCAGTCGGAGAAGACCTTTATAAACTTAATTTAACCATAAAAGTAACTTTTCTACAAAGTTAAAGGGGTATTCCAGGAAAAAAAACGTTTTTTTTTTTTTTAATCAACTGGCTCCAGAAAGTTAAACAGATTTGTAATGGACTTCTATTACAAAATCTTAATCCTTCCAATAATTATGAGCTGCTGAAGTTGAGTTGTTCTTTTTTCTGTCTGGCAACAGTGCTCTCTGCTGACATCTCTGCTTGTCTCGGGAACCGCAAAGAGTAGGAGAGGTTTGCTATGGGGATTTGCTTGTACTCTGGACAGTTCCCGAGACAGGTGTCATCAGAGAGCACTTAGACAGAACAGAACAACTCAACTTCAGCAGCTCATGAGTACTGAAAGGATTAAGATTTTTTAATAGAAGTAATTTACAAATCTGTTTAACTTTCTGCAGCCACTTGATATATAAAACATTTTTTCCCCTGGATAACCCCTTTAAGCCCTTTGTTCCTTTGAAGAGCAGAGCAAGTGGTGTATGGACAAGTGGTGTATGGATAACCCCTTTAAGGGAAACTTTTTGGATGTGTTTTCTAAGTATATTCATTGTTATCAACGGGGTTAACAGGGCAAAAGCATTTTATCCCCTACCCAAAGGATAGGGGATAATATGTCTGATCACATGGGGGCCCCCCCCGCAATCGGACATCTTATCCCCTATCCAAAAGATAGGGGATAAGTTGTTTTTGCCCGGATAACCCCTTTAACCTTTTTAATTATTTGTCTAATGCTCCAACCAGGGTATGCTGTACCTTATTAAAGGGGTACTCCCGTGGAAAACTTTTTTTTTTTTTAATCAACTGGTGCCGGAAAGTTAAACTGATTTGTAAATTACTTCTATTAAAAAATCTTAATCCTTCCAGTACTTTTTAGGGGCTATATACTACAGAAGAAATGCTTTTCTTTTTGGATTTCTCTGATGTCATGACCACAGTGCTCTCTGCTGACCTCTGCTGTCCATTTTTGGAACTGTCTGGAGCAGGAGAAAATCCCCATAGCAAACATATGCTGCACTGGACAGCAGAGGTCAGCAGAGAGCACTGTGGTCAGGACATCAGAGAAATCCAAAAAGAAAAGCATTTCCTCTGTAGTATACAGCCCATAAAATGTATTGGAAGGATTAAGATTTTTTAATAGTAATTAATTTAGTAATTTACAAATCTGTTTAACTTTCTGGCACCAGTTGATTTAAAAATAAAAGTTTTCCATTGGAGTACCCCTTCAAACGCTTTAGTTAGACCTTTGTTTTCTTAGATGCCAACAGAAAATCTTCAAGCCGGAGGGATCCCCAACGCAACGCTCGATCTCTATTTTGACTTGGGATCTAAATGTTAGATATTGGGTTTAGACATAATGTTATATGGTCCTTGTACCATAATACTCAACAATGATCTTCTGTTCAGGATCTTCTTTAGGACTAGATTCAAGAAGTATTCATTTGACCTTCAGAAAAATGCAAACAAATCTGATATTTTTGAACATAAATCGTAATCATGTTGGTAAGTTTTTCCCCTTAAAGGGATACTCCAGTGGAAAACTTTTTATTTTTAAATCAACTGTGCCAGAAAGTTAAACAGATTTGTAAATTATTTCTATTAAAAATTCTTAATCCTTCCAGTACTTATTAGCTGCTGAATACTACAGAGGAAATTATTTTTTTTTTGGAATACAGAGCTCTCTGCTGACATCACGAGCACAGTGCTCTCTGCTGACATCTCTGTCCATTTTAGGAACTGTCCAGAGCAGCATATGTTTGCTATGGGGATTTTCACCTACTCTGGACAGTTCTTAAAATTGACAGAGATGTCAGCAGAGAGCACTGTGCTCGTGATATCAGCAGAGAGCTCTGTGTTCCAAAAAGAAAAGAATTTCCTCTGTAGTATTCACAAGCTAATAAGTACTTGAAGGATTAAGATTTTTTAATAGAAGTAATTTACAAATCTGTTTAACTTTCTGGCACCAGTTGATTTAAAAAAAAAAAAAAAAAAGTACTTAATGCACCAGGACGTACATTTACGTCCTGTGCATAACCGCGGGCATCGGAGCGATGCCCGTGTCATGCGCGGCTGATCGCGGCTGCTGATCGCAGCCAGGGACCCGCCGGCAATGGCCGACGCCCGCCATTAACCCCTCAGGTGCCGGGATCAATACAGATCCCGGCATCTGCGGCAGTGCGCGATTTGAATGAATGATCGGATCGCCCGCAGCGCTGCTGCGGGGATCCGATCATTTATAACGCCGCACGGAGGTCCCCTCTCCTTCCTCCATCCGGCTCCTGGCGTCTCCTGCTCTGGTCTGTGATCGAGCAGACCAGAGCAGGAGATGACCGATAACACTGATCTGTTCTATGTCCTATACATAGAACAGATCAGTATTAGCAATCATAGTATTGCTATGAATAGTCCCCTATGGGGACTATTCAAGTGTAAAAAAAAATGTAAAAAAATGTAAAAGTAAAAGTAAAAAAAAAGTGAAAAATCCCCTCCCCCAATAAAAAAGTAAAACGTCCGTTTTTTCCTATTTTACCCCCAAAAAGCGTAACATTTTTTTTATAGACATATTTAGTATCGCCGCGTGCGTAAATGTCCAAACTATTAAAATAAAATGTTAATGATCCCGTACGGTGAACGGCGTGAACGGAAAAAAAAAATCCAAAATTCCTACTTTTTTAATACATTTTATTTAAAAAAAATTATAAAAAATGTATTAAAAGTTTTTTATATGCAAATGTGGTATCAAAAAAAAGTACAGATCATGGCGCAAAAAATTAGCCCCCATACTGCCGCTTATACGGAAAAATAAAAAAGTTAGAGGTCATCAAAATAAAGGGATTATAAACGTACTAATTTGGTTAAAAAGTTTGTGATTTTTTTTAAGCGCAACAATAATATAAAAGTATGTAATAATGGATATCATTTTAATCGTATTGACCCTCAGAATAAAGAACACACGTCATTTTTGCCATAAATTGTACGGCGTGAAAACGAAACCTTCCAAAATTAGCAAAATTGCGTTTTTCGTTTTAATTTCCCCACAAAAATAGTGTTTTTTGGTTGCGCCATACATTTTATGATATAATGAGTTATGTCATTACAAAGGACAACTGGTCGCGCAAAAAACAAGCCCTCATACTAGTCTGTGGATGAAAATATAAAAGAGTTATGATTTTTAGAAGGCGAGGAGGAAAAAATGAAAACGTAAAAATTAAATTGTCTGAGTCCTTAAGGCCAAAATGGGCTGAGTCCTTAAGGGGTTAAAGCTTACTTACACTTTTGCGTTTTTGTCTCCTCGCCTTTTAGGAGGCATAATAAAAATTATTATTACCACTACTTTTACTATTTCCAGAATCAGGGGCGTAGCTATAGAAGTAGCAGTGGCAGCAGTGGCACTGGAGCCCTGGTGTTTAAGGGGTCCCTAAGCACATCTTCCAAATAATAGACCATTATTATAATTGGCATATGGGGCCCTGTTGCAGATTTTGCATTGGGGCCCAGAAGCTACAAATTAACGCCTCTGACCAAAATATTACCATTAAAAAAAAATGTGTGTACTGTATGAGAGAGATTTATCAAAACCTGTCCAGAGGAAAAGATGCTGAGTTGCCCATAGCAACCAATCAGATCGCTTCTTTCATTTTTCAGAGGCCTTTTCAAAAATGAAAGAAGCGATCTGATTGGTTGTTATTAGCAACTCAGCAACTTTTCCTCTGGGCAGGTTTTGATACATCTCCCCCTATGTGTGTATGTATATATGTGTGTGTATTAGTGAATATTTGTATGTATGTTTGTATGTGTGTATGTCTATATATATATCTATATATATATATAGATATATATATAGTAAGGATTTCACCCTCGGGATAGCTCTGGGATCGTCATTGACGCCACCACAGGACACGTTTCCACTTCAATCAGCAGGCAAACAACAGTACTTTTTGCAAGCCTGGCTCCTTGCCAGCTTTATTAGACAGTTTGCAGGATAAATAAAAACATAACACAGGAACAAACAAAACCCTGGACCGTCCAGTCACTAACTAAACAATCCAGCGTGCCCTGACTATCAACTGGTGGGCTTTTCCCAGCCAGTTAAACTTATGCCTCCTGCAACCTTCTACTCACTGTTCACACACAGCATTTGCAACGTCTTGCTGTGTGTCTTGTCCACACTTCACTGTTGGGGCCACTCAGAGCTCGGGCTGTGTGTTCCTCATCAGGACCCTGCCTCCCCCCACAGCCACCTTGCTGTTTTCTGGGGAGAGCTCAGACTACACTGTCTGACTTCCTTCTAAACAGACTTCCCCTCTCTGCTACCTCATTAATTAGGCCACAGGTGGAGGTTTCTCCAGGGTTAGCTAGGGAAATACACCCTTCCCTTGCCACAGTATCACAATATATATATATATATATATATATATATATAGATATATATATATATATATATGTTTGTACTGCAAGTGTGTGTATTAGTGTACATATGTATGTATATATGTATGAATATTTGTATTTGTGTATGTATGTATATATGTATGCGTGTATATATATATATATATATATATATGTATACATGTGTGTGTGTTTGTACTATATGTATATATGTTTGTTTATACCGTATTTATGTATGTTTATATGTGTGTGTGTATATATGCATGTATATTTGTATGTGTGTATGTCTGTATGTATATATGTATGTATGATATCTATGTATATATGTGTATATATATATTTGTATGTGTGTATGTCTGTATATATATATATATATGTTTGTACTGGGGGTATGATACAACATGTATGTATATATGTATGTATGTTTGTACTGTATGCATGTGCATATATGTATGTGTGGGGCAAATGCCAAATTATAATACTGTCCCTTTTTCAGAGCAAAGGAATAATCGGAAGGCTTTTACCGGAATGGGTGTAAATTGTGCCATCTATGGCGCCAGGTTCAGTTACCGGTTGGGTTACAGAGTCTCGTCGATTCATTTACATGGATTTTGCAGCTCCCCAGCTACACCGCCTGAACGTACCTTCAACCTCCAGCTCCTTCCAAAGCGGAGCCAGTAGCCAAGACTAACAAGAAGACATGTCGTGATACACGGCTCCTAATAAAGACAATTACAGACGATTGAAAACTTCTCCTCGGGAAACAAAGAATTAACTTTTGGATTCTCTTCCCTTGAATTTCGAACAGAAAACAATAGGAGGACGAAGCACAGAGGGGAGGTGGGTTGGATTAAGATGCCAAATATCTGTTTGTTTTGTATTTTAGACAAAAGAGGTTACATATGCTTTACTTTAACATCTCTCCAACCAGTCACAGTAAATGCAATAAGTCTGGTTTGTGTAAAGGTTTTATTCTTCAAGTCACCAACCGGTCAGGCACCAAAGCCGATTAGAGTGTTTTTGTCTTTGCATTTATAGTTATATGTTCTATGCTGGTATAACAGAGGTATTCTCTCTCTCTCTTTCCATTTATTATTATTTATTATTACATAGATTTTTGGTTCCATTTTAAACCATAATAATAAATGGCCACTGTTAAAAACATTTAGTTCCTATCGTTGTGTGCGCGCTGCAAAGGTCAGTCATGCCCCCTCCCATAGACTTGCATTGAGGGGGCGTGGTCTGAAATCATGAGGGGGCATGGCCAACCCCCGCAGCGTGCACACAATGTTCGGAACTAAATGTCCCAAATGCTGGCCAGTGGAGTACCCCTTTAAATCAGGGCTTTCCGAACTGTTTGCTGTAACACATTAGTATCGGCACTCGGCAGCAGTCTACGGATGTGTTGCAGGACTGACCCGGAGCAGTAGCCGCTGCTGGTAACTATTCTTAAGTGGTCATGGCACATGCTGCATGATCTTGAACTTGCAGCCGGAGCCGCAGTTATTTTAAATCAGATGAATGCACTTAGCAGGCAAGATACTGAGCCATGAGGAGCAGAAAGGAACTGTCAAAAGACCTGCGTAACATGGCTATGAAAATTTATAAAGATGGAAAAGGATATAAAAAGAATATCTAAAGTTTCAAAATGGCATTCAGTACTATTCGATAATTTTAAAAAGAGTGGATCATTTAGGGAAGCCAAGGTCAGTTAGACTGAGAAAGATTACACCACAAGTGCGCACGGGATACAAAGAAAAAACCCAGGGGTAAATATGCCCTTCTTCTGGCTTTATATTAAGGGTCTAAAAAATTGCTATCCAGTACTCATCTCTAACCCTCAGTACACAATACACCTGTCAGTGTCAGCAGGCAGTGATGGCCTAGTGGCAGCTGTAGCCAGTGGATAAGAGCCATTGGTGGACCAGTGATTGTTGTAAACAGCAGACAGGTGGGGTGGTAGACCAGTGTTCATTGTAGCCAGTGGATAGCAGACAATGGTGAATTGGTGGTATGTGTAGTAGCCAGCACACAGCAGGTAGTGGTGGATTGGTGGTAGCTGAAGTAACTAGTGAACAGCAGGCAGTGGTGGACTAGTGAGAGTTGTAGTATTCAATGTACAGCAGATAGTGGTGGACTGGTGGTAGTTGAAATAGCCAGAGGACAGCAGGGGTGGTGGACTAGTCATACTTGTAGCCAGACCTTGTGATGCGGCTCCACGCTTCACGTGCTTACTAGTGTTGAGCGGCATAGGCCATATTCGAATTTGCGAATATTCGCGAATATATGGATGAATATTCGTAATATATTCGCGAATATTCGCATATTTTGTAATATTCTCGTTTTATTTTCGCATATGGGAAAATTCGCGTATGCGAAAATTTACATATGTGGAAATTAGCATATACAAAAATTAGCATAAGCGAAAATTCGCAAATGCGAAAATTAGCATATGCAAATTTTTGCATATGCGAAAATTTGCACACCAGTCTCACACAGTAGTATTAGAGCCTTCTTTACACCACACAAGCTGGAAGCAGTGTGATGTGATGTGTACTGTGAAAAAAAAAAAAACGAATATTCGTAATTACGAATATATAGTGCTATATTCGCGAATATTCGCGAATTCGCGAATATGCGATATTCGCGAATAAAATTCGAATATCGAATATTCGCGAGCAACACTATTGCTTACATAGAGTCATGATTCCTAAGCTCGGACCCTGGCTATGCCTTACTTTCTTTTTACAGAGACAGCACTGTGCCTGGCTATCTGCATCTGGTAAGAAAGGGATAGGCTGTATCCTGATTGCCCTGGAGGTTGAATGTCACATAATGCAAGCAATGATTGGATAACCTAAGGTCATATGATCTTACAACTAGATGCAAGGTATGCTGGGCTACCCTGACATCATCTTAGTGTCTCTAGTACTTCCTCCATTCATTCAAGTGCCAAAACGTCACGTCATTCTATATCCCTTCTGCCAATAATAGCACTAATTAACCCTAAAGTTCTGAGAGGAACCAGGTTGATGACCTTGGCTCACCTATATACTGTATATATATATATATATATATATATATATATATATATATATATATATATATATAGCTGGTATAAGTTATATATCTCCTGTATATAGTGATATGGACCATGCTGGTATAATCTGGGTATATACTGTATATATATATATATATATATATATATATATATATATATCTGGTACAAGTTATATATCTATACATCTCCTGTATATAGTGATACGGACCATGCTTGTATAACCTGGGTATATACTGTATATAATTAAACTGTATATGTACAGCTGGTATAAGTTATATATCTCCTGTATATAGTGATATGGACCATGCTGGTATAACCTGGGTATATACTGTATATAATTATATTTGTACAGCTGATATACGTTTTATATCTCCTGTATATAGTGATATGGACCATGCTGGTATAACCTGGGTATATACTGTATATAATTATATATGTACAGCAGGTATAAGTTATATATACTGTATATAGTGATATGGACCATGCTGGTATAACCTGGGTATATACTGTATATAATATATATGTACAGCTGGTATAAGTTATATATCTCCTGTATATAGTGATATGGACCATGCTGGTATAACCTGGGTATATACTGTATATAATTGTATATGTACAGCTGGTATAAGTTATATATCTCCTGTATATAGTGATATGGACCATGCTGGTATAACCTGGATATATACTGTATTGAATGATATATGTACAGCTGGTATAATTATACATTATCTGTATATAGTGATATGGACCATGCTGGTATAACCTGGATATATACTGTATATAATGATATATGTACAGCTGGTATAATTATACATTATCTGTATATAGTGATATGGACCATGCTGGTATAACCTGGATATATACTGTATATAATGATATATGTACAGCTGGTATAATTATACATTATCTGTATATAGTGATATGGACCATGCTGGTATAACCTGGGTATATATACTGTATATAGTTATATATGTACAGCTGGTAAATGTTATATATCTCCTGTATATAGTGATATGGACCATGCTGGTATAACCTGGGTATATATACTGTGTATAATTATATATGTACAGCTGGTATAAGTTATATATCTCCTGTATATAGTGATATGGACCATGCTGGTATAACCTGGGTATATACTGTATATAATATATATGTACAGCTGGTATAAGTTATATATCTCCTGTATATAGTGATATGGACCATGCTGGTATAACCTGGGTATATACTGTATATAATATATATGTACAGCTGGTATAAGTTATATATCTCCTGTATATAGTGATATGGACCATGCTGGTATAACCTGGGTATATACTGTATATAATATATATGTACAGCTGGTATAAGTTATATATCTCCTGTGTATAGTGATATGGACCATGCTGGTATAACCTGGGTATATACTGTATATAATTATATATGTACAGCTGGTATAAGTTATATATCTCCTGTATATAGTGATATGCACCATGCTGGTATAACCTGGGTATATACTTTATGTAATATATATGTACAGCTGGTATAAGTTATATATCCCCTGTATATAGTGATATGGACCATGCTGGTATAACCTGGTATATACTGTATATAATATATATGTACAGCTGGTATAAGTTATATATCTCCTGTATATAGTGATATGGACCATGCTGGTATAACCTGGGTATATACTGTATATAATATATATGTACAGCTGGTATAAGTTATATATCTCCTGTATATAGTGATATGGACCATGGTGGTATAACCTGGGTATATACCGTATATAATTATATATGTACAGCTGGTATAAGTTATATATCTCCTGTATATAGTGATATGGACCATGCTGGTATAACCTGAGTATATATACTGTGTATAATTATATATGTACAGCTGGTATAAGTTATATATCTCCTGTATATAGTGATATGGACCATGCTGGTATAACCTGGGTATATACTGTATATAATTATATATGGACAGCTGGTATAAGTTATATATCTCCTGTATATAGTGATATGGACCATGCTGGTATAACCTGGTATATACTGTATATAATATATATGCACAGCTGGTATAAGTTATATATCTCCTGTATATAGTGATATGGACCATACTGGTATAACCTGGGTATATACTGTATATAATATATATGTACAGCTGATATAAGTTTTATATCTCCTGTATATAGTGATATGGACCATGCTGGTATAACCTGGGTATATACTGTATATAATTATATATGTACAGCTGGTATAAGTTATATATCTCCTGTATATAGTGATATGGACCATGCTGGTATAACCTGGTATATACTGTATATAATATATATGCACAGCTGGTATACGTTATATATCTCCTGTATATAGTGATATGGACCATACTGGTATAACCTGGGTATATACTGTATATAATATATATGCACAGCTGGTATAAGTTATATATCTCCTGTATATAGTGATATGGACCATACTGGTATAACCTGGGTATATACTGTATATATAATTATATATGTACAGCTTTTATAAGTTATATATACTGTATATAGTGATATGGACCATGCTGGTATAACCTGGATATATACTGTATATAATGATATATGTACAGCTGGTATAATTATACATTATCTGTATATAGTGATATGGACCATGCTGGTATAACCTGGATATATACTGTATATAATGATATATGTACAGCTGGTATAATTATACATTATCTGTATATAGTTATATGGACCATGCTGGTATAACATGGATATATACTGTATATAATTATATATGTACAGCTGGTATAAGTTATATATCTCCTGTATATAGTGATATGGACCATGCTGGTATAACCTGGGTATATACTGTATATAATTATATATGTACAGCTGGTATAAGTTATATATCTCCTGTATATAGTGATATGGACCATGCTGGTATAAGCTGGTATATACTGTATATAATATATATGCACAGCTGGTATAAGTTATATATCTCCTGTATATAGTGATATGGACCATACTGGTATAACCTGGGTATATACTGTATATAATATATATGTACAGCTGATATAAGTTATATATCTCCTGTATATAATGATATGGACCATGCTGGTATAACCTGGGTATATACTGTATATAATTATATATGTACAGCTGGTATAAGTTATATATCTCCTGTTTCCTCATCGTCCCTACAGCAGCACAGAAGGGATTACCTTAGTTTCCCAAGCTCATCTCAGGACCGTCACCTAGAATAATACTAATAAATTATTTAGTTAATTGCTGGGTTGGGCCAGCGGCCCTATAAAGGTACCCAACTACCAGATCACCCTGTGTTTTTTTTAGTCCTCCTCACCTTAGGATCGTCGTCGTTGGAGCATCGGCCTTGCGGGGTCTTGGCTGCTTCAAATTCTGCCATTGCGGGGTCTCTGGCTCGTATATTGCCTTTGTGGCACAGCTGCCGGTGCGGGGTCTCTGGCCTTCACATTGCCATTGCGGGGTCTCTGGCTAACACGTCGGCCATTGCGGGGTCTCTGGCCTCTTCAGGTAACCAGTCGGGGTCCTGGTAAGTACCGGTTTATCACCGGAAGACCTGTTATTTTAAAAAATTTAGCGCTGGGACAGGAGCGCTCATAAATGTACATGCCGGCGCTAAGGTCTGGCTGTGTTCTACGCGCTGACTTATGCAGTCAGTAGGGATGTGCGATGTGCGCTGGCTATGTGCGCTGACTTGTATGTCAGCGATGTGTGCGCGCATCGCTGATTCTGTAAGCCGGTTGTCCCGTCAGCTTCTCGGCGATTTGTATGTTGTCGGCAGTATGTATGTACGCTGCCTGTGTGCAGTGTTCTGCTAATACTTACAGCTCCGTGGACAGGTAGCTTAGGCGCGCGGCCTCCAGCTGTTGTTTTCTACCTGGAGGTGGCGCGCGTCTGACGTCAGTTGCTGGACCGCTCGCTGCGGGGGGCCGGCGGGAGTAGCTATATCAGACCGGGAATCTGGCGGCTTCAGTCTCTCTGAGCTGGGCAGCCGGGTTCTAGGTCTGATAAGGTATTGTGGCCCCTTTCCTCCTGGTTTTTATGGTACTAATATCCATACTGAATAAAGCCTATTTTTTTCTATCAGATGTCGTCCGAGGCTAGTTCCAGGAAGAAAAAATCTAAGTCTAAGCATAGACTGTGCATCTCTTGTGAGCAACCGCTGTCGGATGACTACCCTTATAATGAGTGTGATCCTTGTGCAGAGAGGAATAGGAGGTCTCCAGTTGTGGAGAGAGTGAAAAGATGTTTAAGTTGTCTGCAGACACTTACTGAGGATGACCCCGCTGATTTATGCAGATCTTGTGCTCCTCCAGATACCGCTTCTAGTCTAGCAGAAGAGGCTAAGACTTTCTTCTCCTGGTTCCGGAATAAGTTTTCGGATGATAAGCCGTCCGCACAAAAATTGAAGAAGGGTACAAAGAAGCGCAAGGCCGTTTCTTCATCTTCTGAATCATCTGAGCCAGTGCAGCCAGTTAAAAAACGAAAAAGAGTAATGATTCAGTCCGACTCCTCGGATTCAGAGTCTTTATCTTCTCCCTCCTCATCCTCAGCGGATTCTTCTGATAAAAAGAAAAAGAAGCGCCACAGAAAGAAGTCTTCTTCTTCTTCTTCCTCAGACTCTTCTTCTTCTGAGTCATCTTCAGATTCTGAGGTCATCACTGAGGATTTTTATCTTTTCAAAAAAGATACAGCGGACGGATTAATAAAGAAGGTCAAACGCTGCGTTGAATCTGTGAGTCATGAGCGCACTAAACAGGACAAAGGTAGTTTATTCTACTTTCCAAAAAAGAAGTCCAGAAGTCTCCCTGGTCATCATGTCCTGAAGAGCATCATGGAAAAAGAATGGGGTAGACCAGACAAGCGTTTGGATCTCGGTTCCAGATTCAAATCAATGTACCGCTTAGACCCATCAGTATCTGCTTCTTGGGATCAACCCGCTACTGTGGATCAAGCTGTGGCGAAGCTGTCGAAAAAATCATTCTTTCCAGCAGATGAATCTACCTTGCTCCGAGATGGCATGGATAGGAAGGCGGACACCTTCCTCAAGAGGTCACACTTAAATCTGGCTCTACTGGCCAAAGCTGCTCTGTCATCTGTTCCTGTATCTAGGGCCTTGAGACTCTGGCTCGGACAGCTTTCTCAAGACATCAAATCGGGAGTTTCAAGAAAGAAGTTGACTCGTCATCTTGCTTCCATGAAGTCAGCAGCCGACTATGTCTGTGATTTTTCGGTTGATGTCTTGAAGGTAGCAGCAAAAAATATGGCGGTAGGCAACTCCACACGTAGAGCCATCTGGCTGAAGCCCTGGACTGGAGACGCTTCTTCAAAGGGTAATTTTTGTTCCCTTCCATTTGAGCCTGGAAAATTGATTGGAAAAAAGCTGTATAAGGTCCTCAAACAAAATAAGAAGGATAAAGAGCTTTCCCTTCCACAATCCTTTCGGAAACCCTTCAGAAGTGGGCGTAGCCAGAGGTTCAGAGGTGGTGGCCGTAGACGTCAATTTCAAGAAAGAGACAAAAAATTCCAGTCGAGATACCAGGATAAGGGGAAGAAAAAGCAATCGGGTCCCTCAAATCCTAAGGCCGAGTTCTGACGCCAGCTGTATAGATCCGGTGGGAGCAAGATTATTAAAATTCTTTCCACAATGGCAGAAAGTCACATCGGATCCATGGGTCCTCCGCATAATCCAAAGAGGATATTCACTGGAGTTTCTTCATCAGCCAAGGGACAGATTCCTCATCAATCAAGATCAGGATTGCAGGGTTCTGGCTCTACTGTCGGAATTTATCCTCAAGGGAGCTCTGGAACCTGTACCTCAAGAGGAAAAGTTTCAGGGAGTATACTCCCACGTGTTTCCCGTCCCCAAACCCGATCGCAAATGGCGTCTCATTATAGATCTTCGGTATCTGAACAAACACCTTGTAAAAACAAGATTCAAGATGGACAATATAAAATCTCTTTACAGTATTGTAAGGCCCGAAGAGGTAATGGTTTGCCTGGACTTGAAAGATGCGTACCTTCATGTGCCCATCCAAGAGGCCGACAGAAGATATTTAAGAATTGCGGTCCAGGGGAAGATGCAGGTGCTCCACTATCAGTTCAGGGCGCTGCCCTTTGGCCTATCCCCCGCACCGAGGATTTTTACAAAGTTGGTGATTGTTCTGGTGGCTGCGCTCCGTCTACAAGAAATAAGGATCATCCCTTATCTAGACGACTGGCTAATCATAGCCAGCAGCCCAGCAGTCTTGAGAAGCCACTTACGGATTTGTCTACAGCTGTTGCAAGAAGTAGGTTTCTTGGTGAACTTCGAGAAGTCCAAACTGACTCCTTCCTCCCGTATGCAATTTCTAGGTCTGATTGTGGATCTTCAGGAAATGAAGATTTTTTTGCCCAGGACCAAGGTCCTGTCCATAGGAATCAAGATCCGGAAATTGTGTCATACGCCAAGGATAGCCATCAGGGAAGCCATGAGTGTGCTGGGGATGCTAACGGCCACCATAGAGGCAGTGCCTTGGGCAAAGGCCCATTTCAGAGAATTCCAGCACGAGATCCTGACCGCCTGGAACAAGAATCTGTCATCTCTAAATCACTTCATTTCCATACCCCTGAAGATTCGGAAAAATCTCCTGTGGTGGACCATCCGCTCAAATCTAGAGCAGGGGAAGAGTTTTCTCAGTGTTTGGCATGTGACCATTACCACCGATGCGTCTGCCTCAGGATGGGGTGCCCATCTGAAGGAGAACTGGGTCCAGGGTTCCTGGTCATCAACAATGATGTCGAAGTCCTCCAACTTTCGAGAGCTGATGGCGATTCACCTGGCCCTGCAGCACTTCGAACCCTTGCTCTTCAAGAAATCTGTTCTGGTGCAAACCGACAACGCCACCGCGGCCTACTACTTAAACAAACAGGGAGGCACCCGGTGCCTATCATTACAGAATCTGTGTGCGCGAATCATGGCATGGGCAGAACCGATTCTTCTAGATCTCAGAGCCATCCACATCAGAGGGGTGTTGAATGTTCAAGCGGATTTCCTGAGTCGCGAAATTTTGCTTCCCACGGAATGGTCTCTCAATGTGAAGTATTTCAAGCCACTAATACGGAGATGGGGTTGCCCGGAGATAGACCTAATGGCAACCAGGGAGAACCGGAAACTGGAGAAGTTTGGATCCCTGAATGTGCAAGATCATCCAGAAGTCCTAGACGCCTTCTCAGTTCCGTGGAACAGGAAGTTTGTATATCTCTTCCCTCCACTACCTATTCTTCCAAGAGTACTGAGCAAAATATTGAGAGAACAACCCACGGTCATACTGATAACACCATTCTGGCCGCGGAGGCCTTGGTTTCCAATCATTCTTCAGCTGGCGAAGGGGAACTTCTACAAGTTTCCAGAGGCACCGGATCTGTTGATCCAGAAGGGGTTCCTCCATCCTCAACCGGGCAGATTGCATTTAGCAGCCTGGTATCTGAGAGGGAAAAATTGATTAACATGGGGTTCTCCAATGAAGTGGTGAATACACTTTTGTCTTCAAGAAGACCATCTACTAACTTTGTCTATTCCAGGATATGGAAGAAATTCGTGAGCTGGTTAGCTCTCTCGGGTCTTCAGTTCTCGGTAAAGGCAGTACTTCAGTTTCTTCAAGAAGGCTATGACAAGGGGCTGAAGGCCAATACACTTAGAGTACACATGACTGCTATCAATGCTATGTCAGAGGGAATACTTGCTAACCATCCTCTAATCACGAGATTTTTCAGGGCCTTGAAGAGATTGAGACCGTGTGTGCGTCCGCCTGTGGCCTCTTGGGACTTGACTCTTGTACTTAATACTCTGACTTCCTCACCGTTTGAGCCCATTGATGTGATTGAGCTTAAATGGCTATCCATGAAGCTCCTCTTCCTTATCGCTATTACTTCAGCAAAAAGAGTTGGAGAGCTTCAAGCTCTATCTTCCAGAGAGCCATTTCTCAAGGTTCTGCCGGAAGGAGTGAAACTGAGAACGGTTCCTTCATTTCTGCCGAAAGTTTCCTCTACCACAAATATCAACAAGGAAACGTTCCTTCCTGTATTTTATCCGGATCCTGTATCGGAAGAACAAGAGAGATTCCATCGCTTGGATGTCAAGCGTTCTCTAATCTGCTACCTCAGTAGAGTTCAGCAGATACGGAAGGAAGAAAACCTCTTTATTCTGCCAGCAGGGGCCAGAGTGGGCCAGAAAGCCTCCAAGGATACTCTAGCCAGATGGATACGGATGACCATCGTTGAAGCCTATCAAAAGGAAGGAAAGGAGCCGCCTTATCCTTTAAAGGCTCACTCTACTCGGGCTACTTCCACATCTTGGGCGGAGAGAGAACAGGTCTCATTGGTGGAAATATGCAACGCCGCTTCTTGGTCCTCTTCGTCTACATTCGCCAGGCATTACAGACTGGATTTTCAGACCTTGAACCCAGCCTTCAGTACCGGAGTGTTGTCGGCTGTATCCAGGAATTAATCCCCCCCTTTGTGTTCTATGTTAGATCCCTTCTGTGCTGCTGTAGGGACGATGAGGAAAGTGGGTATTTTACTTACCGTAATTCTACTTTCCTCGAGTCCCGAAGGCAGCACAATACCCACCCAATAAAATTATGTTTTTTGCATTGAATCGGTCTATTTTATTACACAGGGTGATCTGGTAGTTGGGTACCTTTATAGGGCCGCTGGCCCAACCCAGCAATTAACTAAATAATTTATTAGTATTATTCTAGGTGACGGTCCTGAGATGAGCTTGGGAAACTAAGGTAATCCCTTCTGTGCTGCCTTCGGGACTCGAGGAAAGTAGAATTACGGTAAGTAAAATACCCACTATATAGTGATATGGACCATGCTGGTATAACCTGGTATATACTGTATATAATATATATGCACAGCTGGTATACGTTATATATCTCCTGTATATAGTGATATGGACCATACTGGTATAACCTGGGTATATACTGTATATAATATATATGCACAGCTGGTATAAGTTATATATCTCCTGTATATAGTGATATGGACCATACTGGTATAACCTGGGTATATACTGTATATATAATTATATATGTACAGCTTTTATAAGTTATATATACTGTATATAGTGATATGGACCATGCTGGTATAACCTGGATATATACTGTATATAATGATATATGTACAGCTGGTATAATTATACATTATCTGTATATAGTGATATGGACCATGCTGGTATAACATGGATATATACTGTATATAATGATATATGTACAGCTGGTATAAGTTATATATACTGTATATAGTGATATGGACCATGCTGGTATAAGCTGGATATATATACTGTATATAATTATATATGTACAGCTGGTATAAGTTATATATCTCCTGTATATAGTGATATGGACCATGCTGGTATAACCTGGATATATACTGTGTATAATGATATATGTACAGCTGGTATAAGTTATATATCTCCTGTATATAGTGATATGGACCATGCTGGTATAACCTGGATATATACTGTATATAATGATATATGTACAGCTGGTATAATTATACATTATCTGTATATAGTGATATGGACCATGCTGGTATAACCTGGATATATACTGTATATAATGATATATGTACAGCTGGTATAAGTTATATATCTCCTGTATATAGTGATATGGACCATGCTGGTATAACCTGGATATATACTGTATATAATGATATATGTACAGCTGGTATAATTATACATTATCTGTATATAGTGATATGGACCATGCTGGTATAACATGGATATATACTGTATATAATTATATATGTACAGCTGGTATAAGTTATATATCTCCTGTATATAGTGATATGGACCATGCTGGTATAACCTGGGTATATACTGTATATAATGATATATGTACAGCTGGTATAATTATACATTATCTCTATATAGTGATATGGACCATGCTGGTATAACCTGGATATATACTGTATATAATTATATATGTACAGCTGGTATAAGTTATATATACTGTATATAGTGATATGGACCATGCTGGTATAACCTGGATATATACTGTATATAATTATATATGTACAGCTGGTATAATTATACATTATCTGTATATAGTGATATGGACCATGCTGATATAACCTGGATATATACTGTATATAATGATATATGTACATCTGGTATAATTATACATTATCTGTATATAGTGATATGGACCATGCTGGTATAACCTGGGTATATACTGTATATAATGATATATGTACAGCTGGTATAAGTTATATATCTCCTGTATATAGTGATATGGACCATGCTGGTATAACCTGGATATATACTGTATATAATGATATATGTACAGCTGGTATAAGTTATATATCTCCTGTATATAGTGATATGGACCATGCTGGTATAACCTGGGTATATACTGTATATAATGATATATGTACAGCTGGTATAATTATACATTATCTGTATATAGTGATATGGACCATACTGGTATAACCTGAGTATATATACTGTGTATAATTACATATGTACAGCTGGTATAAGTTATATATCTCCTGTATATAGTGATATGGACCATGCTGGTATAACCTGGGTATATACTGTATATAATGATATATGTACAGCTGGTATAAGTTATATATCTCCTGTATATAGTGATATGGACCATGCTGGTATAACCTGGATATATACTGTATATAATGATATATGTACAGCTGGTATAAGTTATATATCTCCTGTATATAGTGATATGGACCATGCTGGTATAACCTGGGTATATACTGTATATAATTATATATGTACAGCTGGTATAAGTTATATATCTCCTGTATATAGTGATATGGACCATGCTGGTATAACCTGGATATATACTGTATATAATGATATATGTACAGCTGGTATAAGTTATATATCTCCTGTATATAGTGATATGGACCATGCTGGTATAACCTGGATATATACTGTATATAATGATATATGTACAGCTGGTATAATTATACATTATCTGTATATAGTGATATGGACCATGCTGATATAACCTGGATATATACTGTATATAATGATATATGTACAGCTGGTATAATTATACATTATCTGTATATAGTGATATGGACCATGCTGGTATAACCTGGATATATACTGTATACAATGATATATGTACAGCTGGTATAATTATACATTATCTGTATATAGTGATATGGACCATACTGGTATAACCTGAGTATATATACTGTGTATAATTACATATGTACAGCTGGTATAAGTTATATATCTCCTGTATATAGTGATATGGACCATGCTGGTATAACCTGGGTATATACTGTATATAATGATATATGTACAGCTGGTATAAGTTATATATCTCCTGTATATAGTGATATGGACCATGCTGGTATAACCTGGATATATACTGTATATAATGATATATGTACAGCTGGTATAAGTTATATATCTCCTGTATATAGTGATATGGACCATGCTGGTATAACCTGGATATATACTGTATATAATGATATATGTACAGCTGGTATAAGTTATATATCTCCTGTATATAGTGATATGGACCATGCTGGTATAACCTGGATATATACTGTATATAATGATATATGTACAGCTGGTATAATTATACATTATCTGTATATAGTGATATGGACCATGCTGATATAACCTGGATATATACTGTATATAATGATATATGTACAGCTGGTATAATTATACATTATCTGTATATAGTGATATGGACCATGCTGGTATAACCTGGATATATACTGTATATAATGATATATGTACAGCTGGTATAATTATACATTATCTGTATATAGTGATATGGACTATGCTGGTATAACCTGGATATATACTGTATATAATGATATATATACAGCTGGTATAATTATACATTATCTGTATATAGTGATATGGACCATGCTGGTATAACCTGGATATATACTGTATATAATGATATATGTACAGCTGGTATAATTATACATTATCTGTATATAGTGATATGGACCATGCTGGTATAACCTGGATATATACTGTATATAATTATATATGTACAGCTGGTATAATTATACATTATCTGTATATAGTGATATGGACTGTCTTCTTCAGTACTGGAGTTACATAAGAGGAAATAAATACTTCATATTGTAAATATCTTTAAGAATGTCCTTCATTTCCTTAGAGAATCCATTAGCGCAGAATTCTTTAGTAACTTGTAAAACTCTCAGCATTGACAGTAGAGGATATATTGCCCTTGATCTGTCTCATGTCTGAACCTTCCATAGATAGAAGCAACCTTCATCCTTCCAATGTTGGAGAAGCTTCTCCCCTCCAGGCAGCTGGTCTTGGTTACAATAGTTGTAATGAATAAACCCAGCATCTTCATGTGTTTTTCCTCCTACACTTATCATCTCCATCACTTAAATATAGATAAATAGAAAACAGGTGCTGCGGCTGCCTGGTGTCCTGGAATTCTTATCTGGAAGTGCAAGGTGAATACTTTCATAGTCTGCTTCACGCCTGTCTCGCTCACCCCATATGAGGTGATTAACTGGAATAACAATGGTTTAGGAAGTTCACCCTTTACTCTTACAGCAAATGGAATTCGAGAGCCTTTGTGCTGTTCCATCTGGAAGTCATCAGCGTCTTGTGTCAATGGACCCAACACTACTGCACCCGTGGTCATAAATTAGTTTATCTGAAGGCTGCCTAGAGCTCACCGATACAATATACTACTTTTCCGACCATATGGGATCAAATCCAATGTGTAAATGGATGAGATTGCTGAAAGCTGATGCTTTTCTTAGACCGGGGGTTTTGGGATCATAAGCACTAATGAACGATCGGCCCGGTTTACTTGTTGCATCAGCTTCCATTTATACTTATTGTAGAAATACTCATTAGCTCAGATGGTATTGCGACTGATCACAAAATGTCATGCTACAAGGAACTCTATCAGTTCACTGTACTCTGTGGGTATATCTAAAAGGAAGAGCTCCGTTTTCCTGCAGCACCACCACAGGGGGACTGAATCATGATACAGTGCCCATTGAACTCATCAAATTGTCTGTATAAAGTCTCTTTTAAAGGGGTATTCTGGCCTTGAGACATCTTATCCCCTATCCAAAGAGACTTTATATAGACAATTTGATGAGTTCAATGGGCACTGTATCATGATTCAGTCCCCCTGTGGTGGTGCTGCAGGAAAACTGAGCTCTGTCACGTTATGCCCACTCCATTCATGCCTATGGGAGGGGGTGTGACGGCTGTCACACCCCCTCCCATAGACATGAATGGAGGGGACATGCCATGACGTCACATCCTGGTCTCAGAAGCAGCGCCCGGCACAGAATGTCGGGGGCTGCACCGATATTGCGGGCTTCCTAGAGGTGGGACCCCTGTGATCAGACATCTTATCCCCTAAGGTGGGAATACCCGTTTGAGTTCACACTCCTGTTATGCTCTGTACCGTTATGTCTCCTTCCGGCTCTTTTGTTTGCGCCGAATGGACCCAGAATGGGTCAAAGCACAATTGACACCACCGGGTTTCAATGGATTTCATTGACTTGAATGGGGTCTGTCGGAGATCCGGTATTTTACCAGATTGAAGGGAAAAAAAAAATAGGACATGCACTCCTGTTGTTCCGACGGACTCGCATTGGCCAACAGAGCATCATTTACCGGCGCTCAATGGCAGTGTGAACGAGTCCTTACCTGCCTACTGGATCCTGATCTTGATGATCAACTCTCATTCACTGAGAAGTCACAGTCGTTCGTGTGGCCCTAATCCTCATTGTTGGTCACAGATCCCCTGTTTACACAGGACGATGTGTGAACTGAGTTTATTGACCACACAATACAGCCAATCAGCCAATGATTGTGGGTTTTCTTGTTTGTGGCCCGATTGCTGGTCCTTTAAAATGCGCCGATTATCGTAAACCAGCATTCTAGGAAGCTATGGGGGCATATCACAGGACATGACAGGTTCTTCACGGTGAGAGACACTTTTTTGCAACCACTCTCTGCTCTGGTCAAGACATGAGGATCCTAAATATGGGAACTTCCTCTATTAGATCAAAACTCCCTTTTGTAACCCCAAGTATATGCTTTTTGAATTAAGTGTATGAAAAAGCTGCAACTTGTCACACAAAAAATAGACAAGGGTGTTGTCTATCAGAACAACTTCTGAAAACCTTCCCCAACTCTCAGAGCCAAGGATCAAGGGTCCTGCAGCTTATGGGGAGAGCAGATCTTGGTTCTGGCTTCTGCCTGGGCTGCCACCAAGAAGTTTAAGTTGAATCTGAAGTTGGCTTTTAAAGACAGGGGCCCAGGATAATAGTAGGGACTTTCCATACTGCATTCCAATAAAATCCAAGTGACAAAAATTGACAATTTGGTCCCATCTCTTCAGCTGCAGTGTATCCTCACTTCTGCCATCCTCACATCATGCCGTCATGCTGACCTAGACTTACGTCTCCTACATTCCTTGCCATCTTAGCATACATGGAGGCATCTATTGCTCATTATGGTCTGGGCCCTTTTCTTTTATCATCCCTAGCAATAGGTGGCTCTATTATGAGCTTGGTTCATCACCACATTTCTTTTTTCATTTTCTTAATTTCTGATTATTATTGTTATTTTTGAATCTTGTGCTGTGAATATAGGTTGTTTATTTTCTCTTATACGCCCCAGTTTCTGTCCCCTGATGATCCAACACGCTGGGGTCCATTGTGGTTTACAGTACTTGCCATTATTTATCTTACATATACCTTGCACTAGGTTTTATCGGTACTGACTTTACACCTTAGCCCTGTAATTCAGGTATCTACCATATACTCCTTTCAGAGATGAACAAGTCAAGCCCCGCAAACGCAGATTCAACCTTAATTTGGGAGTTGCCGAGGCTTGTAGAACTTTCAAAAATTTCCCGATTCGGCTGTGTGAACTGGAAAATGGGCAAAATCATCAACACAGGAATTGTGAAACACATGTTGTTTTGAAGCGCAGAGAAAGCAGAAAGTATCGGGGCAGTAAAATGACGTCAGGTTGACCAGCATTCCTTACAACTATCACATGATTTCCCCAGGTTATACAATGATTTGCTGGTTTATGTGCCAATCAGCTCACAGACCAATAGGAGACAGCAAAGAGGGTAGGGACATTTAAGCAGCTTTAAAGGCATGTAGCGCTCCACTTCCGGCATTCTGGAGAGAGTGAGATAGACAGTGTGGGCCACTCCAAGCAGTTGTCAGTGTGCAGCACAGTACATGCAATGCAAAATTAGAAAAACCTACATTTTTAAACCTCCTGCTTTCTGCTGGCTACTATCAGTCCCTCTAGTCCAGCCCCACCCTTGCTGCTGCTACCTTCAGCCAGGTCTTGAAAATTTTGAAAAGCCTACATTTTTAAACCTTCTGCTACAGGATAGGTGATACGTTATATGGGATACATAGAACCCTCATCCTCATGATCACTTGGGTTCCCAAAGGTTGCACGTTCAAACATTAAAACTAGCCCTTTTTGATGCCATCTTCACAGTTTGATCACAATGGGGAAGCATATTGCTTAGGAGAAAAGTTTAGGCTTTATAATAGTAACAGAACTGAGCATCAACAAAGTCAGAAAAGAGATAACTCAACAAACGTCATCCAGAGTCAAGTGAACCTGGCAGAAAAATAACAGTGAAGGGAACAAAACATCATAAATGAAATTAACTGAGAAACGAAAGAGACTTATGAAGTCCCTGGCGGTTCCTTGTCATTACCTAATAACTAAGATTTAGGAGTCCACTTCTACAATACAGACATTACATCAGTGGGAACGAACCACTTCTCTCCATTTCATTTCTTTGATCACGGAAGCAACTGGTGTTAGACTTCTCCTGCTCCATCAGTAATGGTAGGTCCCATCTTCTGAGAGTGCTACAACCCTATGGAACATAGCAGTAAATCTCCAGCCACCAGACCATCATCAGAACATACATATACGTATAATGAGTCTTTTGGCAGACTAACATGGTGGCGTCATAGGATGGAACCCAAGAGACTAATGTATAAATCGCAATACGACCAATGTATTCGACTCCCTTTTGTCATTTGATATTTTTGTCCCATTCGATTTCACCGGTCATTAGTCTACACTTGCAGACAGACACATCCCTTGTAATATGAATGACTTGTATAGAGAACCTGGGGAATAATCATGGATATCGAATGAGTAGAGGGAATGATATAGTCTGAGACCACCCACACTACTAATAAGTAGACTTGTATAGACATTTTCCAATGTTAAGTGTTATGGAAGATATCTGCAAACCCACCACAGACTATAATACGATATGCATGTAATATTCACAGGTTTCGATGCACTCTCCAGTCATGTTGCAGTTTCCCCCCCCCCCCTTACTATACTATTTGTAGTATGAAAAACAACCATATTATCCCTTAATGTAACTATAGTAGAAAGAAGATAGGATAATGTTATGGGGCGGACTGGAGAGGGGGACCCAAGGGTTTAACTGTGAGCTAAAATGAGAAGTAGAGCCTAAGGATTGGTGAGATCTTCACCTATAATCCTAGCAATAAATTGTGGACCTTATCCCAAGAAATCCCAAGGTCACTATTAATGATGAACGAATTTTGAAAAAATCGATTTGGCCGATTCGCTGAATTTTCCGAAAAAATTCAGTTTGGTCAGAATTTATTCACAACGAATCTCTATTAAAAATGGCTATTTCTGAGAGCCTCAATAGGGGTGTAGAACACTCTGCCTTGCAGTAACACGCATAGAGTGTGTGCTGGGTTAGTGAAATAATACCGTTATTCAGTATGACATGCAGACTATTAGAATCACTGTCGCAGAGCTGCACAATGAGGAGACTGTATAGTGGCTAAATGACACAGCGTGGAGGTGGCGTAAGCATGAGGAGACCATATAGTGGCTGAATAACCCAGCCTGGAGGTGGCAACATCCTGACCAGACCATAATGCCTCAAAATTGGAAATATAAAAATTTAAAAGATTAAAGATGTCTTTTTTTAAATTGAATTGAAGATTTCAAATACATGAACCTAAAAAGTTTTATTTAATGTGCCAGCAGCATGAGGAGACCACATGGCGGTACAGTGACACAGCCTGGAGGTGAAGGAAGCATTAGGAGACCATATAGTGGCTGAATGACACAGCCAGGAGTTGGCGGAAGCAAGAGGAGACATTATAGTGGCTAAATGACACAACCTGGAGGTGGCGGAATCATGAGGAGACCATACAGCGGCTGAATGGCACCGCCTGGAATTGGCGGCAGCAAGAGGATACCATATAGTGGCTGAATGGCACAGCTTGGAGTTGGCGGCAGCAAGAAGAGACCATATAGTAGCTGAAGGGCACAGCCTGGAGGTGGCGGAAGCATGAGAAGACCATATAGTGGCTGAATGACACAGCTTGAAGTTGGCGGCCACATGAGGAGACCATAAAGTGGCTGAATGATACAGCCTGGAGGTGGCAGCAGCATGAGGAGAACCTATGGTGGCAGAATGAGACAGCCTTGTGAGGTGGCAGCAGCATGAGGAGACCAAAGAGTGGCTGAATGACACAGCCTGGAGGTTGCGGAAGGATGAGGAGACATGTAGTGGAAGAATGACACAGCCTGGAGGTTGCGGAAGGATGAGGAGACATGTAGTGGAAGAATTAGGCAGCCCGTAGGTGGCAGCAGCATGAGGAGAACATATGATGGCAGAATAAGACAGCCAGGAGGTGGCATCAGCATGAGGAGATCATATGGTGGCAGATTGAGACAGCAAGGAGGTGGCAGCAGCATCAGGAGTCCTGAAAGTGACCTGATGACAGAGTGGTGCGGTGGGTGGCAATACCAGTACCCTGTGACAAAGGTGGGTAAAAATGGAGAACTTGGCATCAGATGTGTAGCATCAGGCGGGTGGCAGACTCAAAATAGTACCTGAGGCAGGTAGGCAGAAGAAAAGCTCTTTTTTGTAAAAGTGTTAATGTGCACAAGTAAGTATTGAGAATATGCATGACGTAAAACTTAAATGGGTTCTCCACCATAAGTTGATTTTAGTACGTACCTGCAGACAGTAATGGACATGCTTAGGAAGGATCTGCGTTTGTCTTGGGGATAAATGGCTATGTAGTGAGATTACATAACACTATGGCTAGCTGTTTGTGAACTAGTATTTCCTGTGTGACTTTTCTTTTTTTTCTTTACTACAAATCCCATAATTCCATTTTCCTCCCTCCCACACATCAGCCACCACACCCATTGAAACATAAATGAGCTGCATCCATTTAAATCAGTGTGGTTTTCAATCAGGGTGCCTACAGCTGTTGCATTAGTTGAAGATTGATCCCTCCGCCCATTGAAGCAGACAGGCTCCCTGTCATCAGCTGACTAGTGAGTCAGGTCTCGACCGCATTGCAAGCTGGGAAAAATCTGAGACAACAGTCATTTTGTATGCTGTTAAAAATAAATAGTGGGGTGAAAATCACAGAATTGTGAGAAAACCGTCACACACAGGTACAGACACTATATTATGAACTACATTAACTTTACAGCCCCTGTAGCACAGTCACATAAAAAAATTCCTAGAATACCCCTTTAACTTTTAATAATATGCTTAGGATAAAATATATGGACCCAAAGTTTTTTTTTTTTTAAATCAAACAAAAGGAAAGGTGTGCAAAAAACACCATGTGCCACCTACACCACCAAGTATTGATGTGATGCAAAGACCTCTAAAAGGTGGAAGGGAACAATGTATAGTTCATTGTAACTGGTGGGGGTAAAAACTTCCCCTGTAAGGCCCTACTCTCACATTATTAATTCCCTTCTTGCCCTAAAAAAGGCGGCCCCACACAGGAACCTCTCCCTATTTCCACCTGCAAACACTGCCATTTCCCAGGGATTTTAGGTGGAAATAGGGATTGGTTCCTGTGTGGGGCCGCCCTTTTTAAGACGACTAACAGTTTCCTCGAAAAGGTGGAAGGTAACAATGTATTGTCCATTGTAGCAGGTGGGGGTAAAAACTTCCCTCGTAAGGACCTACTCTTGCCCTATTAATTCCCTTCTTGGCAATTGTTACTCGCCCTAGAAAGGGTGGCCCCACACAGGAAACTCTCTCTATTCCCACCTAAAATCCTGGGAAATGGCAGTGTTTGTAGGGGGAAATAGGGAGAGGTTCATGTGTGGGGCTGCCATATTTAGGGCGAGTAACACTTGACAAGAAGGGAATTAATAATGCGAGAGTAGGGCCTTACAGGGGAAGTGTTTACCCCCACCGCTTACAATGGACCATGTGTTGTTCCTTTCCACCCTTTAGAGGTCTTTGCATCACATCAATACTTGGTGGTGTAGGTGGCACATGGTGTTTTTTGCACACCTTTCCTTTTGTTTGATTTAAAAAAAAAAAAATAATTGGATACATATATTTTATTTTTATCCTAAGAATATTATTAAAAGTTATGTTTTAGCTAATGCATACCCTCAATACTTACTTGTGGTCTGATGCGGAGGAATGTCTGTAACTGGGGAGCAGTAGCTTAAACATGTTTGGCACTATCCGTATTTGTGAAGTGTTGGTGTGGCACAATGGTCAATCTACTCTGAGGCATCTGGCATTGGTGGTTGGAAATCCTGGCTGATCCATGACTGATTCATCTTCACAAAGGTCAGTCTCTCCACATTTTTCGTGGACAGACGAGTTCTCCTTGGGGTGACTATGGCCCCGGCCGCACTAAACACCCGCTCTGATGGTACACTACTGGCCGGGCAGGACAGCTTTTCCAGGGCAAACTCTGCTAGTTGCGGCCGTAAATCAAGTTTGGCTGCCCAGAAGTCCATTGGATCTTCAAGGTGTGTTGGCATGGTCATGTCAAGGTATGCCACCACCTACTGGTTCAGGTCCTGCTCCATGTCTACCTGCTGCTGATGAGTTGCTTCACTATGTGGGTGAAGAGACCTACTCCTCATATGTGACTGGGAGGTGAATCGCTGCTGTAAAAAAGCTTTTCTGTGCAACACACACTGCTATCTGTCCCTTTCTCTCTCTCTGCAATAAAAGGCTGAAGTGACTGGCCGCAAGTTGGCTGCCGATTATGTAAGGCTGTGACATGACATGTGACATAGGGGTGGCTGTCTGCTGATAAGCTGCATGCTGCGTGTGATTGCAAATTTTGGAAGGTTTCGTTTTCACGCCTTACAATTTACAGTAAAAATTACGTGTGTTCTTTATTCTTTGGGTCAATATGATTAAAATGATACCCATGATTATGCATTTTTCTATTACTGTTGTGCTTAAAAAAATTGCAAACTGTTTAACCAGATTAGTACGTTTACAATCCCCCTATTTTGAAGACCTTTAACTTTTTCAATTTTCCGTATAAGCGGCGGTATGAGGGCTCATTTTTTGTGCCGTGATCTGTACTTTTTTATTGATACCATATTTGCTTATATAAACTTTTAATACTTTTTTTTATAAAATTTTTTGGGAATAAAATGTTATAAAAAAAACCCAGCTATTTAGGACATTTTTTTTTACGTTCACACCGTTCACTGTACGGTATCATAAACATTTTATTTTAATAGTTGGGATATTTATGCACACAGCAATACCAAATATGTATATAAAATATTTTTTTTACACTTTTTGGAGTGAAATAGGGAAAATGGGACAGTTTATGTTTTTATAGGGGGAGGAGGTTTTTCAATTTATTTTTACTTTTATTTTTTACTTTTTTTACTTTTATTTTTACACTTTAATAGTCCCCATAGGGGACTATTTATAACAATCATTCGATTGCTATTACTGTTCAGTGCTATGTATAGGACAAAGCACTGATCAGTGTTATCGGTCATCTTCTGCTCTGGTCTGCTTGATCGCAGACCAGAGCAGAAGACCCCAGGAGACGGCCGGAGCAAGGTGAGGGGACCTCCGGCCGCCATGCTGGATGATCGGATCGCCGCGGCAGCGCTGCGGGCGATCCGATCATCCATTCAAAGTATCGCGATGCTGCAGATGTTGTGATCTGTATTGATCACGGCATCTGAGGGGTTAATGGTGGACATCTGTGCGATCACGGATGTCCGCCATTACGGGCGGGTCCCTGGCTGCTATCAGCAGCCGGGACCTGCCGCGCATGACACGAGCATTGCTCTGATGCTTGTGGTTATGCATAGGACGTAAATGTACATCCTGGTGAATTAAAGGGGTATTCCATGAAAAAAATTTTTTTTTACATATCAACTGGCTCCAGAAAGTTAAACAGATTTGTAAATTACTTCTATTAAAAAATCTTAATCCTTTCAATAATTATCAACTGCTGAAGTTGAGTTGTTGTTTTCTCTCTGGCAACAGTGTGCAGTTCCCGAGACAAGCAGAGATGTCAGCAGAGAGCAGAGTAGAAGAGGTTTGCTATGAGGATTTGCTTCTAAACTGGGCGGTTCCCGAGACACGTGTCATCAGAGAGCACTTAGACAGAAAAGAACAGCTCAACTTCAGCAGCTCATAAGTACTGAAAGGATTAAGATTTTTTAATAGAAGTAATTTACAAATCTGTTGATATATAAAAAAAAGTTTTTTTTCCCCCTGGATAACTCCTTTAAGAACCACCTCACCAGGATGTACATTTATACTAAATAATATCTGCTATGGAAGTTATGTAGACATTATGGTTCATCCTGGTGCCAGATTACAATAAGGCGTCAATATGATCTGTAATACTCTTTTGTTGGACCCTTCAAGACTGACCTCACCCTTTTTTGGGCTGGAACCCATTGCCTAATGAATTAGGAAAACTATTTATAGAAAAGCGGAATCTATCTGCTACGACTGCCATCTGGTGCGTCATTATTTAGCACATTGTAACAAATGATGGCCACATTGACAGGCAGACACTATGTAACGGGAGTCTTGTCTTGACATTATTCCTGGGGCTGGTTGGGTCACTATCTGACTTCACTAGAGCCATGACATCACTCAGCTTTCTGAGATGTCGCTGACAATTTTAGTGTAATATTATACTCGCTAGAAGCCGAATTTATTTAATCCTTCTTATTATTACATTTGGAAACTGAAATATCATTTTCGTTATTAGAAACGATCTTTAAGTATTTTTACAACGAAATTCACCTTAGTGAATAAGTAAAAAGTTAGCATTTTACCAAGTTATTTGTTCTCGAAGCACTTTTTCTGTAAAGTTTGAGTGTAGTGTATTCCAACCATTAATCAAAAATAAACTATAACCATATATCAAAATATAAACTGATGTATGTAGGATCCTCACTGCTGAGACAATCCTTGATGATGTACGGATACCAAGGAGGCAGGCCGGTCAGGATGGAAGTGGGCAGAGTAGATGGTTGACTAGGGCATCATGTGGGTGGTGCAATTAAGGTGTACTTATTGGGGGGAATTTAGCATTGTATATAGAGTTTTTTTTAGCGTCTTTTTTTGCGCAAAATCTGATAGAATTCTTCATAGCCATGTTTATGGTTAAGTTTACCATAGAACACTTTCTACCGTAGAATCAAATTTATTAACTGTGTGGTTTTTTTTTTAAATGCAAAAAAACCAAATGCACTTTTCTTGCGCAAATATACACCACCTCGGAGGACACGTACCAAAGTGTCCTGAAGGATCTGAGAATTATATTAACTATTTTGGGACAGTTAGGACTTCTACTCCCATCATGCACAGACTCTGCCCATGATCGGAGTTGTAGTCCAGGGGCTGAGGTGCAGATCGCACCGGGTCATTCTCCAGAGACCCGCTGTAAAAGCCAGCGGCACATGCGGCTACACTGCGCTGCCCGCCGGCTCCTGTATACTGTATCACATTTCATAATTCCCGCCCGGGAGACAAGAGCTCTGATTGGTGAAAAGCTATTCACCAATCAGAGCTCCTGTCTTCCGGCGGCGGTGATTGTGAATTATGAGCGATGTATACAGGAGCCAGCAGCCAGTGCAGTGGAGCTGCATGTGCTGCCGGCTTTTACAGTTAATAAATGTGGATCGCAGTGGGTCTCTGGAGAATGACCCGGTTCGATCTGCACCTCAGCCCCTGGACTATAACTCCCATCATAGGCAGAGTCTGTCCCATGATGGGAGTAGTTGTAGTACCGCAGCACTGAGGGATGGCACTTGCACATCCCCCGACTGCGGGACTTTTAGGACTACTACTCCCATCATGGAAAGACTCTGTCCATGATGGGAGTTATAGTCCAGGGGCTGAGGTGCAGATTGCAGCAGGTCATTCTCCAGAGACTCGCTGCGATCCCCATTTATTAAGTTAACAAGCCAACTAAACCATATTTCTTGTTTTTCCGTTCTTCTCATTTCAGATACCTGAATGAGGAGGACTACGTCAGATTTGGTGGACTGCGACGATGACCAGCGTTTTTTTTTTTTTTATTTCAATAAAATGGTTAACAAGGGATGTGGGGGAGCATTTTTTTTTTTTTTTTATAAAAATGTTTTTTCAATGTGTTGTGTTTTATATAATTGAATTTTCAGGCTTAGTAGTGGAAGCCGTCTTAAAGACGAAATCCATTACTATGCCAGGGCTTAGCGTTAGCCCCAAAATCAGCTAGCGCTAACCCCCAATTATTACTCCGGTACCCACGGCCACAGGGGTGCCGGGAAGAGCCGGTACCAACAGGCCCGAAGCATCAAAAATGGCGCTCCTGGGCCTAGGTGGTTATAGGCATGCGTTATTTAGGCTGGGGAAGGCCAGTAACAATGGTCCCCGCCCACCATGGTGATGTCAGGCTGTTGCTGCTTGCTAGGTATCTGGCTGATACTGAAAATAGGGGGAACCCTATGTGTATTTTTAATTATTAAAATTTTTTCATTATTTTTACATTTTTTGGGGGTGCAAAATTCTTTGAGAATCTCCCCCTCTGTGTACTTTATGAGATTTATGATTTTACTATTGTGCAGAGTTTTGTTCGGCACACACTGCTGCTCCGGCACTTTTAGCTATGTACAGCGGGAAAATGCCACAGCTCTGTTGTCACGATGCCGGCTGGCAGGAGGTGGATCCTCTGTGCCAGAGAGGGATTGGCGTGGACCGTGCTAGTGGACCGGTTCTAAGTCACTACTGGTTTTCACCAGAGCCCGCCGCAAAGCGGGATGGTCTTGCTGCGGCGGTAGTGACCAGGTCGTATCCACTAGCAACGGCTCAACCTCTCTGACTGCTGAAGATAGGCGCGGTACAAGGGAGTAGGCAGAAGCAAGGTCGGACGTAGCAGAAGGTCGGGGCAGGCAGCAAGGATCGTAGTCAGGGGCAACGGCAGGAGGTCTGGAACACAGGCTAGGAACACACAAGGAAACGCTTTCACTGGCACAATGGCAACAAGATCCGGCGAGGGAGTGCAGGGGAAGTGAGGTATACATAGGGAGTGCACAGGTGAACACACTAATTAGAACCACTTGCGCCAATCAGCGGCGCAGTGGCCCTTTAAATCGCAGAGACCCGGCGCGCGCGCGCCCTAGGGAGCGGGGCCGCGCGCGCCGGGACAGGACAGACGGAGAGCGAGTCAGGTACGGGAGCCGGGGAGCGCATCGCGAGCGGGCGCCACCCGCATCGCGAATCGCATCCCGGCTGGAGGCGGAATCGCAGCGCACCGGGTCAGTGGATCTGACCGGAGCGCTGCAGTAGCGAGAGTGTAGCGAGCGCTCCGGGGAGGAGCGGGGACCCGGAGCGCTCGGCGTAACAGTACCCCCCCCTTGGGTCTCCCCCTCTTCTTAGAGCCTGAGAACCTGAGGAGCAGACTTTTGTCTAGGATATTGTCCTCAGGTTCCCAGGATCTCTCTTCAGGACCACAACCCTCCCAATCGACCCAAAAAAAAGTTTTCCCTCTGACCTTCTTGGAGGCCAGTATCTCCTTTACGGAGAAGATGTCCGAGGAGCCGGAAACAGGAGTGGGAGAAACAAGTTTGGGAGAGAAACGGTTGATGATGAGTGGTTTAAGAAGAGAAACGTGAAAGGCATTAGGAATACGAAGAGAAGGAGGAAGAAGAAGTTTGTAAGAGACAGGATTAATCTGGCATAAAATTTTGAAAGGACCAAGATAGCGTGGTCCCAATTTGTAGCTAGGGACACGGAAGCGGACATACTTAGCGGAGAGCCATACCTTGTCTCCAGGAGAAAAAATGGGGGGAGCTCTTCTTTTCTTATCAGCAAACTTCTTCATGCGTGATGAAGCCTGTAAGAGAGAATTTTGGGTCTCTTTCCATATGGTGGAAAGATCACGAGATATTTCATCCACAGCAGGCAAACCAGAGGGAAAGGGAGTAGGGAGGGGGGGGAAGAGGGTGACGGCCGTACACCACGAAAAATGGGGATTTGGAGGAAGATTCAGAGACTCTGAAGTTATACGAGAATTCGGCCCATGGTAGAAGATCTGCCCAGTCATCCTGGCGGGAGGAAACAAAATGCCGTAAATAATCACCCAGGACCTGGTTAATTCTTTCTACTTGCCCATTGGATTGAGGATGATAAGCAGAAGAGAAGTTTAATTTAATCTTGAGTTGTTTACAGAGAGCCCTCCAGAATTTAGACACGAATTGGACGCCTCTATCCGAGACGATCTGCGTGGGCAACCCGTGAAGACGAAAAATGTGTACAAAAAATTGTTTTGCCAACTGAGGCGCTGAAGGAAGACCAGGAAGAGGGATGAAATGTGCCATCTTGGAGAATCGATCAACGACCACCCAAACAACAGTGTTGCCACGGGATGGGGGTAAGTCTGTAATAAAGTCCATACCAATCAGAGACCAAGGCTGTTCGGGGACAGGCAGAGGATGAAGAAGACCAGCGGGCTTCTGGCGAGGAGTCTTATCCCGGGCACAGACAGTGCAGGCTCGCACAAAATCCACAACATCCGTCTCCAGAGTCGGCCACCAATAGAAACAAGAGATGAGTTGCACGGATTTCTTGATGCCCGCATGACCTGCGAGATGGGAGGAGTGACCCCATTTGAGGATTCCGAGGCGTTGGCGTGGAGAGACGAAGGTCTTCCCTGGAGGAGTTTGCCTGATGGAGGCTGGAGAAGTGGAGATCAGGCAGTCAGGAGGAATGATGTGTTGCGGAGAGAGCTCTACTTCCGAGGCATCCGAGGAACGAGAGAGAGCATCGGCCCTAATGTTCTTATCGGTAGGCCGAAAGTGAATTTCAAAATTAAATCGGGCAAAGAACAGAGACCACCTGGCCTGGCGAGGATTCAGCCGTTGGGCAGACTGGAGATAGGAGAGGTTCTTGTGATCGGTGTAAATAATAACTGGAAATCTTGAACCTTCCAGCAGATGCCTCCATTCCTCAAGTGCTAATTTAATGGCTAGTAGCTCTCGATCCCCGATGGAGTAGTTCCTCTCCGCCGGAGAGAAGGTCCTAGAAAAAAAACCACAAGTAACAGCATGCCCGGAAGAATTTTTCTGTAGAAGGACCGCTCCAGCTCCCACTGAGGAGGCATCAACCTCCAATAGGAAGGGTTTAGATGGGTCAGGTCTGGAGAGCACGGGAGCAGAAGAAAAGGCAGACTTGAGCTGTTTAAAGGCGTCTTCCGCTTGAGGAGGCCATGACTTAGGATTGGCATTCTTTTTGGTTAAAGCCACGATAGGAGCCACAATGGTAGAAAAATGTGGAATAAATTGTCTGTAATAATTGGCGAACCCCAAAAAACGTTGGATAGCACGGAGTCCGTAGGGGCGTGGCCAATCTAAGACGGCAGAGAGTTTGTCTGGATCCATTTGTAGTCCCTGGCCAGAGACCAAGTATCCTAGGAAAGGAAGAGATTGACATTCAAACAGACATTTCTCCATTTTGGCGTAAAGTTGATTGTCACGAAGTCTCTGAAGAACCATGCGGACATGCTGGCGGTGTTCTTCTAGGTTGGCAGAAAAAATCAGGATATCGTCCAGATACACAACCACACAGGAATATAAGAGATCACGAAAAATTTCATTAACAAAGTCTTGGAAGACGGCAGGGGCGTTGCACAGGCCAAAGGGCATGACCAGATACTCAAAGTGTCCATCTCTAGTGTTAAATGCCGTTTTCCATTTATCCCCCTCTCTGATGCGGATGAGATTATAAGCACCTCTTAAGTCCAGTTTGGTAAAGATGTGGGCACCTTGGAGGCGATCAAAGAGTTCAGAGATGAGAGGTAGGGGGTAGCGGTTCTTTACCGTGATTTTATTAAGACCGCGGTAGTCAATGCAAGGACGTAGGGAGCCATCTTTTTTGGACACAAAGAAAAATCCGGCTCCGGCAGGAGAGGAGGATTTGCGGATAAAGCCCTTTTTTAAATTTTCCTGGATGTACTCAGACATAGCAAGAGTCTCTGGGGCAGAGAGAGGATAAATTCTGCCCCGGGGTGGAGTAGTGCCCGGGAGGAGGTCAATAGGACAGTCATAAGGCCTGTGAGGAGGTAGAGTCTCAGCTGATATATGGTACAGTCCAATCTTTCATTGTTAACACAATTGATGTAGAGGGGTCTGGCGAGACTGGTCACCGGGATGTTGAACCTGTTGATGAGGGAGGCCAAAATAAAATTTCCTGCAGATCCGGAATCCAAGAAGGCCATAGTAGAGAAGGAGAAGGTAGAGGCAGATATCCGCACAGGCACAGTAAGACGTGGAGAAGCAGAGTTGACATCAAGGACTGTCTCACCTTTGTGCGGAGTCAGCGTACGTCTTTCCAGGCGGGGAGGACGGATAGGACAATCCTTCAGGAAGTGTTCGGTACGGCACAGTACAGGCAGAGATTCTCCATGCGGCGTCGTGTCCTCTCTTGAGGTGTCAGGCGAGACCGGTCGACCTGCATAGCCTCCACGGCGGGAGGCACAGGAACGGATTGCAGGGGACCAGAGGAGAGAGGAGCCGGGGAGAAAAAACGCCTCGTGCGAACAAAGTCCATATCCTGGCGGAGCTCCTGACGCCTTTCGGAAAAATGCATGTCAATGCGAGTGGCTAGATGAATGAGTTCATGTAGGTTAGCAGGGATTTCTCGTGCGGCCAGAACATCTTTAATGTTGCTGGATAGGCCTTTTTTAAAGGTCGCGCAGAGGGCCTCATTATTCCAGGATAGTTCAGAAGCAAGAGTACGGAATTGTACGGCGTACTCGCCAACGGAAGAATTACCCTGGACCAGGTTCAACAGGGCAGTCTCAGCAGAAGAGGCTCGGGCAGGTTCCTCAAAACACTTCGAATTTCCGAGAAGAAGGAGTGTACAGAGGCAGTGACGGGGTCATTGCGGTCCCAGAGCGGTGTGGCCCATGACAGGGCTTTTCCAGACAGAAGGCTGACTACGAAAGCCACCTTAGACCTTTCAGTAGGAAACTGGTCCGACATCATCTCCAAGTGCAGGGAACATTGAGAAAGAAAGCCACGGCAAAATTTAGAGTCCCCATCAAATTTATCCGGCAAGGATAGTCGTAGGCCTGAAGCGGCCACTCGCTGCGGAGGAGGTGCAGGAGCTGGCGGAGGAGATGATTGCTGAAGCTGTGGTAGTAGCTGCTGTAGCATCACGGTCAGTTGAGACAGCTGGTTGCCTTGTTGCGCTATCTGTTGTGACTGCTGGGCGACCACCGTGGTGAGGTCGGCGACAACTGGCAGAGGGACTTCAGCGGGATCCATGGCCGGATCTACTGTCACGATGCCGGCTGGCAGGAGGTGGATCCTCTGTGCCAGAGAGGGATTGGCGTGGACCGTGCTAGTGGACCGGTTCTAAGTCACTACTGGTTTTCACCAGAGCCCGCCGCAAAGCGGGATGGTCTTGCTGCGGCGGTAGTGACCAGGTCGTATCCACTAGCAACGGCTCAACCTCTCTGACTGCTGAAGATAGGCGCGGTACAAGGGAGTAGGCAGAAGCAAGGTCGGACGTAGCAGAAGGTCGGGGCAGGCAGCAAGGATCGTAGTCAGGGGCAACGGCAGGAGGTCTGGAACACAGGCTAGGAACACACAAGGAAACGCTTTCACTGGCACAATGGCAACAAGATCCGGCGAGGGAGTGCAGGGGAAGTGAGGTATACATAGGGAGTGCACAGGTGAACACACTAATTAGAACCACTTGCGCCAATCAGCGGCGCAGTGGCCCTTTAAATCGCAGAGACCCGGCGCGCGCGCGCCCTAGGGAGCGGGGCCGCGCGCGCCGGGACAGGACCGACGGAGAGCGAGTCAGGTACGGGAGCCGGGGAGCGCATCGCGAGCGGGCGCCACCCGCATCGCGAATCGCATCCCGGCTGGAGGCGGAATCGCAGCGCACCGGGTCAGTGGATCTGACCGGAGCGCTGCAGTAGCGAGAGTGTAGCGAGCGCTCCGGGGAGGAGCGGGGACCCGGAGCGCTCGGCGTAACATCTGTGAAGTGTGCGGTAGATAAGGAGTGCACGGCAGAGCAAGGGGGGGGGCATTTCTAGATTTGCACAAAATTTATCAAAGGATGTGCACAACTTTAGTAAATCTTGAGCAAGATTAGACAAGCAGTGTAAAGGGGTAGATCTGTGTGAACAATAGACGCCTAATGATAAATCTCCCCCATTGTGTAAGTTGACCTTTCAGGATAATCTGTCACATGTGTGTTCATAAGGAGTATCGACCATTATATGGTAAGGTATCTACAAAACTCCATGAGTTCTGTTGATCATGGAAGCTGCCAAAGATCAGTAATGGCATAATATGTTCACAATCGTGAATAATGCAGTCAAAAGGTGGGGAGCAACTGGTGATAATATTCCTCCTTGTATACTGGTATTATTGGTAAAATTGGTCACAGTATACAAGATTTGGTCAGTAATAGTATGATGTTAATATGTACGGTGATAATATTCCTCCTTGTTTACTGGTTGTTACACACTGCACTCTGCCCACTTGCCCTGGCTGTGAGCGTATTGTCCTGCTCTCCCCTGCTGCCGGCGGGGCTGGGATTTGCATCGAGTGATGCGCTCGCATGAGAATCCCAGCCCATCACTTACCACGGTCCTCTGCTGTCTCTCAGCTCCGGCGTGTGTGTCTCCATATCCTAGGCCACACGCTCTGAATGCTCTGAAACTTAAAGGGCCAGTACGCCTATAATTATGTGCAACACTTGACACTATTCTATAAGTCCCTGCACCTCCCACTCTTCCCTGTCGGATCTTCATTGCCATTTGCCTGAGATTAAGCGTACCTTTTGCCTTGCGGCGGGCTCTGGTGAAGATTAGCGGAGCCTTTGACTCCACTCCCCAATACGCCCATTTCATCAGCCACACAGGTCAGTAGAACCAAATCCAGCAGCGTTACACTGGTATTATTGTTAATATTGTTCTCAGTATACAGGATTTGGTCAGTAACAGTATGATGGTAATATGTACGGTGATAATATTCCTCCTTGCATACTGGTATTATTGGTAATATTGGCCTCTGAATACTGGATTTGGTCAGTAACAGTATGGTGGTAATATGTATGGTGATCATATTTTCCTTGAAAACTGGTATAATTGGTAATATCGGCCTCTGTATAGTGGATTTGATCAGTAACAGTATGGTGGTAATATGTATGGTGAAAATATTTCCCTTGAATACTGGTATAATTGGTATTATTGGTCTCAGTAAACAGGATTTAGTCAGTACCAGTATGATGGTAATATGTATGTATACTGTTATTATTTGGTTACTTTATTATTTAGAGCAGTGTTTCCCAACCTTTTTCGGGTCGGGGCACACCTCGGGAATTTTTTTTTCCACGGGGCACTGCTGGAAAAAAACAGTAAAAAACGCAATGCACTATATCTATTTATCAGTGGGTATGTAGTTTAAAGTGCTGCTTTATACAGCAACTCACCAATGACGTCTTCTCTAATTTGCATCGTTGCCTTCTCTTCTCCATCTGGTCTGGGCCATCATCACGATTTCTTCCACACACAATTCTTCACCGTTAAACCTGCAAAACAAACCTATTAGGTGCCAAACTTTTTTTTCTTTTTTTTTTACATGGGTGACAGAGGGGTGTAGAAGAGTGGACATGGGTGACAGAGGGGTTTAGAGGGGTGTAGAGGAGTGTACAGAGGGGTGTAGAGGAGCATACATGGGTGACAGGGGTATAGAGGAGCGTACATGGGTGACAGGGGTGTAGAAGAGCGTACATGGGTGACAGGGGTGTAGAGGAGCATACATGGGTGACAGGGGTGTAGAGAAGCGTACAAGGGTGACAGGGGTGTAGAGGAGCGTACATGGGTGACAGGGGTGTAGAGGAGCGTACATGGGTGACAGGGGTGTAGAGGAGCGTACATGGGTGACAGGGGTGTAGAGGAGCGTACATGGGTGACAGGGGTGTAGAGGAGTGTACAGAGGGGTTTAAAGGAGTGTACATGAGTGACAGATGGGTGTACATGGGTGACAGAGGGGTGTAGAGGAGTGTACATGGGTGACAGATGGGTGTACATGGGTGAAAGAGGGGTGTAGAGGAGTGTACATGGGTGACAGGGGTGTAGAGGAGCGTACATGGGTGACAGGGGTGTAGAGGAGTGTACAGAGGGGTTTAAAGGAGTGTACATGAGTGACAGATGGGTGTACATGGGTGACAGAGGGGTGTAGAGGAGTGTACATGGGTGACAGATGGGTGTACATGGGTGAAAGAGGGGTGTAGAGGAGTGTACATGGGTGACAGATGGGTGTACATGGGTGACAGAGGGGTGTAGAGGAGTGTACATGGGTGACAGAGGGGTAAAGAGGAGTGTACATGGGTGAAAGGCGGGGAGGACATGGGTGACAGGGGGGGATTACATGGGTGACAGGGGGGATTACATGGGTGACAGGGGGGATTACATGGGTGACAGGGGGGGATTACATGGCTGACAGGGAGGGATTACATGGGTGACAGGGAGGGATTACATGGGTGATAGAGATGGACAGGGGGGTGGACAAGGCGGACATGGCTGACAGGGGGGGTGGACATGGGTGACTGGGGGGGTGGACATGGGTGACAGGGGGGTTGGACATGGGTGACAGGGGGGGTTGACATGGGTGACAGGGAGGGATTACATGGGTGACAGGGAGGGATTACATGGGTGACAGGGAGGGATTACATGGGTGATAGAGATGACCAGGGAGGTAGACAAGGCAGACATGGCTGACAGGGGGGGTGGACATGAGTGACGGGGGGGGGGGGGGGTGGACGGGGGGTAGAAGCTGTACCTGGGTGATGGTGGGGGGATTTAGACAGGGTTGAGAAGGTGAACAGAGGGGTGGAAAGGGTACGGTACCTTAAGCAAGCCGGCCCGCGCAGCTTGCAGTTCCACAGGAGGCACTAGAGTCCGGCGCAGGTGCAGCTCGTTCCGCCCCATGGCACCATTTCCGGCTCACTGCGCCGCAAGGGAGAGGAGGACGCAGGAGACGGAGAGTGAAGGAGGGGGATACAGGGAACAGAGGGGGAAGGAGGGGAACACGGGTCACGCGGCAGACGCAGGGGATGGAGGGGAACACAGGAGATGCAGGGGGACGCTGTGTGCGCAGTGCGCACGCAGACTTCCCCCCCCCCCCCCCTCTGCGCTGTCAGGCCGGGGCGGGACATTTAAAAAAAAAATAGTAAAAAATAAAAAAATCTGCTAAATCCCGCGGCACCACGGGCAGTGCTGAACGGCACACACGTGTGCCGCGGCACCGCGGTTGGGAATCATTGATTTAGAGGTATATGGTATTATCATACATGGCAAATTGTCTTCTACCTACATTTTCTTGGAGCTATTTATGTAATACATGTGAATGTTTTTTCTTTTTCCATTTACCCAGTGCTAGGGCTCAGATACCTATACATGCAGTATTGCATTTTTTCTTTTAACCCGAGAGCTGCATAAGTGTGGTCCCTAAACCAGGATTATGTAGCCAACAAAAATTTTCCAATGGGCTTTATACATTATTCCACACAAAAAGAGTCTACAAAATGGCGCTAACATGGTAAAAGTGGTTACCCCCATAAAACGCATTGGCGCCATTTTTGTTGGCTCAACCTTATGTCTGTAGTTCATTGAAAATTTCAAAGCATTACACCGATCCAGTTGAAATATTGAACTGAAAACAATATCTCCGTCAAGGCCGATGTGTGTTTACAGCAAAAAACCCCATAACAAAACAGCCTGATTATATCGCTCTCGGTTATATTGACACTCCGCCCGTGTCAATACCATCTCGGGTATACAAATACATCCTGCTTATAACATCCCATTTGGAGGTAATTCCATTTACAGTTCTCACTCTAAACAACCCTCTGGATGAGAAAACGCTTATTGAAAACACTCGCTGCGAGGAATGTTGTTTAATGTGAACGCAGTTTGCGGGTGAAGTCTGATAACAGTTTTTGCAGAAACAGATCCTTTACGGTTTTACGGAATGTAGAAGTAAAGCCTCATGGAATTCTGCAACAAAGAACAAATGTAAGGAAAGTGATGTATCCGAGTCAACATGGGAGGTGGTGTTTATAGTGTAGGTTTTGCTGACGGAATGACATACAACTTGTGATGGTTGAATGAGCGCCGAGTGCTCCTAAAATAGCTGAAATTCTAAATGACTGAACTTTCATCCTTAGTTAGAACTTCAGCACCATAACCCGAGGGGAAAAGAACAGAAAACATCTTGTAAGTGGATGCATACTAAACAGTAGACGGGCCGTGCCATCATTATTGGTGGAGTAGTGGTGAAGTACAAGTCACAACATTCCTAATATAGGGGTATTTACAACATACAGCTGTAGCGGTCACCAACATAATTGTCGACAGTTGGTTACCTGCCTCAGAAATAGAGTATGTGGTTGCTGTGGGGCCCATAGGACATGGGAGCCTGGTCAGGTGAATATGTTTTTTTCTCCTTATTCTGGCTCAAAGGTGGAATTATCTGCCTACTTGGGGGACAACCAGAAGGACATACCTGCCTACTTTTGGGGACATACATGCCCATTGTCCATTGAACTATTTGGTCTCAATTCTAGACCTCATGTCTGGAGGAAACCAGGCACTGTCCATCACCTGCCCAATATCAACCCTACAATGAAGCATGGCGGCGGCAGGATCATGTTTGGAGGAAACCAGGAACTGCCCATCACCTGCCAAGTACCATCCCTACATTGAAACATGGTGGGGGCAGCATCATGTCTGTAGGAAACCAGACACTGCCCATCACCAACCCAATATCATCCCTACAGTGAAGTATGGTGGAGGCAGCATCATGTCTGGAGGAAACCATGAATGCTACTCATCTGCCCAATACCATCCCTACAGTGAAGCATGGTGGGGGAAGCATCTAGTCTGGAGGAAATCAGGCAATGCTAATTACCTTCCCAATACCATCCCTACAGTGAAGCATGGTGGGGGCAACATCAAGTCTGGAGGAAACCAGGCACTGCCCAGCATCTGCCCAATACCATCCCTACAGTGAAGCATGGTGGGGACAGAATTATGTCTGGAGGAAACCAGGTACTGCCCATCACCTGTCCAATACCATCCCTACAGTGAAGTATGGTGAAAGCACCATCATGTCTGAAGGAAACCAAGAACTGCTCCTCATCTGCCCAATACCATCCCTACAGTGAAGCATTGGTGGGGCAGCATCATGTCTGGAGGAAACCAGGCACTGTACATCACCTGTCCAATGCCATCCCCAAAGTTAAGCATGGTGGGGACAGCATCATGTCTGGAGGAAACCAGGCACTGCCCATCACCTGCCCAATACCACCCCTACAGTGAAGCATGGTGGGGGCAGCATTATGTCTGGAGGAAACCAGGCACTGCCCATCGCCTGTCCAATACCAACCCTGCAGGGAAGTATGGTGAAGGCAGCATCATGTCTGAAGGAAACCAAGAACTGCTCCTCATCTGCCCAATACCATCCCTACAGTGAAGCATTGGTGGGGCAGCATCATGTCTGGAGGAAACCAGGCACTGCCCATCACCTGCTCAATACAATCCCTACAGTGAAGCATGGTGGGAACAGCATCATGTCTGTGGAAACCAGGCACTGCCTATCACCTGCCCAATACCATGCCTACAGTGAAGCATGGTGGGGGCAGCATCATGTCTAGAGGAACCACGGCACCTCCCATCACCTGCCCAATACCATCCCTACAGTACAGCATGTGGGGCAGCATTATGTCTGGGGGTAAACAAAGCACTGCCCATCACCTGCCTGATACCATCCCTATAGTGAAGCATGATGGAGGCAGCATCATGTCTGGAGGAAACCAGGCACTGCCCATCACCTGCCCAATACCATCCCTACAGTCAAGTTTGGTGGGGGCAGCATCATGTCAGGAGGAAACCAGGTACTGCCCATCACCTGCCCAATACCATCCCTATAGTGAAGCATGGTGGGGCAGCATCATGTCTGGAGGAAACCAGACACTGCCCATTACCTGCCCAATACTATCCCTACAGTGAAGCATGGTGGGGGCAGCATCATGTCTGGAGGAAACCAGGCACTGCCCATCACTTGTCCAATACCATCTCTACAGTTAAGCATATTGGGGGCAGCATCATGTCTGGGGGGAAACCAGGCACTGCCCATCACCTGCCCAATACCATCCCTACAGTGAAGCATGATGGAGGCAGCATCATGTCTGGAGGAAATCAGGCACTGCCCATCACCTGCCCAATACCATCCCTACAGTGAAGCATGGTGAGAGGAGTATCATGTCTGGAGGAAACCAGGCACTGCCCATTACCTTCCCAATACCATACCTACAGTGAAGTATGGTGGGAGCAGTATCATGTCTGGAGGAAACCAGGCACTGCCCATCACCTGCCCAATACCATCTCTACAGTGAAGCATATTGGGGGCAGCATCATGTCTGGGGGGAAACCAGGCACTGCCCATCACCTGCCCAATACCATCCCTACAGTGAAGCATGGTGTGGGCAACATCAAGTCTGGAGGAAACCAGGCACTGCCCATCAATTGTCAATACCATCCCTACAGTAAAGTATGGTGAGGGCCGCGTCATGTCTGGAGGAAACATGGCACTGCACATCACCTGCCCAATAACATCCCTACAGTGAAGCATGGTGGGGGCAGCATCATGTGTGGAGGGAACCAGGCACTGCCCATTAGCTGCCCAATACCATCTCGTCAGTCTAGCGTGTTGGAGGCCGCATCAAGTCTGGAGAAAACCAGGTACTGCCCATCACCTGACCAATACCATCACTACAGTGAAGCATGGCGGGGGCAGCATTATGTCTGGAGAAAACCAGGCACTGCCCATCGCCTGTCCAATACCAACCCTACAGGGAAGTATGGGGGAGGCAGCATCATGTCTGAAGGAAACCAAGAACTGCTCCTCATCTGCCCAATACCATCCCTACAGTGAAGCATTGGTGGGGCAGCATCATGTCTGGAGGAAACCAGGCACTGCCCATCACCTGCGCAATACAATCCCTACAGTGAAGCATGGTGGGGACAGCATCATGTCTGGGGGGAAACCAGGCACTGCCCATCACCTGCCCAATACCATCCCTACAGTGATCATGGTGGGGGCAGCATCATGTCTAGAGGAACCACGGCACCTCCCATCACCTGCCCAATACCATCCCTACAGTATAGCATGCGGGGCAGCATTATGTCTGGGGGGTAAACAAGGCACTGCCCATCCCCTGCCTGATACCATCCCTACAGTGAAGCATGATGGAGGCAGCATCATGTCTGGAGCAAACCATACACTGCCCATTACCTGCCCAATACTATCCCTACAATGAAGCATGGTGGGGGCAGCATCATGTCTGGAGGAAACCAGGCACTGCCCATCACTTGTCCAATACCATCTCTACAGTTAAGCATATTGGGGGCAGCATCATGTCTGGAGGAAACCAGGCACTGCCCATCACCTGCCCAATACCATCCCTACAGTGAAGCATGGTGAGAGCAGCATCATGTCTGGGGGGAAACCAGGCACTGCCCATCACCTGCCCAATATCATCCCTACAGTGATCATGGTGGGGGCAGCATCATGTCTGGAGGAAACCAGGCACTGCCCATTTCCTGCCCAATACCATCCCTACAGTGATCATGGTGGGGGCACATCATGTCTGGAGGAAACCAGGCACTGCCCATCACCTGCACAATACCATCTCTACAGTGAAGCATATTGGGGGCAGCATCATGTCTGGGGGGAAACCAGGCACTGCCCATCACCTGCCCAATACCATCTCTACAGTGAATCATGGTGGGTGGCAGCATCATGTCTGGGGGAAACCAGGCACTGCCCATCACCTGCCCAAGACCATCCCTACAGAAAAGTATGGTGGGGGCAGCATTATGTCTGTCCGAAACCAGGAACGGCCCCTCACCTGCCCAATACCATCCCTACAGTGAAGCATGGTGTGGGCAACATCAAGTTTGGAGGAAACCAGGCACTGCCCATCAACTGTCAATACCATCCCTACAGTAAAGTATGGTGAGGGCCGCATCATGTCTGGAGGAAACATGGCACTGCACATCAACAGCCCAATACCATCCCTACAGTGAAGCATGGTGGGGGCAGCATCATGTGTGGAGGGAACCAGGCACTGCCCATTAGCTGCCCAATACCATCTTGTCAGTCTAGCATGGTGAAGGCAGCATCAAGTCTGGAGAAAACGAGGTACTGCCCATCACCTGACCAATACCATCCCTACAGTGAAGCATTTTTGGGCAGTATTATGTCCAGAGGAACCAGGCACTGCCCATCACCTGTCCAATACCATCCCTGCAGTAAAGCATGGTGGGAGCAGCATCACATCTGGAGGAAACCTGGCACTGCCCATCACCTGCCCAATACCATTCCTTCAGTGAAGCATGGTGGGGGCAGCATCATGGCTGGAGGAAACCAGGCACTGTACATCACCTGCCCAATTCCATCCCTACAGTAAAGTATGGTGAGGGCCGCATCATGTCTGGAGGAAACCAGGCACTGCACATCACCTGCCCAATACCATTCCTACAGTGAAGCATGGTGGGGGCAGCATCATGTGTGGAGGGAACCAGGCACTGCCCATTAGCTGCCCAATACCATCTCGTCAGTCTAGCATGGTGGAGGCAGCATCAAGTCTGGAGAAAACCAGGTACTGCCCATCACCTGATCAAAACCATCCCTACTGTGAAGCATGATGGGGCAGCATTATTTCCAGAGGAACCAGGCACTGCCCATCACCTGTCCAATACCATCTCTGCAGTAAAGCATGGTGAGAGCAGCATCACATCTGGAGGAAACCTGGCACTGCCCATCACCTGCCCAATACCATTCCTTCAGTGAAGCATGGTGGGGGCAGCATCATGTCTGAAGGAAACCAGACACTGTACATCACCTGCTTAATACCATCCCTACAGTGAAGCATGGTGGGGGCCGCATCATGTCTGGAGTAAACCAGGCACTGCTCATCACCTGCCCAATACCATCCCTACTTTGATCATGGTGGGGGCAGCATCATGTCTGGAGGAAACCAGGCACTGCCCATCACCTGCCCAATACCATCTCTAAAGTGATCATGGTGGGGGCAGCATCATGTTTGGAGTAAACCAGGCACTGCCCATCACCTGCTCAATACCATCCCTACATTGAAGCATGGTGGGGTTAGCATCATGTCTAGAAGAACCACGGCACCTCCCATGACCTGCCCTATACCATCCCTACAGTGAAGTTTGGTAGGGGATGCATGATGTCTGGAGAAAATCAGATACTGCCCATCAACTGCCCCATACCATCCCTACAGTGAAGCATGATGGAGGCCGCATCATGTCTGGAGGAAACCAGGCACTACCCATCACCTGCCCAATTCCATCCCTACAGTGAAGTTTGGTGGGGGTTGCATCATGTCAGGAGGAAACTATGCACTGCCCATCACCTGCTCAATACTACTCCTATAGTGAAGCATGGTGGGGCAGCATTTTGTCTGGAGGAAACGAGGCACTGCCCATTACCTGCCCAATACTATCCCTACAGTGAAGTATGGTGGGGGCAGAATCATGTCTGGAGGAAACCAGGCACTACCCATCACCTGCCCAATACCATCCCTACAGTGATCATGGTGGGGGGAGCATCATATCTGGAGGAAACCAGGCACTACCCATCGCCTGCCCAATACCATCCCTACAGTGAAGTTTTGGTGGGGGCAGCATCATGTCTGGAGGAAACCAGACACTGCTCATCACCTGCCCCAATACCATCCCTATAGTGATCATGGTGGGGGCAGCATCATGTCTGGAGGAAACCAGGCACTGCCCAATAACATCCCTTTAGTGAAGTATGGTGGGGACAGCATTATGTGTGGGGACAGGGAAAATGGGCAGGGTTGAAGGAAAGCTGAATGGATTAGAGTACAGAGAGATTCTTAATGAAAACCTGATCCAAAGTGCTCTGGACCTTAGACTGGACTGAAGGTTCCCCTTCCAAGAATACAATGGCCCTAATCACAGCCAAGATAACATAGGAGCAACTTAGGGCCAACTCTATGAATGTCCTTTAGTGGCCCAGGGAGAGCCCCGAGTTGAACCCAATGGATCTTGACAGAATTTGAGAGGATCTGCAGAGAAGAATGGCAGAAATTCCCAAAATCCCGTAGTGTAAACCTTGTGGCCTCATCCCCAAGAAGACTGGAGGCCGGAATCACTGCCAAAGGGGCTTCACCTAAGTTCTGATTAAAAAAAAGGGTATGAATACTTATGTCACTGCAAGATTTTAGTTTTTCCTTTCAATAAATTAGTAAAGATTTGTAACATTCTTTAACTACTTTGCCATTATGGGGTATTGAGGACAGAATGATGTGGAACCTTAATATTTTATTTTATAGCACAAGTACCCATCATGAAAAAAGTGAAAGGGTCTTAAGACTTTTTGAATGCATTTGTGGTGACCCAGTACAGGAGTTGGTATCCCGTATCGTTGCTGCCCAGTCCGCCAGCTTCCCTGCAGTCTCCCCTGGGCCCCCCTTACACCTGTCCCCAAATGTACATATGTTTTGCCATTTATTATGCTGTAAAGTGTGTAAAGAAGTGTTATAACTTTAAAACATTTTCCCATGTGATCTTCAGTTTTCATGTGAGTTATCATGTGATTTTTACCCAGGAGGTATCAGTGACCAGGTGACTTAAGGGTGACCAATGGGATCCCACCAGAGTCTCCCCCATAATAGCCCTGGGTGGAGCCTCTGCTCTCTCTCTTTCTGCTAAGCTGAGGTCCAGTGTAGTCGAGTCTAGGAGTGTGTCTGGAGTCATAGGAGGCCTCAAGTCATGTCTGCAGCCACAAGCTACAAGTAAACTAAAGTCACAGCATGGTCAGTCACAAGTCAAGTCAAGTCAGTCACAGTCATCTGTTTAGTCAGCGTGGCCTGCACTAAATTGTTCCGTTCTACTACAAGTCCCAGCAAGCTCTTAAGCCCTAAAGCCCTCTAAAGTCACTGGTCACCTGCGTGGGCCTGGCTGAACTGTATAGACTTTTCCATCTGTCTAACCTCAGTAAAGCTACCATTGTCTGTAACTTGGCATTGGAGTCATTATTGCCCCCGTGCCCAGGATTCAGCGGTATACCTTTGGGTGGTATTGAGGATAAACCACACCCTGCCGTCACGAATACAAGGGGTTAATGCCATCTGCCCCTAGGGTAATTCCATCTGTCCTGCATTACACCCCATACCACAACTTTTGGCATCCCATGAACAGGATACGGGTGTGCACCTTATGCCTAAAGTCCTCCCCCCAGTCTGAATCCTCAGTATTGTCCGAAAATCACATGCCGATGCAACTAAAATTTGCGCTAGAAAGTGTAAGGGACTTTGTCAATGGAAAGTGTTTTACCCGAGGCGCTTGTGAAATAGAGGGGGAGGTGAAGAAAAGACTGTTATCTGCCATTGAGAATAGCCCTGAAGTCGTGAACACTATGCAAAATCCATACTGAAGCAATTTTAATGTACTAAGATGTCTGCCACCATACCTGAAGGGGTTAATCTGTTGGAAGAAATGCATGCGAAAATATCCTGCCAGAACCAGCGTCCCACCCCTGGGTGTGGTAGCCGAGTCACTGTTCCTAGCCTAAGTGGAACTTGAAAGGTCCACTCCTTGTTGCCGGGGAAGTGGAAGAAGAGGACACACCGCTGAGTCACTTCTGATTCCAGGCCCTGTTGATGACGAAGCTCCATCCGGCAGCCATTTTGTTGGAGACCGGAATAAGAAGCGGAGACCGGTATAAGAGCTGGACCTCTTTAGTCTTGCGGAAGTTCCTGGTGAGGGCAAGAAGATGACGGATGCGCAGAGAGTCACAAGATGGCGCCAGAAGTTGCTGCGTCCACGGCGCAGATGCTCCAGGAGTTAGCAAATCATCTGCAGAGATTCTCCATCGGGGCCAAGGACGCCCATCTGAAAGTTCTTTTGCCTGAAGACAATGGGGAATGGCCTGCAACTCCGGCAGGTGTAACACCTGCATCATCGCGAGCATCGTCGCCGGTGAGGCTGTCCCTTCACCACCGGACCTGGGAATCCTGGACGGAGATCCACACGGAGGAGTCGGAAGTGAGTACCCCGGCCGAGGCCACGTTCTCTACCCCTCCATCTACCCCCAGTCTAGAGCCAGCGCCCCATGTCCACCAGCCCGCAGCAAGTCCCTGGTCCCCACCGCTACCACGGCGGCTGTTGGGCGACGAGCCAACACTGATCCAGTTCATGAGGGACCATCTTCTACCCCTGCCAGGGAAGTCCCATCCTTCCGTATCAGCAGCCCAGGTCGAAAAGGCCAAATGTGAGTCCAAAGTGGAAGAGTTAAGGGCGCAGAGGAGAAGAGAGTATGACCCTAAAGTAATGCCGTATGAAGTACATTAAGTCCAGCAACAGGACACCAAGAGCCTTGAGGCCTTATATATCAGAAGGCTAGAACAACCCCGAGAGGGAGAGCCACCCCTAAAATGGTGAAGAGCTACAGTCATCAAGTTTAACAAAGTGAGGTGTATGGCACATTGATGGACTGCGGCCACGTTGTCACTATTCTGGTCAACAGGAGAGCGGTGAAGAAAGACTACCTCCCTGCACCTCTACACTCCCTAGAGCAGGGAGATTGTATAAAACACCCCTATACAGAGCCTGTGAGGGGAATGGGCAAGAGCCGTCACCAGGCCCAAGAATCAGACTAGAGGCCAGTGGCAGCAGGAGACGTTTTTTATCAAGATGTTAACCTGGCCACATGCAAGATGTGCCAGCAGAAGGTGAAGCGTGGCCAGGGTCCAAATGTTGGCACCGCGGCCCTGCGTCAACATATGCAGTGTCACCATAAAGCGGCCTGGGAGAACCGTGACTCTAATGTGGTCGTCCAGCCTACTGCATCACCCAGTGGCACGCCGCTCCCTGTTTCAGCCAGCCAAGGCTCCACCACCTCAGCCGAAGGGAGCTGTGTGTTATATCCTGTGTTATATCTTCTGTCGCTCCAGATGCTCCTGTTCCTCCTACTTCAAGTCAGTCATTCCACTTGCAATCAATCGGTGAAGCCATGTACAAGAGAACAGTATGTGCCCACTCATCCAATGGGGCAGAACCTGAATGTGCTCCTGTCCAAGTTGCTGGTGCTGCAGTCCCTCTCTTTTCAAGTGGTGTACTCTGCACCTTTCAGAGAACTGATGGCTTATGCCGAGCCGATGTGGAGAGTCCAAAGCCGTCATTTCTTTGCGAAGAAGACAGTATCAGTACTAGTAGGCCCAATTTTGTGGAAGAGATGTCCTTGAGCCTGTCGGTGTGTACCAAAGTGCACAGCAGGGCTGACGTATGGAGCTTTAACTACGGTCAGGGACAAGACATGTCCTTTGCGGCCCAAGAGCAACTTGGACAGGTCACGCCCCTTCCGCCTCCACGCTCTCAGGCCCTTGGTCCTGTGACAGTGTGCGACTCCACCTTCTCTTCCTCCACTGTGTCCTCAGCTTCCACTGCACGGACAAGTCTCAGTGCCCCTCCAGCATACCATGTGTGCAGGGCAAGGCAGCGGGATGACTTCTGGCTCTCCACTTTCTTGGATCCTCGCTACCGTCACAAAATGGGGGCCTAAAAAAGGCCCCCATTTTGTGCCGGTAGCGAGGGTCCAATAAGGTGGAGAGACAGAAGTCATCCCGCTGTCTTGCCCTGCACCTACTGAGAGGGAGGACAAACCGACCTACTTCAGAGACATCCTGCATAGTCAGTTGGCCGATGTCTATCTGCGCCATCATCCATCCTCTCACAGTTCTGACTCGTGGGGCCCTCTGTGCTCACCTTCCACTGCCATGGTTGCTGGGGAGGGGTGGGGTGGCAGGAGCAGTACCAGCTCCTTCAGCAGTAGGCTGAGTCTACAGTCGCTGATGAGTAGCTTTCTTCACCCGCATAGTGAAGCAACTCATCATCAGCAGGTAGACCTGGAACAGGACCTGAACCAGCAGGTGGTGGCATACCTGGACATGCCCATGCCAACACACCTTGAAGAACCCCTGGACTTTGCCCGGGAAAAGCTGTCCTGCCGGGCCAGTAGTGTGCCATCAGAGCATGTGTTTATTGCGGCGGGGGCCATAGTCGCCCCAAGGAGAAGTCGTCTGTCCACAAAAAATGTGGAGAGACTGACCTTTGTGAAGATGAATCGGGCATGGATCAGCCAGGATTTCCACCCACCAATGCCTGATGCATCGTAGTAGATTGACCATGGTGCCACACCAACACTTCACAAATATGGATAGTGCTAAACATGTTTAAGGTGCTGCTCCCCAGTTGCAGACATTCCTCCGCATCAAACCATAATTACGTGTTGAGGATATGCATTAGCTAAAACGTAACTTTTCTTAGGATAAAATATAATGTACCCAAAAGTTTTTTTTAAATCAAACAAAAGGAAGGGTGTGAAAACACCATATGCCACCTACACCACCAAGTATTGATGTGATGTAAAGACCTCGAAAAGGTGGAAGGGAACAACATATGGTCCATTGTAACCAGTGGGGGCAAAAACTTCCCCTGTAAGGCCCTACTCTCACATTATTATTTCCCTTCTTGGCAAGTGTCACTAGCCTTTAAAAGGGCGGCCCCACACAGGAACCTCTCCCTATTTCCACCTACAAACACTGCCATTTCACAGGGGTTTTAGGTGGAAATAGGGAGAGGTTCCTGTGTGGGGCTGCCCTTTTTAGGGTGAGTAACACTTACCAAGAAGGGAATTAATAATGCGAGAGTAGAGCCTTACAGGGGAAGTTTTTATCTCCACCGGTTACAATGGACCATACATTGTTCCCTTCCACCTTTTCGAGTTCTTTGCATCACATCAATATTTGGTGGTGTAGGTGGCACATGGTGTGTTTGAACACCTTTCCTTTTGTTTGATTTAAAAAAAAAATTGGAATCCATATATTTTATCCTAAGAATATTATTAAAAGTTAAGTTTTACGTAATGCATATCCTCAATACTTACTTGGGCATACTAACACTTTTACAAAAGAGACTGTTTTCTTCTGCCTACCTGCCTCAGCTACTATTCTGATTCAGCCACCCACCTGATGCCACACATCTGATGCCAAGTTCTGTATTTTTCACCCGCCTTCGTCACCAGGTACTGGTATTGCCACCCACTGCCCCACTATGTCACCGGGTCACTTTCAGGACTCCTGATGCTGCTGATGCCACCTCCAGGCTGACTCATTCTGCCACCATATGCTCTTCACATGCTGCCGCCAACTACAGGCTGTGTCATTCAGCCACTATAAGGTCTCCTCCTGCTTCCCCCACCTCCAGGCTGTGTCACTGTACAGCCATGTGGTCTCCTCATGCTGCTGGACGTTAAATAAAACTTTTTAGCTTCATCTATTTGAAATCTTCAATTTAAATGTTTAAAAATATCTTTAATCTTTTCAATTGTGAGGCCCTATGGTCTCCTCATGCTGCCGTCACCTCCACCCTGTGTCATTCAGCCACTATATGGTCTCCTCATGCTGCCGCCACCTCCACGCTGTGTCATTCATGCACTATATGGTCTCCTCATTCTGCTGCCACCTGCAGGCTGTGTCATTCAGCCACTATATGGTCTCCTCATACTGATGCCATCTCCAGGCTCTGTCATTGTGCCACTCTGCACTGCCTCTAATCTGCTTGTAATACTGAATAACAGTATTATTTCCCTAACCCAGCACACACCTTATGTGTGTTACAGCAAGGCAAAGTGTTCTACACGCCTACTGAGGCTCTTTGTAGGTCAGAAATAGCCATTTTTAATACAGATTTGCAGTGAATAAATTCGAACCGAATCAATTTTTTTAGAAAAATTTGCCGAATCGTCCAAATCGAAATTTTCAAAAAATTTGCTCATCTCTAATTATAATGATTGAGTAAAGCTTTAGCTATGATTTACAATTTTGCCCCTTTGATCTTCCCTATAGTGTGCTCTCCATGTATAGATTAACATCTCTTTCTTTCTTCTCTATCATATTTTAGTCATTTCTGTAGAACGTTTCTCCATATACCATCACTTGATGCCTCCTGGGGCTTAACGTGTAGGACATAAGATCAGTTTTCTCGGTTTCTCCCCGCTACTTTTTGCTTGACTTGCTTCACGTTTCTGAAGATACCCGTGCGTATTGATATCATAGGCTTGATTATGTATTGTGGTTTCCATATTGCTTATAATACAGTATGTTTAGGTTCACGGATCACTGCTTTACGTCTTCTAAAAGGACATCTGTTCCTGTTTGTTCCATCTCCAACAAACAACAATCAACCTCACAGATCTAAAGCAGACATCAAGAAGAAGGAGAAGAAGAGGATCCCCTTTAGGCACGTCCTCTTAAGACAGAAATCCTAGCCAGTGGATACCAGTTAAATGATCCCATGGGGGCTTTGAAGAATGTTATGGCTTGTGGTTTCGATAAACCTTAACCACCGAGAATCTTAGACCCGAAGGGTCTGCAATCCCATCCTACCCTGTGATGACCTGCCAATGATGATCTGACCTGATCTTCTAAACACTCCACATTTCTGGTAAGAGGATGTGGTGCAGACGTAAAACATCTACCAGTGTATCCGTATTTAGACAATACATTCTCTTTTCATGTATTCCATGGTGGAAATGCTTTGCTCGTGAAATAAGGCTTCCATGAAAAAGATCAGAATGTCAACATTTTCAACAAAAATTGTTATCTGCTTAAAAAACTTCCTATCATTGAGTTTTTTTAGAGTCTTAGAGATCTCAAACTTTTTGGTTCTAAAATTTTAGTCCATTTGTTTCCGATTAATGTTGAGGTGCCTTTCCTTATCTCAGAGAGGAACATAATAGGGACAAGGGGGGCATTTACTAAGATATGTGTGATGTAGTGATGAGAGGCAGGGGCCATATTCAAATTTGCGATATTTCGCGAATATATTGCCGATTATTCGTTCTATAAATAACATGAGAGACAAAGCAGCCGGCACTAACAGAACTAAGCCTAGAGGAAAAATGGAGATTGCAGCAAAATGGGGTCCAGACCAATAAGACCTGCAGCGGTGGTGCTCAGCCCAACAGACGGCAAAACTTCAGCAGAAAGGCAATGAAAAGAGGCGACACTCACCATGCAGGGAACTTCTTTATTCACTCGGCGGTGACATCAAGCGGGTGACAGGCAGGGGAGTGAGGTGGAGGAGGGGTAACCGAGACAAGTTGTTTCGTGCGCGCTGCGCACTTCCTCTAGCCGGATGTGACCAATCCGGCTAGAGGAAGTGCGCAGCGCACACGAAACAACTTGTCCCGGTTACTCCTCCTCCACCCCACTCCCCCACCTGTCACCCGCTTGATGTCACTGCCGAGTGAATAAAGAAGTTTCCTGCAAGGTGAGTGTCGCCTCTTTTCATTGCCTTTCTGCTGAAATTATTTGTTCTATGTTTGCGATATTCGCTATGTTCGTGCACTTTTTTTTTCCATGAGGAAATTTTCATGAAAATTCACATAACATTTGCATAAAAACTTTGCATGTGAAAAAAAAGAAATAAATGAATATTCGTCATTACGAATATATAGCACTATATTCTATATACTCGCGAAATCACAAAGTGACGATATTCGCAATTAAAATTTGCAATACGAATATTTGTGCTCAACACTAGTGTCATGTACTTCAATTTTTAGTTTTTTTTTTTTGTGTGTGTTTTTTTGCATGGCTGTGCCAAATTAATTAAAAGGTCGTAGGCATTTGATAAATTTTGGGGAGGATACACATTTTCAGAAATTTCACCCTTCACATACACCAAAACGCTAAGCTAAGTCTGGGCTTGGTGTAGTTTTGTATGATTGCAAGGGTCCCGCTACTGGGGACCCCCGTGATCTCGGTGCAGCCCCTGGCATTCTGTGACGTCACAACCCCGTCTCAAAGGCAGCGCCTGGCACAGAATGCCGGGGGCTGTACAGAGATCATGGGGGTCCCAAGCGGCGGGACCCCTACGATCATACATCTTATCCCCTATTCTTTGGATAAGGGATACGATGTATAAAGCCGGAATACCCCTTTAACAGCTGGTCTGTACACTCTTTTTTTTTAAAGTGTAAACCAAAAAGTCGCAAACAATTGCCTGAAGTTTTGGCAAGATTGGCCAACCACCTAATGTGTACAGGGATTGTTCCCTGTTGGTAGTCGGAGAGAAGGCTAGAGCTTATTCAATTTCAAGATGCTTGATCTTTCTTTCTTCAGGAACTTCTCCTCATCCATACAGTACACATGGAGGATCAGGAGAAAAAATGACTAGGCAAGAGTTTGCCCTACAGCTAACTGGAATATTTGACCATTGGCAAACTTAAAGGGGTTGTTCCACCATTAACACGTATCCCCCATCCACAGGTAATACATGCTTGCATCAAGTCCAGAGCAGTAGTAACTATAATCTTGAAGTTCTCATGAGACAAAACTTCACATCAATATAGAGACTAAGAAAGCCTAGCTGAGAAAACTTGGAGACCGATAGTAGGACTAAACTATATACTGTAGCTTGGTATCATCTGCATCCTTTGATATTTTACAGTGCAATTCCTCTACAAGGTCATTATACAGGTCCCCATAGAGAAAAGAGCCCAATACTGACCCCTATTAACTGTGACCCCCTCCTATATTGTCCGTGTGGTACCCTACTAGTGACTGCAACCCTTCCAGCACCAACCCCTGTTTAATACGATTTATAAGGGTGAACTCTCCAACCCCGACCCCTGTGGCATCCCACTAGTAACCATGAACCTTTCCAAAACTCACCACTAATAATTGTGACCATTTTAATACTGCCCCCTATGGTAGCCCAGGAATAACAGTGACCCTTCCAATGCTACCCATTGTGGTACCCAACTAAAACTGTGAACCCCTCCAATAATGACCCCAGTGGTACCACTCTTAAACTGTGACACCTCCAATACTGACCCCTGTGATATCCCACTAATAACTGTGACTACTCCAATACTGACCCCTGTGGTATCTCTGTAATAACTGTGACTACTCCAATACTGACCCCTGTGGTATCTCACTAATAACTGTGACTACTCCAATACTGTTGCCTGTGGTATATCAGTGACCCCTCCAATACAGCTCACCGGGTTATCCCAATAAAACTGTGACTCTACCAATATTGCCCCCTGTGGTATCACACTAGTAACTGTCTGATCTTCAATACTCCCCCCCCGTTACACCCCACAAGTAACTGTAACCCCCTCCAATACAGACCCCTGTGGTACCCCCTAGTATTGGTGACTCCTCCGATACTGACCCCTGTGGTATCCCTCTAGTAACTATCGCCCCTCCAATACTGACCCTTGTTGTATTCCAATAGTAACTGCAACCCCTCCAATACTACCCCCTGTGGTACACAACCACTAACAATGACCCAATTACAGAATCTGAAAATAGAAAGGGGAAAAGGTGCTCTCATGTGCTGGATTCCAAGTAATCCCACAGGGAGGAGTGGGCGGAGGAAGATGGCCTCTTACCAAAGTTGGTTGTGTAGCATACACAACAATGGGAAGCACATAAGTAGTAAGCTCTGAATGCAGCCGTCCGGCCTCAGGGTATCATAAACTATAAAAGGAATTCAGAAGCGAACAGGATACCCGGGCGCTGTTCAGATTTAAAAATGCATGGATCCGTGGATATATCAGAAGAGTAGCTTTATTGTAACATTCATGCAACGCGTTTCGCTACGCATGGGCAGCTTCATCATATGCCTGAAGAAGCAGCCCATGCGCAGTGAAAAGCATTGCATGAATGGTACAATAAAGCTACTCTTCTGATATATCCATGGAGCCATGCATTATTAAATCTGAACAGCGCCGGGTATCCTGTTCGTTTCAGAAGTCCTTTTATAGCTCAATTACAAAATGTACTGTTGATAACCACAGGCATTCAGGCCAAGATATGATTCAGGACCTGCCGGACTTCCTGACCAAACCACGGGCCCATTCACAGGCCATAGACACACCAGCAAGCTATACGACTTTTACTAAAGTTATGCAATATTACAAGACCTAAAGCATCCTGCACTCACCACTAGGTAAAGGACTTGATGCTCCTACATCGAGGACACCGGTGGAACAGGTCTCAGAACATCAGTGGGTGCTCAGAGGTGAAATATGTCGCCTCTGAGCGCCCACAGATGTTCTGAGACCTGTTCCACCGGTGGCCACCATGTAGGAGCGTCAGGTCCTTTACCTAGTGGTGAGTGCAGGATGCTTTATGTCTTGTAATATTGCATATTATTGAAGTCTGTTTCATCCGTACTTCCTGGCACAGCCGCTGGATTGTGTATATGTGTCGGCTCATTTAACTTGTGAAGCGGAGTCCGTGTATCTATACATACCTGATTGGGAGAGTTGGTGGTGCCATCCTGATTACCTTGTTTGGCCAATTTTACTAAAGTTAGATTGTAAGTTCCATAAAAAAAAAAAGTGCAGACAAGTAAGAAAAATGTCTGTATAGTTCTATGGAATATCTATTAGCCTTGTAAATCCTTGACAAAGCCAGGTCATTGGCGAAACGTTGGGGAGGCAGGCGATAGCCTTTTAGACAGGGACTTCTCTATGTGTGACAGCAAATCAGGGGAAACATCCTTAAAAGATAGGGTGAATTTAACATCCAGGAAGATGCAAGATGCAGCATAAGCTCATGTATAGTAAAGAGCATAATAGGAAGATGTGAGAGACCTCCGGCAAAGCATCTTATTCACCCTCTACAGATACCCCTTATTGGGGATCAAGTTGTTAATCTGGCTAGTCACAAACAGAATGTCCACTGATAATTTTAACCCATGAGTGTATTGTTCATTATAATTTTAAATGGGCACTGTCAGATATAAAAACTTTTGATATGTTGTAAAGCATGCAAAACCAATCGGTTTTGCAATTGCTTTCATTAGAAAATTTTCAGTATTTCATACTGAAAAAGACAGTCAAACAACTGCCCCCCCTGTCTGCTTGGATACATACTAGTCCTGCTGTGTCCATGCATCATCACCTATGTCACGGACACACTTCCTTGATTGACAGCTGTGAGCGAAGGGCTCACAGCTGGAGCAAAAATCCTCCCACTGACAGCTTGTGTCCCGTTACTGTCAGTGAGGACAAGTTGGGAGTTGTAGTTTTGCTAATGCTAGGGGAGATATGAGCAGACAGCATACTGAGGGAGGGGGCGGAGACCTGCACAGTGAGGCCACGCCCCCTACCTTTGAGTGGAATTCAGACTAGTGAACTAAATAAAAAATGGAATAAAGAAATAAATAAAGGTGCTTAACACATAAAAATTTGATGTACATGGTCAGGATTAGGTACTGAGTGATATATTTAAAAAAATGTTTTTTTGTTCGATCTGATGGGTACACTTTTAGGCATATCAATAAAAAGAAACATTTTAAGTGAGACCCTAGAAGCAGGGTTCTTTTACCTAGAGGGGGGCGCAGCCCTCCAAAGGGTTATTGTAATTGCATTAAGGATCGCCATACAGAAATAGCTCATGGAAACCTTCACATCCACCTTTCGTGGAAGATCTAATCTTCGGAGACATGAAGGGCTCCGCGTTTCTTTACAGAAGCTGCGCTTGTAGTTTTTAAGCACAAAGACAGACACGGACGACCCCGGCCAATTCTTGTTTTAAAAGGCTTAGCACCTTCTTCTCTTTAGACTTCTCCTTACGTTTACATTACTGCTCCCGAGTTTTTAAATAACGTTTCCTTTTTTTTCTTTCTTTTTTCCACTGTATGTCAGGAGCCTCCGAAGAGCCGCGATGATGAAAGGGTCTTAATGGCTTTCACATGAAGCAAACAACCACAAACAGTACACACTAAAGACAAGTTCAGACCTCCAGAGCTGGACTCCGGGCCTTCTCTTCTCACCACTCGTAATGAAGTTGGACATCTGGAAGCAGCAACATATATCCTGGACGAGCAGCCTGGACGTGTATAAATGGTTTCGGTAAAGGGGTCTACAGAAGCACTTAATGTGAAATACAAGTTGGCTCATGTGAACAGCTCCTGATATAACTCACTGTAAATATAGAAGAGACCTCTTTTAGCTGATATTCCAGACTTACTTGGCCCACTCCATACACGTACGTACGCAGACTTCTTGTCTAAATATATCCCACCGATGCACATTATTTATCACCCACCCAACTTCAAGTCTAAGCTTCACGTTGTTAAATATTGTTTCCTGAAGAGCACCGCAGCCTCATGGTTATGTCCAGAACATTTAAAACGTTTTTTTTTATTTATTAATTTTATTTATAGTTCCCAATTGGATAAACTTTAGCCTGTTCACCCACACAACACCTTGTTCCAAATTATTATGCAAATTATATTTTTCTCATTTACCTAAATAATTGTTGTAAATAACAGTCATCATAATTCTCATGTTTTCAACTTTTAAGAGTACAATTAAAATTTTACTGAACAACCCTCCTAATGATAACAGGATTTTTTTTTAAACATATAAAACTTACAAAGCACTGTTTGAAATTATTATACACAATACCGTAAGTTTCAAAACACTTTATAGGTTGCAAAGAACTGAAAATAGTTTTTTTTGTCATTTGTTGTGTTTGCAGCATATTTACTGAAATCTAAAGCTATTTCACTCAAACTTTTAACAACATTGTAACTTTTTAAACATTTTAACAGGTCACGTTACATTTTGACATTATTTGATAGCAGCTTCACAAGTCTTGCATCCATTGAACTTGTGAGTTTTTGGACAGTTTCTGCTTGAATTTGTTTGCAAGATGTCAGAATAGCCTCCCAGAGCTGCTGTTTGGATGTAAACTGCCTCCCACCCTAATAGATCTTTTGCTTGAGGATGCCCCAAAGGTTCTCAATAAGATTAAGATCAGAGGAGGATGGAGGCCACATCCTTTCTCTCCTTTTATCCCCATAGCAGCCATTGATGCAGAGGTATTCTTTGCAGCATGAGATGGTGGCATTGTCATGCTTGAAGCATTGTCATACGGAAAGCATTGCTCTTCCAAGGAAGAAAGTGGTCAGTCAGAAACTCCACATACTTTGCAGAGGTCATCTTTAAACCTTCGGGGACCCTAAAGTGGCCAACCAGCTCTCTTCCCATGATTCTGGCCCAAAACATGACTCCACCACCTCCTTGCTGACATGGCAGCCTTGTTGAAACAGGTGGGCCTTCCACCAACCATCCACTACTCCATCCATCTGGACCATCCAGGGTTGCACGGCACTCATCAGTGAACAGGACTGTTTGTAAATTAGTCTTCATGTATTTTTCTGCACAATGCAGCCGTTTTTGCTTGTGAGCATTGGTTAGTGGTGGCCAAAAAGAAGGTTTATGCACAGTTGCAAGACTCTGGAGGACTCTACACCTTGATGTCCATGGGACTCCAGAGGCACCATCAGCTTCAAATATCTGTTTGCTGCTATGTAATGGTATTTTAGCAGCTGCTCTCTTGATCCTATGCATGGATCTGGCAGAAACCTTCCGCCTTCATCTGCATGAACCCGTCTGTACCCTGAATCAGCTACAAATCTCTTAATAGTGTGGTGATTTGTTTTTTTCCTCCTTACCTTTAAAAAAATCATAATTCTTTAAATTTTGCACCTAAAAATCCATATGATGGCTTATTATTTGTGCCACCAATTCTACTTTCTAATGACATCAGTCATTTTACCCAAAAATCTATGGCAAAACGGAAAAAGTAATAATTGTGTGACAAAATTGAAGAAAAAACACAAATTTGTAAATTTTGGGGGCTTCCGTTTCTACACAGTAAAGTTTTCGGTAAAAATGACACCTTCTCTTTATTCTGTAGGTCCATACGATTAAAATGATACCCTACTTATATAGGTTTGATTTTGTTGTACGTCTGAAAAAAATCATAACTACATGCAGGAAAATGTATACGTTTAAAATTGTCATCTTCTGACCCCTATAACTTTTAAATTTTTCTGCGTATGGGGCGGTGTAAGGGCTCATTTTTGCACCGTGATCTCAAGTTTTTAGCGGTACTATTTTTGTATTGATTAGACTTATTGATCACTCTTTATTCATTTTTTAATGATATAAAAAGTTACCAAAAATACACTATTTTTGCGCATACGCCATTGACCGTGCGGTTTAATTAACGATATATTTCCGTACACGGCGATACCACATGTACATTTTTATTTACACAGTTTTTTTTTTTTTTTTATGGGAAAAGGGGGGTGATTCAAACTTTTATTAGGAAAGGGGTTAAATGATCTTTATTCACTTTGTTTTTTTTTGCAATGTTATAGCTCCCATAGCTGGCTATAACACTGCACACGCTGATCTTTTACATTGATCTTTGTTATCCCATAGGATAACATAGATCAATGATTCTGCCGCTTGACTGCTCATGCCTGGATCTCAGGTACTGAGCAGTCATTTGGCGATTGGACACCAGGAGGCAGGTAGGGGGACCCTCCTTGTGTCCTACAGCTGTTCGGGATACCCCAATTTTACCACAACAATCCCAAACAGCCCCCTGAGCTAACCGGCAGCAGTTTAGTTTCACTTTACATGCAGCAATCAACTTTGAATGCCACCTCTAAAGGGTTAATAGCGCACGGCATCACGATCAGTGCTGCGCGCTATTAGCCAAGGGTCCCAGCCATTGTTAGAGGTGGCCGTGGCCCCGAGTTATAGAAAGGGAGCGGACTCTGGGCGTACAGGTACCGGTACGCCCTTGTTCCTTAACCCCTTAAGGACTTAGGACGTACCTGTACGTCCTAAGCCAGCTCCCGGTGTTAAAAACATCACACCGGGTCGGTCCCGGCTGCTAATCTTAGCCAGGACCCTGGGCTAACAGCGCGCGGCATCGACCGTTGTGCCGCGCGCTGTTAACCCTTCAGATGCAGCGATCAAAGTTGACCGCCATGTCTGAAAGTGAAAGTAAATGCTTCCCGTCAGCTCAGTCAGGATGATCGGGACATTGCGATAAAATTGCGATGTTCCGATCAGCTGGGACGCAGGCGGAGGTCTCCTTACCTGTGTCCACGGTGTCCAATCGGGGTTTGATTGCTCCAAGCCTGAACTACAGGCTTGAGCAATCGAGCCCCTATCTCGCTGATCGATGCAGAGCTATGGCTCTGCAGGGATCAGCATAGGAGATCAGTGTGTGCAGTGTTATAGGTCCCTATGGGAGCTATAGCACTGCAAAAAAAAAAGGGGGGGGGGGAAAGTTAACAAAGGTCATTTAACCCCTTCCCTATTAAAAGTTCAAATCACCCGCGGTATCGCCGCGTGCGTAAATGTCCGAACTATAAAAATATATAATTAATTAAACCGCACGGTCAATGGCGTACGCGCAAAAAATTCCAAAGTCCAAAATAACATAATTTTGGTCGCTTTTGATATCATGAAAAAATGAATAAAAAGCGATCAAAAAGTCCGATCAATACAATTGTACCGCTAAAAACCTCAGATCACGGTTTAAAAAAATGAGCCCTCATACCAGCCCGTACGCGGAAAAATAAAAAAGTTATAGGGGTCAGAAGATGACAATTTTAAACGTATAAATTTCCGTGCATGTAGTTTTGATTTTTTCCAGAAGTACGACAAAATCAAACCTATATAAGTAGGGGATCATTTTAATCGTATGGACCTACAGAATAAAGAGAAGGTGTCATTTTTACAGAAAAATTTACTGCATAGAAACGGAAGCCCACAAAAGTTACACAATGGCGTTTTTTCTTCAATTTCATCGCACAATGATTTTTTTTTCGTTTCGCTGTAGATCTTTGGGTAAAATGACTGAAGTCACTGCAAAGTAGAATTGGTGGCGCAAAAAATAAGCCATCATATGGATTTTTAGGTGCAAAATTGAAAGGGTTATGATTTTCAAAAGGTGAGGAGGAAAAAACGAAAGTGCAAAAACCGAAAACCCCTCAGTCCTTAAGGGGTTAAGTGGTTAAATATCATTTGCATAATAATTTGGAACAGGGTGTAAACCCAATACATTTGGTTATAGTGTGGGTGAACAGGAGTCCAATGAGGGGTCATTTACTTAAATATGTTAAGTAGTTCCTGAGATATGTCCCCCACAAGATTCTCAGCTAAATTCAGTGAATCGCCCACAGGGGGAGGGGCTTTGTGACTCCACTTCACTAGGATGTGGAGTCATAGACAATGAATATGTAAATTGAGCTGTCAAAGCCCCACCCCTGTGCGCGATTCACTGAATTCAGCAGAAGATCTTCTGGGGAACATATATCAGGACCTACTGGACCCCTCGTTGGACTCCTGTTCACCCACATTATAACCCAGTGTATTTAGTGGGTTTAGTGTGGGGGAACAGGCTGACAGTTTTCCTTTTAAAGGCTTATGAGACATTTGCAACAAAATTGAATACATATAGTCGAAGATATGCCATAAAAGGTTGAGGTTCTACCAAGAATCCTCGCGCTATTCTGTCTTTTCCTGACAGTCTGTTTGGGGGTCTTACAGCTGATATATTGCTCTGCAATTTTGATTGACAGTCTTGGATTATTTACAAACTAGTACCCATTGGTTACCGTATATACTCGAGTATAAGCCGAGTTTTTCAGCATGATTTTTCGTGCTGAAAACACCCCCCTCGGCTTATACTCGAGTGAACTCTCCGCCCTCAGTGGTCTTCAACCTGCGTACCTCCAGAGGTTTCAAAACTACAACTCCCAGCAAGCTCGGGCAGCCATCGGCTGTCAGGGCTTGCTGGGAGTTGTAGTTTTGAAACCTTTGGAGGTCCGCAGGTTGAAGACCACTGTGACCTTCGACATCATCCAGCCCCCTTTCACCCCCTTTAGTTCTGTACTCATCTCCGCTCGGCGCTGGTCCGTTGCTGCAGGACTGTCCGGTGGGGAGGTCGTCCGGTGGGATAGTGGTTCCAGGCTGCCATCTTCACCGGGGAGGCCTCTTCACCGCGATTCGGGCCCGGAATAGAGGCGTAGCCTTGACGATGACGCAGAGGGACGTTGGTAATGAACGTACCTCTGCTTCGTCGTCAAGGCAACGTGACTATTCCGGGGCCGGGCCCGAAGCGCGTAGAAGAGGCCTCCCCGGTGAAGATGGCAGCCCGGAACCAATATCCCACCGGACAGTCCTGCAGCACCGGACCAGCGCCGAGCGGAGGTGAGTACAGAACTAAAGGGGGTGAAAGGGGGCTGGATGATGTCGAAGGCCGCAGTGGTCTTCAACCTGCGGACCTCCAGAGGTTTCAAAACTACAACTCCCAGCAAGCCCGGACAGCCGATGGCAGAGGATGATGACAAGAGGATGATGAAGGGGGGGGGGGGTGTGGGATGATGAAAAGGGGATGATGAAGGGGGGTGGGGATGATGACAAGGGGATGATGACAAGGGGATGATGAAGGGGGGTGTGGGATGATGACAAGAGGATGATGAAGGGGGGTGGGGATGATGACAAGGGGATGATGAAGGGGGGTGGGGATGATGACAAGGGGATGATGAAGGGGGGTGTGGGATGATGACAAGGGGATGATGAAGGGGGGTGTGGGATGATGACAAGAGGATGATAAGGGGATGATGAAGGGGGGTGTGGGATGATGACAAGGGGATGATGAAGGGGGTGTGGGATGATGACAAGGGGATGATGAAGGGGGGGTGGGATTATGACAAGGGGATGATGACAAGGGGATGATGATGGGGGGGTGTGGGATTATGACAAGGGGATGATGACAAGGGGATGATGATGGGGGTGTGTGTGGGATTATGACAAGGAGATGATGACAAGGGGATGATGAAGGGGGGGTGTGGGATGATGACAAGAGGATGATAAGGGGATGATGAAGGGGGGTGTGGGATGATGACAAGGGGATGATGAAGGGGGGTGTGGGATTATGACAAAGGGATGATGACAAGGGGGGGTGTGGGATGATGACAGGCGGTGATGATGAAGGGGGATGATGACAGGTGATGATGATGAAGGGGGGATGATGACTGGGGTCTGGATGATGACAGGGGGGGATGATGTATTTCCCACCCTAGGCTTATACTCGAGTCAATAACTTTTCCTGGGATTTTGGGGTGAAATTAGGGGCCTCGGCTTATATTCGGGTCAGCTTATACTCGAGTATATACGGTAGCCTCCATTTGTAAATTTTCTGGCTTCTGCAGTTCTGTGCGGATAATAGCATCAACCCTGTCAATTTGAACCCAGTATGTCTTGTATCTCTCTGGTACCTTGTTCTAGTCTTGTTCATAGTTCTCTGATTTGTTCTTTATTCTTTGTACAATCTTTTTTATTTTTTGTAGTTGCTGCTGTTTTACACAGTTTATCTTGTTATAAGTTTTTGTGCGTGACTCTTGTTACATAGTAACATAGATTATAAGGTTTAAAAAAGACCAGAGTCCATCAAGTTTAACCTGTAACCCTAATGAGTCCCTACTGAGTTGATCCAGAGGAAGCAAAAAAACCCTCATACTAGAGGTAAAAATTCCTTCCCGACTCCAAATTTGGCATCAGAATAAATCCCTGGATCAATGTTCTGTCCCTATAAATCTATAAATCATAACAATCAATGTTATTATTCTCCAAAAATGCATCCAGACCCCTTTTGAATTCTCTTACAGAGTTCCCCATGACCACCACTTCTTTTGGAAGAGAGTTCCATAGTCTCACTGCTCTTACAGTAAAGAACCCCCGTCTGTGCTGGTGTAGAAACCTTCTTTCCTCTAGACGTAGAGGATGCCCCCTTGTTATAGATACAGTCCTGAGTATAAATAGATCCTGGGAGAAATCTCTGTTCTGTCCCCTGATATATTCATACATAGTTATTAGGTCGCCCCTAAGCCTTCTTTTTTCTAAACTAAATAACCTCAATTCTGATAATCTTCCTGGGTACTGCAGTCCTCCCGTTCCCCGTATTACCCTGGTTGCCCATCTTTGAACCCTCTCCAGCTCCACTATATCTTTCTTGTACACTGGTTCCCAGTACTGTATACAGTATTCTATGTGTGGTCTGACTTGTGATTTGTACTAGTGTTGCTCGAGAATGTTCGCAAAGCAAGTTTTAGTTGCGAATATAGCACTATATATTCGCAATTACGAATATTCGTTTTTTTTTATTCACAGTACACATCACAGTGATCACCCCTCTCTGCTTCCAGCTTGTGTGGTGTAAAGAAGGCTCTAATACTACTGTATGAGACTGGCGTACGAATTTTCGCATATGTGAAAATTTGCATATGCTAATTTTCGCATATGCGAAAATAAAACGCGAATATTATGAATATGCGAATTTAGCGAATATATGACGAATATTCGTCCATATATTTGCGAAATATCGCGAATTCGAATATGGCCAATGCCGCTCAACACTAATTTGTACAGCGGTAGAATTATTTCCCTGTCGTGGGCATCTATGCCCCTATTGATGCACCCCATGATTTTATTAGCCTTGGCAGCAGCTGCCCAACACTGGTCACTACAGCTAAATTTACTGTTAACTAAGACTCCTAAATCCTTTTCCACGTCAGTCGTCTCAAGTGTTCTCCCATTTAATATACAACCCCGTCCCGGATTTTTCCTCCCCATGTGCATTACCTTACATTTATCATTGTTGAACCCCATCTGCCACTTCTCAGCCCAAACCTTCAACCTATCCAGATCCATTTGTAACAGTGCACTGTCCTCTATTGTGTTTTCTACTATACACAGTGCATTGTCCTCTATGTTGTTAACCACTTTACAGAGTTTAGTATCATCTGCAAAGATTGCTACTTTACTATTCAACCCTCTACAAGGTCATTAATGAATATATTAAATAGAACAGGACCCAAGACTGACCCCTGTGGTACCCCACTAGTAACAGTCACCCAATTTGAATAAGTACCATTAATAACCACCCTCTGTTTCCTATCACTGAGCCAGCTACTTACCCACTTACACACATTCTCCCCCAGCCCCATCCTTCTCATTTTATGCACCAATATTTTATGTGGCACCGTATCAAATGCTTTGGAAAAATCCAGATATACGACATCCAGCGATTGTCCCTGATCCAGTCTGGAGCTCACCTCCTCATAAAAGCTGATCAGGTTAGTTTGACAATTTGTGTGTGATATTTCAGCTCAATTCCGCTCACAAACCTAGGACAGGTGTGGTGCTGTTTTTGGAAGAAAGCAGCTATGTTCTACTAATCCAGGATAATCAGCCCAACCAGAATCTCCTCTAACAGAAAGAGTCACCCAAATTTAGACAGCTATTCTGGGGTTCTTTTCAGTACAGAGAAGGGTACATTGACAGAGCTCTGGGGGATGAAGGACAAGCTGTTTACAGATGGCTTTCTCTTTCTTTTGGAGGAGATTCTTGTTGGGCTGTTATCCATAGTGATTTTTCAAGGCCCCAAATTGTTTGGACATTAGCTAGCATGGCAGTTCTTTTCCAGCTGGAGCAGAGCTAGTTTGCATACTTTTTTCCCAGTGAGCATTGGGTGTCTCCATACACAGTTGTATTTCCTCAATGAGAAAATGTACCTTGCAGTGCCAACTGGAAAAAGGGTGTTACACACTCCCACTTATTACACTATAATAATTTCTCAGGGTGACCCTTCTAGTTTCCTGATGTGTCATATACTGTAGACAGGGCCATCCATCCAAAGCTTCTAATATATGTGGATACTGGTTAAATACTGGAGCCAGTCTGCAAGTGTATTGTAAATGCACACCCACCAGGGTCATGACAATCTAGGTCACAGGGGAAGGGGGCAGTGTGAGGGGACCTAACTGTTACAGAGGTGGACTAACTACTACATGGGGGCCCAGAGGGTGCCTAACTACTACATGGGGGCACAGAGGGTGCCTAACTACTACATGGGGGCACAGAGGGTGCCTAACTACTACATGGGGGCACAGAGGGTGCCTAACTACAATATGGGGGCATAGAGGAGGCCTTACTACTAAATGTATATAGTGGACCACATCCAACCATTATGGTGAATTAGGACCTCTTCTGAAATTTTATTGAGAAACAGAAGGATCAGGCATGCTGAGTTTCACCTCTTCATTTATTTTCTTCTCTGGGAGATCCAGCCAACACCTGAGAACTCTGGCACTACCTTACCTCCCCTACTCTTCCTTTAGAACATATGATGACCCTGTTTACTATATGTTGTTGGCAGACTCCAGGAACACCATCGGGTTGTGACTTTGCACCTTTAACAAAGACAGCAAATGACTAGAATCATCTGGTCTCCTGTCATACCAAATAAGGCTTCCATGATATCTTCCAAGAAGCCAAAAATGTTTCTCCTAATAACCAATGGTGTAAACAATTCTAAAGGATTGTGTTTTCACAGCCCCAAAGCCCACCAGTGAAATCCCAGCCATTACCCTTCAAAGTGTTTTTCTATCTGCTAAACAGTCGAGCACTTTTCAGGTCTAAATAAAGGAGACACATAATGCGTTGAAGAGCTTGGACCAGAGCTTCTATGTCCTGAACGTGTGAAGATTTGGCTGCTGGAAGGATTTTGTGTAAACTTGAGGATTACCTGCATTTATAAACTACGTTCATTCGGAGAATTAAAGTCTAATTGTAACAGTGTCAAATATGTATTCGTTCCCCATCCCGGCAGCTAATGTTCTACTCTCGGGGGTGAGGTCATCACTAAGCTCTTCTGAGGCTTCCTTTAAATAGTCTCCATAGGGACAGAAATGGAAATATTGGTGTCTCCGCATGAGCATCCAGAACAATCCTGTCATTTTCCTACATTTACTTCCCATGGACATTAAAAGCACAAAAGATGAAGAGGTTATTGAAAGCTTCTGTGGTTAATCTAGCGCCTCATCGCAGAGGGTCCTCTAAAAATATGCTTTAATGCGTGTATTTCCAATGAGAGCTTTCATCCCACTGGATTATCGGAGGTGGCCAATTGCCAAACATCTCAACCATTGAGATTTACAGTGATTATCCTCTCCATGAATGGTAATATACACGACAGAACTTCACGAGAACATACCCTTGAAGAAATAAGAGTGTTACATTAACATTGGAAAATAAATATAATACTTGTAGTGGTTTTCTCACCAAGACAATCCTCTGGGTTGGCCAATTAGATAAATATATGACCATATGAAAAGAGATAAAAAGCAACAAAAGGTGCGCACCTAGTGAGGACCGTCTAGGTAAATGGTACAAGGCAAAAGCAAAATGGGTCCTTACCCTTGGGTGTTGCGCTAAGAGCACAACACCTACAGTGGCGTCTGGAATGAATGAACAGCCGGACAGCTGCTACCAGGAACTTCCCGGGGGTGACGTCAGTCTCACCGGTAACGAGGCATAGGTAGAAAATTGAAAAGGTGTTCCCCTCAATGACGGCGCTAGTCCATGGGTAGATAGATATGCATTTATTGAAACATAAAAGGCAACGCGTTTCAACCCCGGACAGGGGTCTTCATCAGGCATAGTCTACTCATGGACTAGCACCATCATTGAGGGGAACACCTTTTCAATTTTCTACCTAAATATATGACCATGTCTCAGGAGACGCCGGAAGCTATTGGCCTACCGGCTGTCCAGTTGATAGCAATTCTAGAAAATCAAAAAAGTGTAATAAACTGGGGTATGACTTACAAGTTAAAATAGCAATGTATTGGGTATATTATTAAAATTACATATATACCCCCTAAGACAATTGTCATATTGGTTATATATGTAATTTTTATAATATACCCAATAAATTGCAATTTTAACTTGTAAGTCATACCCCAGTTTATTACACTTTTTTTTTTTTAGATTTTTTGGTGATGGGGAACCAAGGCTAGCCCGTATTTGACTATTTTTGGAGCTATCTGTATTGTATCAATTCTAGAAAATATTGTATACTTTTGGCCCCAAAGATGTGATACCATCAGAGATTGTTACTAGGGTGCTTATCGGCAGGTGGAGAGTGATATCATTTCACCAAACCGTTGACAAGTCATAGTGACATTTTAGAAGTATTATTGGGCGTGTGTGTGTGGGCGGGGAGGGGTAGCTGCGGAAACTCCCATAAACTGTTTAAAGCTTAAAGGGGTATTCCAGGAAAAACATATATATATATATATATATATATATATATATATATATATATATATATATATCAACTGGCTCAAGAAAGTTAAACAGATTTGTAAATTGCTTCTATTTAAAAATCGTAATCATTCCAGTTCTTATCAGCTGTTGTTTGTTCCAGAGGAAGTTGTGTATGTCACGCCGAGCGCTCCGGGTCCCTGCTCCCTCCCCGAGCGCTCGCGGCACTTGTCTGCACCTGTCTGCCCCGGTCAGACCCGCTGACCTGGAGCGCTGCTCTGCCATCACCGGTGGGGATGCGATCCGCGTGGCGGGATGCGCCCGCCCGCGGGTCGCATCCCAGTCCTCTCACCTGCTCTGTTCCCCTGCTGTCATGTCCAGGCGCGCGCGGCCCCACTCTCTAGGGCGCACGTGCGCCGACTCTCTGAAATTTAAAGGGCCAGTGCACCACTAATTGGTGCCTGGCCCAATCAGTGTTAATCACTCCAAAACATATAAAAACCCAATTCCCCTTCCTGTCCTTGCCGGATCTTGTTGCCATGTGCCAGTGAAAGCGTTCCTGTGTGTCCATTGCCTGTGTATTCAGACCCTTGCCGTTGCCCTTGACTACGAACCGTTGCCGCCTGCCCTGACCTTCTGCTATGTCTGACCTTGCCTTTTGTCTAGTCCTTGTGTACCGCGCCTGTCTCAGCTGTCAGTGAGGTTGAGTCACTATTGGGTGGAACGACCTGGGGGTTACCTGCCGCAGCAAGTCCATCCCGCCTTGCGGCGGGCTCTGGAGAAAACCAGTAACCCCTTAGATTCCATTCCCCTGGTACGGCCCACGCCATCTCCTCATTGACATAGAGGATCCACTACCTGTGTCATCCCTGAATACCACTCCGGATCCTGACAGTGTAGTTCTTTTCTGTCTGCCCACAGTGCTCTCTGCTGACACCTTTGTCCATTTCAGGAACTGTCCAGAGCAGGAGAGGTTTGCTATGGGGATTTGCTCTTGCTCTGGACAGTTCCTGACATAGACAGAGGTGTCAGCAGAGAGCACTGTGGTCAGACAGAAAGAAAATTCAAAATTAAAATAACTTCATCTGTAGTATAAAGCAGCTGATAAGTACTAAGATTTTTATACAGAAGTAATTTACAAACCTGTTTAACTTTCTGGCACAAGTTGATTTAAATTTTTTTTTCCCAGCTGAGTACCCCTTTAAGACATTGAGCCTGTGTGCATTTAAAGGGGTACTCCAGCGCTTAGGCATCTTATCTCATATCCAAAGGATAGGGGATAAGATGCATGATCGCGGGGGTCCCGCTGCTTGGGACCCACATGATCTTGCACGCCGCACCCCGTTATAATCAGTCCCCGGAGTGTGTTCGCTCCGGGTCTGATTACTGTCGATCACGGGGCCGGAGCATTGTGATGTCACAGCTCCGCCCCGTGTGACGTCACACTCCGCCCCCTCAATGCAAGCCTATGGGAGGGGGCGTGGCATTTGTCACGCCCCCTCCCATAGGCTTGCATTGAGGGAGCAGAGCATGACATCGCACGGGGCGGAGCCGTGATGTCACAATGCTCCGGCCCCGTGATCCACAGTAATCAGCTCCCGGTGCGAACACGCTCCGGGAACTGATTATAACGGGGTGCGGCGTGCAAGATCATGTGGGTCCCAAGCGGCGGGACCCCTGCGATCAGGCATCTTATCCCCTAGGGGATAAGATGTCTAAGCGCCGGAGTACCCCTTTAAGCCTATGTTCACACGTTGTTTTTTTTCCCCTGTCTTCTGAAGCCATATGCCATTACTGCTCATATGTTCCACTGCAGACCATGAGATTCCTACGGCACGCCATGGTGGACATTTTGACATATTTACTTTTGCAACTTTGTTACTATTACTTCAGTATACTCGGCTACAGTTTTTTTTTTTTGTTACGTTTCCTGCCCTTTACTATATTGCCCCTGATTTACTATTGTAAACCCAACATGTTTTGTCTGGTTGTGTCCCAGTGTCTCATTGCGCCAGAATTCTGTCTCATTGCACCAGAAATTAAATAAACACCGACCAACTCATTTACAGAGAAAACCCAAACAGGAGCATGGCCGTTGTGGGAGTGGTCACAGAAAAGGGGGCGTGGTCACATTAAATGGGCGTGTCCTCGACATTTTCACAGAAACCCAACATATTTACTAAGGTTTCCAAAGAAAATGTGGTGGATTTGAGCTGAGGAAAACCCGACAGATCAGAACATGTATAACTGGGACATCATGGTCAATTGAGATTATTCTTGTGGTGTTTTGCACCTTTTGTGGGGTTTAGCTTTAGTAGAATATTATTAAAATTATTTTTTTTAGTCAGTGTACACCCTCCTCCTGATTAGCAGGAAAAAGAGAGGACAAAAAAAATGTATGTGAACATGGCCTAATCTACACTCGATGAAACCTCATATGAGGGTATCTAAATATCATAGATGGGCATTCACTGCTTGAGGACCCCCCCCTCTCTATGAGCCAGAACTGGCAGCCTCTCTATTCCAGGTGTGGCAGACCTATCCTGTCTACGAATTACATAGATGGCTATTTATTTGAATGACTGCCATGAAGTGTTACATCTGACCAGATGTGGCTTTCCGTGGTGATAACAGCAACATGACTCTTGAGAGATCATTTTCAGGCCAGCCTCCATTTATCTCTATAAAGGAGTTTTCTAGTGGGATGAAGTAAAAAAAAAAAAAAATGGGGCACTTTCCCACTGACTTCCTCACCTAAATGTTCATTGGTCCCCATGACTTCCTCACCTCAATGTTCATTGGTCCCCATGACTTCCTCACCTCAATGTTCATTGGTCCCCATTGACCTCCTCACCTCAATGTTTGTTGGTCCCCATTGACCTCCTCACCTCAATGTTCATTGGTCCCCATGACTTCCTCACCTCAATGTTCATTGGTCCCCATTGACCTCCTCACCTCAATGTCCATTGATCCCCATGACTTCCTCACCTCAATGTTCATTGGTCCCCATGACTTCCTCACCTCTGTGTTCATTGGTCCCCATTGACCTCCTCACCTCAATGTTCATTGGTCCCCATTGACCTCCTCAACTCAATGTTCATTGGTCCCCATTGACCTCCTCACCTCAATGTTCATTGGTCCCCATGACTTCCTCACCTCAATGTTCATTGGTCCCCATTGACCTCCTCACCTCAATGTTCATTGGTCCCCATTGACCTCCTCACCTCAATGTTCATTGGTCCCCATGACTTCCTCACCTCAATGTTCATTGTTCCCCATTGACCTCCTCACCTCAATGTTCATTGATCCCCATGACTTCCTCACCTCAATGTTCATTGGTCCCCATTGACCTCCTCACCTCAATGTTCATTGATCCCCATGACTTCCTCACCTCAATGTTCATTGGTCCCCATTGACCTCCTCACCTCAATGTTCATTGGTCCCCATTGACCTCCTCACCTCAATGTTCATTGGTCCCCATTGACCTCCTCACCTCAATGTTCATTGGTCCCCATTGACCTCCTCACCTCAATGTTCATTGGTCCCCATTGACCTTCTCACCTCAATGTTCACTGGTCCCCATTGACCTCCACACCTCAATGTTCATTGGTCCCCATTGACCTCCTCATCTCAATGTTCATTGGTCCCCATGACTTCCTCACCTCAATGTTCATTGGTCCCCATTGACCTCCTCACCTCAATGTTCATTGGTCCCCATTGACCTCCTCACCTCAATGTTCATTGGTCCCCATGACTTCCTCACCTCAATGTTCATTGTTCCCCATTGACCTCCTCACCTCAATGTTCATTGATCCCCATGACTTCCTCACCTCAATGTTCATTGGTCCCCATTGACCTCCTCACCTCAATGTTCATTGATCCCCATGACTTCCTCACCTCAATGTTCATTGGTCCCCATTGACCTCCTCACCTCAATGTTCATTGGTCCCCATTGACCTCCTCACCTCAATGTTCATTGGTCCCCATTGACCTCCTCACCTCAATGTTCATTGGTCCCCATTGACCTCCTCACCTCAATGTTCATTGGTCCCCATTGACCTTCTCACCTCAATGTTCACTGGTCCCCATTGACCTCCACACCTCAATGTTCATTGGTCCCCATTGACCTCCTCATCTCAATGTTCATTGGTCCCCATTGACCTCCTCACCTCAATGTTCATTGGTCCCCATTGACCTCCTCCCTCAACGCTGAATGGTGCCCACTGCTGCCATTTCAATTTTACCCCATCCCTGCTGCTCTCCATGTCCTGGTCTCAGTCTTGGCACACAGGAAATGCCCACTTATCCAATCACTATCCGCAGCCGTGACCCACTTCATCCTGTGATAAGCTGAGGGGACATTACCTTGAGTTAAGGAGACCGAGATCAGTGTGGACCTCAGAACAACAGCAGTAGCAGAGCAATTAATGGAGTACTGACATTTTAATTATTTTCTTAACCCAGAAGATTAACCAGGTCAATAAAGCTGTAGGATGGGACATCAGTGGGGCCTTCAATTTTAGAGGTAACAGAGAAATAATATAAAATCATGGATTTAGCTAAAAAAAAAAAAAGCAATTGCTTTACAGTAATTTTTCCAATAATTTGTTTATACAAGATGGAGAAATTCAATTGTGACCCTCGGTGGGCACAAAGTATCCCATTGCCCCCATCATTCTGCTGTCCGGTACCATGTTGCCTGTGTTTGTTGTTAAAAATTTAAAGATCTGACGATTCTCCGCACTAATCCTGGCTATGACTCTTTATTGACAGAAACAATTGTTGAATAATCATTAAGATAAAGAGTCGTTGGGTGTGGATTAACAGGATTACATGGCTTCGGGGTTATTTGTTTGTATATTGTCAATAGTTACCATCCCCTAGGTGGGAGGACGTGATCCCCGCGTGCCTCGTCTGCTTTGTCTTCTGACACTTTCAAAGAGGTTCCATCTTTCGCTTTCGCTCATCCTGAGTCCATCACGTAGCCACAGATGTGTGAGCTGGGTAATGCTAACAAGGTGGCATCCTACCAAGCGTGTACGGTGCCAACACAGTGATGGATTGACAAAAGCCACCAAGCCTTTGCCTTTGTTCTGGGTGAATGCCTCTCCGATGATCACTTGTAGGATGGCCACTTGAGGACGTAATCTGTTGGTTTAGTATTAGCTGCACAGAATTCTTTTAATGGGTCCTAATGCTCCGAAATCCATGTAAGAGCAATGATTCCTTCAAATACTGATATTGTGAGACTGAGAGTCTCCGTGAGTCTATAGGAATCAGGAAATTTGATCTCATATCTCAAATGAGATGTTAGTTTTGTAAAGGAATCGATGGAAAGTGCAACGTGGAGACAAATATGTGATCTACCATAAGTACACAATATGGTAAATGTTCTTCTCCTGAGTCATTTAAGGTCATTTTTAGGTTACTGAACACTAGTGTTGGGCGCGAATATTCGCATTTCGAATTTTTTTCGCGAATATCGCAAATTCACAAATTTGCAAATATTGTGAATATATTCACTTTATATTCGAAATTACGAATATTGATTTTTCCGCATATGTGCATATTTGCATACGTAAATATTGCATATGTGAATATTCGCATATTCCTTCTTTTCAACAACATCCCTAGCAATCAATAGTAAAGTTGCCCACCCCTTCACTGTTTTCTTCCTTGAAGATGCGAATATGCGAATATAACGAATACACAAAATTCTCGAATATAGGACGAATATTCGTCTATATATTCGCGAAATATCGCAAGTTTGAATATGGGCAATGCCGCTCATCACTACTGAACACCTGTTTTCTTGACTCAAGCTGATATAGCAGAGCCAAGCCGGGAATTGTCGCAGGGATGAGATTGTCATTTGGCGCAAACCCTTGTCATTTGGCGCAAATTTTCTTTCCCTTTATTTTTTATTTAAAAAAAAAAAAGCTGTAAATTCACAACAAACCTTCACCAAAAATGTTGTTACTGTCCCTTTTGTATCCTATTTACTGAATGGAATGGTGCTATTAGCACATAGGAAATAAGTATTTGATCCCCTATCAAACAATAAGATTTTTGGCTCCCAGGTGTATTTTATACAAGTAATGAGCTGAGATTAGGAGCACTCTCTTAAAGGGAACACTCCTAATCTCAGCTTGTTACCTGTATAAAAGACATCTGTCCACAGAAGGATCAATCAGATTCCAAACTCTTGACCATGGCCAAGACCAAAGAGCTGTCTAAGGATGTCGGGGACAAGATTTTAGACCTACACAAGACAGGAATGGGCCACAAGACCATGGCCAAGCAGCTTGGGGAGAAGTTTACAGTAGTCGGCACCATTATTCACAAATGGAAGAAACATGAAATATCTGTCAATCTCCCTCGGTCGGGGGCTTCATGTAAGATCTCACCTCGTGGAGTCTCAATGGTCATGAGTACAGTGAGGAATCAACTCAGAACTACACGGGAGGATCTTGGCAGCTGGGACCATAGTCACCAAGAAAACGATTGGTAACACACTATGTAGGACTGAAATCAGGACATTTTTGATTACTTGACTGCCACAAAAGCATTAACTTCTATCATAGGTCACTAAATTTACTGGTGTATGTAGAGAGTCTCTTGTCCAGCCTTTTTATTTTTCTCTGACTAAAACGGAAAACTTCTTGTCGGAGCTGAAGAGTTGAAGCACATTGCCATAGCGGCGTGGACTGGAACAAGAACAGTAACTTATTTGTGGACCAGGATTTCACCTTGTGATTGGTGGAGAGATTATTGCAATCAATACGAAGATTTTTAACCCTTACACACCTTATTTGCAAATAGTAAACCCACAGCACCCCAAACTTGTTCATGTAGGTTGAAGAAGGTTTTCCCATAAACCACAACTTTTTTTTTTTAGAAATGATAGCTTGAATACAGATACTGGTCCTAACTTTTCACAAAAAAATAAAATTTACCCTTCAATTTTGATAAAAATAATAGGTAGCTCTTTGATGACTACGGTGCTGTCACTCTTGGTGGTCTCTAGTTTACAGCAGCTTTGGCAGGCAGGGTGGCTGCAGAAGAGAAGGCTTGTGATGAACTGATCTGAAGACCTCCTACGACCATATACCCATTGGGTCTGTCCATGTTACCCATCCATATTTGTCTGGGGAGATAGGTTGAATGCAGGATCATAGTCCTCTGTAAGCAATGGGTGAAGTTGAAACATCCAAGGTATAACAATGGACAAAAGAGTGGCATTAAAGTGTCCTTTAAAGGGGTACTCCACCCCTAGACATCTAATCCCCTATCGAAAGGATAGGGGATAAGATTTCAGATCGCGGGGGTCCCGCCACTGGGGACCCCTGGGATCTCCCATGCAGCACCCACCTTTAGCGGCTTCTGGAACCGCTGGAGGTCCTCAGCCTGAGTCCATCTCGACCACGAGGACGGAGCATAGTGACGTCACGGCTCCGCCCCCGTGTGACGTCACGCTCTGCCCCCTCAATGCAAGTCTATTGGAGGGGTGTGACACCCCCAACTTCAATGTGCCGTTTCTATGACTGGTATCTTCTTATACAGCCTTTGGGCTTCACCATGCACAAGGGCCCAGGGGTGGCTGAAACTCTGCACCATCTTACGCTACATCACAAATAGTGCTGAACGCGAATATTCGCAATTCAAAAATTTATCGTGAATTTTGCATATTCGCGAATAGGGCGAATATAGCGCTATACATTTGCAATTACAAATATTCGTAATTTTTTTCCCCCCACAGAACACATGACAGTGATCTCATCCCTCCCGGCTTCCAGCTTGTGGTCTAAAGAAGGTTCCTATACTATTTACTGTATTAGACTGGAGAGAGAATATTTGCGAATATCTTCACTAAAATTAGATAGGGAGATAGATAGTGACGATATTCGCGAATATGACAGGACAATACTCAAAATGAAAAATGTCATAGACCCATTATCACCTCTGTATAGACCAAGAATATTAGGAGATAGATGGATAGATAGATAGGAGATTAGATGGATAGACGAAAAGATTCATGGATAGATATATAGATAGATAGATAGATAGATATGAGATATATAGATAGATAGATAGATAGATATGAGATAGATAGATAGATAGATGTGAGATAGATATGAGATAGATAGATATGAGATAGATAGATAGATATGAGATAGATAGATAGATAGATATGAGATAGATAGATATGAGATAGATAGATAGATAGATAGATATGAGATAGATAGATATGAGATAGACAGATCGGTATATAGATAGATAGATAGATAGATAGATAGATATGAGATAGATAGATAGATAGATATGAGATAGACAGATCGGTATATAGATAGATAGATAGATAGCTAGATAGATAGATAGATATGAGATAGATAGATAGATATGAGATAGATAGATATGAGATAGATAGATAGATATGAGATAGATAGATATGAGATAGATAGATAGATATGAGATAGATAGATATGAGATAGATAGATAGATAGATATGAGATAGACAGATGGTTATATAGATAGATAGATAGATAGATAGATAGATATGAGATAGATAAATATAACATAGATAGATATGAGATAGATAGATATGAGATAGATAGATATGAGATAGATATATAGATAGATATGAGATAGATAGATATGAGATAGATAGATATGAGATAGATAGATATGAGATAGATAGATATGAGATAGACAGATGGGTATATAGATAGATATGAGATAGATAAATATAACATAGATAGATATGAGATAGTTAGATATGAGATAGATAGATATGAGATAGATAGATATGAGATATATAGATATGAGGCCTCTTTCACATTATGAAATAGTTCCATTTAGGAACTTCCGTCACAAGTTCCGTCACTATATCAGCGAAACCCGGCCGTTACAAAACCCCTGACGGCCGTGACTAAATCGCATTGCAGCCTATGGGGTTTTGTAACTGCCTGTTTGCACCCGTATATGCCCGTAATTCATTCCGGGCGTTATACAGTGACGGGACATCGTGGCGGAAAAATTACTGCATGCAGTAATGAATTGAAGCCTATGAAGGATTTTGCTAGTATATAGCCACTGTAATAGTGACTACAGGGAGTGCGCAGATCTGAAATTTTCTAATATAGAACTTTATTCTGCTGGTTCTTTGAGATCTTTATGTGGAGGGACTAGATATAATTTTTTCAGGACATCTGGGTGATGTCTCTGGCCAAGCCCCCGAAACAACAAGGAGGACCATACTTTAATGATGACCTACAGTACTATGGTGGATCCATATTGGACCCTCCTTAGTGAAATACAAATAGAATGAGATGAGGGTTTGCACAGTACAAGCCAAGTTCTAGTTTTCTCCCCCTCGGCTCAGAGTCTCGTCCTTCTTATTCAAACATTTCGTGACTTGAACCTGCTGAGGAGCGTGCAGATGTTACGGGCAAGAAACTCAGATCACCAAACACAACCTATCATGTCATGTCATATTAAGACAATTAAAAGAACAGAGAGAAAAAAAATCCCCATCTCCCGTTGAGAGCTGGAAGCTAAAATTATGGCCTGAAGTCCATTCAAAAGCAGCAGACGTTTGGCAGAAAAAGCAGCGCAACTACAAAAACACAACAATAATAGATCTTTTCTTCTGCAGTAATGAGATGGCCACGCAGCCCAGCCTCACGAGACCACTCCGGGGAGAAAGTTAAGGAGGGGGTCATGCTGGAGAAGTGAGGCTGCGGGGCCGAGAAGAAGACAATACCAGTCATAGACCATCTATCATCTGATAAACACCGGTTTATTGGGGTCTGGAGACTTAGGTCAAGAGTCTGGGACCTGCTCGACAGCCTTGGACAGATTACAAAAGTAATACAAGGAAATCCAACTTCTCGTCGAGATTTTCCCGGTCTCTACCTTTATAGACAAGCACTTCGTGCTACCTTAACGTACGGGTATAAATTGTAAGAATATCCTATTCCGACCTAATAAAACTTGGTGAATACATCAACGAGTCTGTTAAATGGAAATTTCAGCTCTACTTCACTTTAGAAATTTCAGCTCTGCTACATCCAGGGGTCAAGTCCTGGGAAAAAAAGTTTGGGAACTCAATGTCTGATCCCAGGGGTCCCGACACTGGGGACCCCCACGTTCTCCCTGCTGCACCTTGCATTCATTTAGAGCGTTGGGTGCAGCGCCGGAGGCTCGTGACGTCACAGTCGTGGCCCCTCAATGCAAGTCTATGGGAGGGGGCGTGACGGCCGTCCGGCCGTCACGCCCCCTCCCATAGACTTGCATTGAGGGGGCATTACTGTGACGTCACAAGCCTCCGCCCCGCATCACCAGTCATCCGGCACTGGATGTCTGGGGTGCTACAGCAGAGATCGCTGGGGTCCCCAGCAGCGGGACCCCCATGATCTGACATCTTATCCCCTATACTTTGGATAGGGGATAAGATGTCTAGGGGCAGAGTACCCCATTAAGGGCTGGTCCTATAGGACTCCTGCTAATGGGAACTGCGTTCCTGCTGTGGAAAAAGTGCCAAAACTCCGTTCCCATGAGTTCCTGCAGGACTTGAGCCCTGGCTACATCTAGATATTCATTCTTCTCTATCTAGCTGTGCAAAGCCTCATGGGACACTATGATGTGTGCACAGATATTTATAGAAATATCTAATGATAAAGTTAGGACCAATCCCAAAAGACAGGATACAGTAACCAATTCAGCTCTACAGGACGTCAGGACCTGTGTCATATTATTATGTGTAGTTTCACACAAGAGTATGACTAAGAGTGCGGATTGCACTCGAAATCTGTCACTGCTGCTTCTAACGTGCCCTCTAGGCACTGCCAGAATGGTAAAATTGGTTTAACAGAAAGTCCACAGAAAGTCTATGACCCCCACCTGGACCCCCACCAAATAAAATGTCTGACATGTTGCTATCTGTAAACAAAGAAAAAAGAGAAGGCCCAAGGAGGCGCCTAGTGCATTACCCTAGATAGAAAATAAGGCCCCACATGGAGTGGGGACAAGTGGAGGGTCTAATAGGTGGCCGCTCACCTGGAGCGTAAATTATATACGCATGTAACCTCAAGCTGAGGTAATGATGAAGGAATCCGTGCAGGCCCGAAGGTCTTCAGGATAGGCCCAGAGGGAGATCCTGTTGGTGAACTTGGTAGTAGGAAAAAAGTGACCTTTAACCAGGCGCTCGGGGATCCAAAGAGATCTCACAACCAAGTCATGGAAGTGAATATAAGTTCAAGCTTTATTGGTACACAACTACTTTGTGTACCAATGGTTGTGGTTGTTGCGTACCAATAAAGCTTGAACTTATATTCACTTCCATGACTTGGTTGTGAGATCTCTTTGGATCCCCGAGCGCCTGGTTAAAGGTCACTTTTTTCTTACTGACATGTCGCTATGTCATGTTAGAAATTTTAACTATAGGTTCCTTTTATTCACACTGGGATGAAAAAAACATTTTTTCAAGCATTGAACCAAAAGGGGGCAAATGTGAGGTTGTGGCACCCAAAAGATGTCAGGTCATGGCATCTGAAAGCTACACCAGCAGAAATGCGTTTGCAGATCTGGAGGGGACTAAGGTATAAAACATAGTGTAATGCTATCTAGGTTAAAGCGCAACTGTCATGGAAATGATACCCCCCAGACTAATAACATGATAGTATAGATGATGAGACGTGTAATGCAGATGTACTTTTGGCTGCTGTTTATCACTCTTTATCAGCAGGAAAATAGTTTTATTGAGTGGTCAGCAACAGTCGGGTAGGCGTGGCTGGGGATCGTAATGCCCCGCCTCCACCACGCCTATCTCCTGTAAGTGAGCGCTGGACCACTGTGTGATTGACACACAGGTCCCCACCCCCCGATGTCCGTGATGTGCGGGCCGGGGTGACTCCACTGAGCCTATACATATAATGTGCACCTTTATGTTATATGAAATACAGAGCCCTTACTCCTCTTCTTTCTTCTCATGGTGCCGGAGAGGCACTGCTTCTGCTTTCACTGTAGGCAGAGAGCTCGCTCCCGTTGTCTGCCGCCAACTCAGTGCGCCTGCGCAGTGCTAGAGGCAGGGAGCGAGCTCTCTGCCTGTAGTGAAAGCAGAAGCAGTGCGTCTCCGGCACCATGAGAAGAAAGAAGAGGAGTAAGGGCTCTGTATTTCATATAACATAAAGGTGCACATTATATGTATAGGCTCAGTGGAGTCACCCCGGCCCGCACATCACGGACATCGGAGCGAAGTTTGCTCTGTGAGAAGGAATGTCCAGCGCAGGATAGGGTCAAACAGGAACTTTATTGGCGATCACATGGAGCACACAGAAACACCAATGAGTTTCGGGTCAAACTGGACCCTTAATCATTGCCATGATTAAGGGTCCAGTTTGACCCGAAACGCGTTGGTGTTTCTGTGTGCTCCATGTGATCGCCAATAAAGTTCCTGTTTGACCCTATCCTGCGCTGGACATTATTTCTCTTAGTTCTGCCTACTGGACCAGAGGCACAGCCGGTCAGTCCGGAAGCAGATGGGAGAGTCAGGCTGAGGTGAGCCGCCAATTTTTGCTGCTATTCGAAGTTTGCTCTGTGCACCGGACATTTTTGGATTGGGGATTAGATGTCTTAGGCCGAGTACTTCTTTAAAGGTAGAAACAGCAATATCTACTATCTACTTTTTTTGACCTTCCATCTTGGAGCAATTTGAGTGCACGGTGACACAATACATGGACCTGGTGTTGAATTTATTAAATACAGTATATCTTGATCGACACAACCCCTAGAGACCATAATATCTGCATTCGGCTTATTCCCATCACCTAAATCGGAGATCCCCCTAATCCACACGCTTCTATTTAATTGCACACTTTATGCCACCGCCGCAAATAAAAAAAAAGCGCTCCCGAGGATTTCTTTCCAGAGTGCTCGGATTTCCGCCATCCCCTGAATCAAAGACGCATTGTTCCGCAGCGACTCCTTTCTGTGTTGTATTTTATTTGAGTTCCCCTTCAATTCGGCGTCTCGCTCCGGGCCCTGATGAAGTGGCTGGATCGTGTTCTCCTGCCAAGTGGATACTCGGGGACAATGAATGAGTCAAGTTTCCAGGGTGTATATCTGAGAGATGGGGTGGCGTAAAGCAGCACCATCCTCCACCCTGTAATACTGGCCCAGATGTCTTGCTGAGGACTTGGTAGCCTCCGCTACAGAAGAGAGAGAGAGAAGACAGAAAATCCATTGACTCCTTCAACATGGGTGGGACCTGAAGTAAAAATAAATGTGCGAAAACAAGAATCCTGTGTTCTGTGGGGGTCACAACTTTGTATACACATTATTATTATTATTATTAGGAGCAGGTCACCTGTCCATACCCATGTGACTTTCCCTCATGAAAAAGTTTTTGTTCAAAAGTGTTTATGCTTAAAGGGGTACTCCACTGGAAAACATATATATATATATATTTTTTTTTTTTAAATCAACTGGTGCCAGAAAGTTAAACAGATTTGAAAATTACTTCTATTAAAAAATCTTAATCCTTCCAGAACTTATCAGCTGCTGCTATGATCCACAGGAAGTTCTTTTCCTTTTTGAATTTCCTTTCTGCCTGACCACAGTGCTCTCTGCTGACACCACTGTCCATTGTAGGAACTGTCCAGAGTAGGAGAAAATCCCCATAGAAAACCTATCCTGCTCTGGACAGTTCCTAAAATGGACAGAGGTGTCAGCAGAGAGCACTGTGGTCAGGCAGAAAGGAAATTCAAAACGAAAAGAACTTCCTGCGGATCATAGCAGCAGCTGATAAGTACTGGAAGGATTAAGATTTTTTTTAATAGAAGTAATTTACAAATCTGTTTAACTTTCTGACACCAGTTGATAAAAAAAAAAAAAAAATGATTTCCAGTCAAGTACCCCTTTATGGCTCCCGGAAGGAAAGCTGAGTAGAAAAACATCTTATATTTCCCATTTCTACAGGTCTTGCATCCATTGCCACTGGAACAACCAGCTCTTACGGCCTCGCGTTGGGTGGAACAGCCACAGTGGACGAATGTTTTGCTCATTACTAGAGAATGTGATCACTTAAATGACGTGAAGGAAGCCGGGCGGGGAGGGGTTGTGGACTGCTAAGGACGAGACTCCAAGACTGGGGAGAAGTTTTTGGTTTCACACAAAGAGTTCGATTATTTTTGCAGCCTTCTAGTAAGTGTTATGGAAGATCATTTGTAACGTTTTAAGGATTTGTCTTATTAATCTTCCATGACATCTTTACTTGGGTCGATCTACGACACCTGGAGAAATAGAAGGACGGGCCAGATGTCCCAGGATGTGACGATTCTCTCGGCAATGCATTCACCGTACATTATAGCTCAGTACAGAAGTAGGGAGGGACAAGTGTGAAGAAAGTACTTGTACTAGTGCTGGGTGGTATTTCGACCGGAAATAAGAAGCGACTGGGTGCTAAGATGGTGCAGGTTTGGTGGAATATGTAGCCCTTCAAATCATATGTCATTTGGATTGGTGGTGTAAGAACCCAGTGTTCCCTGTTGCCAACTACCATGTTTTGTCAATAAAGCTGTTCCCGTAGTGCAGAGATGAGACCTCTGGACACTAGGATTTCATGAAACGACTTTAATAACCATAGAAGCTTTACTAAATACATTAACAGGGTACTCCGGTGCTTCAGCGTTTTGAACATTTTGTTCAGAACGCTCGGAGCCGGAGGTCATGATCATGACGTCACGGCCACGCTCCTAGTGATGTTACACCACGCCCCCTCCATTTAGGTCTATGGGAGGGGGCGTGTCTGACAACACACCCCCTCCCATAGACATGAATGGAAGGGGTGTGGTGTAACATCACAAGGGCGTGGCCGTGACGTCACGACAACAGATGCAGGTACCTGGCATTTGTTTAGAATGCCGGGTGCTGCAGGAGGTCACGGGGGCCCCTTTGGATAGGGGATAAGATGTCTAGTGATAAGCGGCAGGGGTTATATTTGAATTTGCAATATTTAGCGAATATATTGATGATTATTCATCCTATGTTCGTGAAATTTGCATATTCGCTATGTTTGTTCACTTTTTTTCCCATGCGAAAATTTGCATGGAAAATTTGCATAAAAAGTTGCATGTGAAAAAAAACACCCCAAAAATGAATATTCGGCATTACGAATATATAGCACAATATTGTAAATATTCGCTAAATCGCGAAGTGCCGATATTCGCGATAAAAATTTGCATTACAAATATTCGTGCTCAACACTAAAGATGTCTAGCAGCGGAGTACCCCTTAATTTCTAAGGCACTTCTTGGCATAAGTATATTAATGCAGATGTAAATGTTCACAGTTAAAAATGTTCTCGGTCCAATTTGCTGAATTTACTTATGAGGGTCTTCACAGATTGGCTTACTGTGTTGCAATATGTAGACTACTCTGGTTTGCCGCATGATGCTCGTAGGGACCTGAGCAGAAGAATTTTCCTGACGTGACAGTCAAGCAGTGCCAACTTTGAATGTTGCCAATGCAGAGATTAATGTATTGCAGAGAGACCCTTGTCCAACTTCTTCTTTCTGGGGAAGACAAAAAAGTCCTCCAAGAGTACCAACGTGTGTACTTTATCCTCACAGCGTGGACAGCAACAGAAACAGGAGCAGTGACTTGATAGGACTTCACCTAGGTAGATAGGACTTTACCTAGGTAGAGTCCATGTGGCTGAGGAGTAGGTATGCCTAGCAAGAGTAAAAACCAGGAAATATGCACACTTTTTGTCTGACTGGACTACCCAACAAGAGGAGGACTAGGAGATGTTGCTCTGATGAAAGCCAGGTCTATACTACAGACTAACAGGTTTGAGGTCCACCCCTTCTCCTGGGAGTTGGATTTCTCCTGCAAACATTGGTTGGGAGAATCATGTGACCAAGACATGATTCATCTGTAGATTTTAACCATCTACACCTCGGCTAGTTTAGATTGGAGTCCCTGATTGGTTAGTACCTCTTTAAAGATTCCTGGCTTTTGCAGTCTGGTGGGGATTATAGTGCATGCTTTGTGCATATGTTTCCAGTATTTATTTTATGTTTCTAGTGTTCTTTTCTACATTATTCCTAGTTTTTTTTAGTCAGGTCTTGGTTCATCCATGTTTAGGCCTTGCTTCAGTATTTCATAGATGCTAATTTCTCCAAATATCTTGTTGGTTACTTCCTTTACTTTCTGTTTAATCTTCCTCTTGTTTGTGGGTCCATGAATTTTTAAGAGCCCTTTGTATTGTTACAGCATCAATTAATATATTAACACATAAAAAAATAAATAAAACCATACAAAGAGCAATGACGCGTTTCGAGGTGCACTCCCCCTTCCTCAGACCAATCTGAGCAAAGGGAAGTGCAGCCTATTTCCAATGTACATTTCTTCACTCTTTAAACGTTCTTAGACCAGAGAAAAGTCAATCTTAGCCATTATCATGAACTTGACCTAAGGCCTAAAGAGAGACTTAACAACGAACTACTCTTGGCTACATTCTTGTCTCTTACATTTTTTTGGCGTGACCCTTTTCTATACTTTCACTGACTTCCAGTTCTTCCAAAAAGTATTTCTTAACTTGTCGACCCCCTTTATTACAACAGGCCCTAATGTGCATTCTCCATAGAGGGATGTTTGTCATTAGCCACGTCAGTTTATCATCTGTTGCGGAAACTTTAATGAAGGATCTATAAGTAAGACGTCCACAGGATGCTTCTTCTAATTACCCGTATCCCATGAAAGGAACCATGAAAATTGGAGCAGAAATAACATTCACCATTCAGTCAGAATCAAAGGATGGATGCAATCCTTAAAATGACTCTAAATACCTTCAAATGACAGTGACGTTGGTAGCATGGCCCAGAGACGACGCAAACCTTTCGAGACATACTTCATTCTCGTTTCATCACCCAGATCCACGTTGACATTGAGCTTACATTTGATGTAGAACTGATGTTTCTAATGCCCTGAAGCTCCTCTTAAGAATGTCCTATTACCAGGAAGAACGATAAAATGAACAATTAATGTCTTTAAAGAATAGGTGGACGTCACTCGAAAGAAAACCCTCCAGCCAGTACATGATGCTATGGGGATGAGCCCCTTGGATTGCGTTTGAAAACAATATCATGAAAATGTATACCTATCCTGCCCTTGTATACATTAACCAGTCTGGCCTTTTTTCTGTGATTTTTTTTAGTTATTTATGTCCCATTTTTGTGTTTATTTTTTCTTCTTCTATAATGTTAGTCTAGGGACTCGAGGGAGACTGATGACCTTTGGCATTGGTTGTGAGCTTGCATATTTTGGCCAAAATGTCAACTAATACCCCGTGTTTATCATAGTATATATATTTTTTGTGATGTGTTCTGGCCTTGTGATGCTGGGGGAGCCCGGGGTGTCAATGCGATCTGTTATTTATTGCGTGATTTTTGTCCAATTTTTCTGTGATTTTTTATTTTTCCTGAACCTCAAAAATACATACACGGTTGACTTGGCCAATGTATGTGGGGCTTATCTCTCCAAGAACAAAACGATAAGGTTAAAATCATGTCCAATCCTGCTTAACACCCCCAAAAAACAGCAATCAGGAGACCTTTTGGGGGCCACTTTACAGATGGCCAGTCAATCCCTCACAAAAATGGTTATCTTTAACCCCTTAATGACACAGAACATACATGTAAATCCTGGTGCGGTGGTACTGGGACTTATTGGGGTTATAGGTTGAACTTGATGGACTCTGGTCTTTTTTCAACCTTGTGAACTATGTTACTATGTTACTAAATGTACCAGGACGTAAATTTACATGCTGTACATGACACGAGCACTTGACCGGTGCACGCATCATGCAAAGCAGGTCTCGGCTGCTATCAGCCGGGACCTGCTTTGCATGATGCGAGCAACGGTCCAGTGCTCGTGTCATGTACAGCACGTAAATTTACATCCTGGTGCATTTAGTAACATAGTACCGGTAATGGCGGAATCAGCGATCGGCCTTAACCCCTCAGATGCCGTGATCAATACACATCACGGCATCTGCGGCAATGCGGGCATTATATTGCATGATCGGATTGCCCGCAGTTCTGTCGTGGGGATCCGATCATATAAAATTGCAGACAGAGGTCCTCTCACCTGCCTCCATCTGTCTCCTTGGGTCTTCTGCTCTGCTCTGAGATCAAACAGACCAGAGCAGAAGATCGCTGATAACACTGATCAGTGCTAAGCATATGTATAGCACTGAACAATATTAGCAATCAAATGATTGTAATAAATAGTCCACTATGGGAACATAAAAATGGTATCATTGCCTGTGTAAATGTCCAAAATATCAAAATATAATGTTAATTATCCCGTAAACGTAAAAAAAAAAAAAAGGCCAAAATTGCAGCTTTTTTGTCACATTTTATTAAGAAAAAAATTAATAAAAAGTGATTTAAAAGTTTTATATAAGCAAATGTAGTATCAATAAAAAGTACAGATCATGGTGCAAAAAATTTGCCCTTATACAGCTGCGTACTTGGAAAAATGAGAATGTTATAAGTCGGCAAAATATAGGGATTTTAAACATACTAGTTTGGTTAAAAAATTTGAGATTTTTTTTTTTTTTAAGCGGCACAATAATAGAAAAGTATGTAGCCATGGGTAGCATTTTAATTGTTTTGACCCACAGAATGAAGAAAACATGTCATGTTTACCGTAAAGTGTACAGCGTGAAAACAAAAATTTCTAAATTTGCATAATTGCGTGAAGAACGATGCCCTCATAGCATGGACTGGAGAAGACCATTTGGGTGAAATCTTCTAAACTTCACACAGTGCCGCGATTCTTGCACATGCGGCCCAGGTCTGTCTCGGGTTAGATGGTTCTTGAAACTGGAACAGTAATTGAGACTTGCTGGCAGCAAACTGTAGCTAAAACAGGTTACTGAGGAGACTTACAATTTACTAACTAGATACAGGAGATGCACTAGGAGTATGAACTTTTGTCTGAGCAGAAGCAGAACCATGATGTTCCCCGCCCTTAGCCAGACAAAACTACTTTTGTGGTTTCAGAAACTACTTTTGTGGTGGAGAAGGAGTTGTGCTAGGAAACTTCCCCCTTAGCCTTTCTAGAAGCTTCCACATAGAAACTATCTGGGTAGCATGTGTCATGTGATCAGTGATTCACTCATCTGATACAGAATAGGCAAATGTTTAACGGCAGTGCAGTATACTAAACAGTCATGCAAGTTAACTCACGATACCCCAAACACAGATTAAGGCTTTTGGCAAGAGATTCCTCAGTCATACACTAACTTCTATTTGTAGCTGGGACTCAGGTATCTGGAAACTGCAATTGTATATATTTTTTTTAATATGTTTACCTTTACTCTAAAAAATATTAATATTTTTGGGAGAAAAGGGGTTGCACTAGCAAACTTCTCACTCAGCTTTTCCAGAAGCTTCTACATAGAAACTAGCTGGGGACGGTGTGTCATGTGATCAATGATTTGTAGCTGGGACTCGGGTACTGGGAAACTTCAATTGTATTTTTTAAAATAGGTTTACCTTTACTTCAAAAAATAGAAATACCATGTTTAAAAAATTCACTGGAAAGAAGTGGGGTTTGGGAAAAGAAGAAGGGCCATGGAAAGGGAACTAGGGGAAGGAAGGGCAGGGAACTAGGGAAAGGTAAAAGTTCTAAAAAGGGCAGCCCGGCATTGGAACCTACCCCTACAAATCCTGTTCAATCCATGAGAGGAAGGGAAAAAATATCTGTCTTATTTCATAAAACTTTGACTGTAGTCCTCCTGATTAGACTGTTTCTCGATCCCTAGTGGTACATGTTGAGCCCAGAGATGTGTGGGGTTTTGGCCTGTACTACACTGCACTTGTAGGATGAGATTAGACACTTGATACTTTAGAATACAAATTGAGACTGACTTCGGCAGCTATCCAAGTGTGAGTGCGTACTTCAGGAATCTACATGGGGGTGTCCCGTGGTAAACTTTGCAAAGTCTCCCTCCTTCACCTACCTTTCCATGGGTTACTCTGAGATGCCACTGACCTGAGGACATCCAGAAGAGAGACTCCAGACGTTAGTCTGTTGCTTTAGACTCACCGGCCCAAAGGATACCTGAACCTAGTCCTTACTTTGCTAGAGGGTCTGTCAGCTTTGCTTATGTCCCTAAAGCATCCACTTGGTTGTTGGTTCTACCCCTGTGGCAGGACACGCCAGTAAAGTTGAAGCTGGTTGCCCAAACCTTTAATATTGTAGTTGAAGGCAGACTGTAGGTTTGGGAGCTGCTGTCTGACCAGAGGCCAAAGCTTAACTCAGTAAAATGTGCTTAAAGGGGTACTTTGCTGCTCAGCGTTTGGAACAAACTGTTCTGAATGCTGGAGCTGGCACCGGGAGCTCGACGGCTGTCTTGCCCCCTTCCATAGACTTGCATTGAGGGGACAGGGCGTGATGTCATGAGGGGGTGGGGCTATGATGTCACAAACTCCCGGTACCAAGTTCAGCATTCGGAAGTTTGTTCCAAACGCTGAGCAGCGGAGTACCCCTTTAAGATTCCTTCCTCTGTCCCTGGTTGGGGTGGAGACAGAACTGCCCTAAGCCTGTACCCCTTAGCTGAAGGGTGGACATGTGACATGTTACCAGCTTTACATATATATATAAATATGCTTACATAGCATTACATTTACAGAAATAGGCCTAGAACTGAGATTGGAACCCTTGAGGCAACAGCCACCTGAACAGTGTTCATGGTAGCAAAAGGTGACCACGCTCTGGGACACCACATTATTAGACACTAGGGGTAAATGTCTCAATGTCACTCTCCAAATACAGATGTGTAGTCACACCTTTAGAAAAAGTCTGATGAAGGTTTTTACTCCTTTTATAAGATGTGTTAAAAGCTCCAAGTTAAAGTGCAAAAAAGAAAATAAATTCCTATAAGTACTCTAGTAATATGTACCGTATTTTTCGCCGTATAAGATGCACTTTTTCTTCCCCAAAACTGGGGGGAAAAAGTCGGTGCGTCTTATACGCCGAATACACCCCCTATCGCGGCGGTCCCTGCAGCCATCAACGGCCGGGACCCGCGGCTAATATAGGACATCACCGATCGCGGTGATGCCCTGTATTAACCCTTCAGACGCGGCGATCAAAGCTGACCGCCACGTCTGAAGGGAAAGTGACACTAACCCGGCTGTTCAGTCGGGCTGTTCGGGATTTCACCGCGTCGGTCCCGAACAGCCTGACTGAATAGCCGGGTTAGTGCTTACAGGACACCGGGAGGGACCTTACCTGCCTCCTCGGTGTCTTCTCCATTCAGGGATCCCCTGTATGGCCGGCGCTCTCCTTCCTCGTCATCACATCGTCGCGTACGTGCGTCGGCGTGCGTAACGACGTGATGGCGGCGACGGAGAGAGCGAGGATACCCGGCCGGCAGCAGAGACGTTCCGGAGCGACGGGGACACGGCGACAGCGATGGAGCGACATCCAGGGCAGCGTGACGGGTCCGGAGCGGCGGGGACACGTGAGTATTACCTCCTATGCAGTGGTCTTCAATCTGCGGGTTCAAAATCTTAATTTTTTTAGATTTTGCACCTATAAATTGGGTGCGTGTTATACGCCGGTGCGTCCTATAGGACGAAAAATACGGTAGTATAAAGTTCGTAATAGACTTAAGTTAAATCTAAACTTAGAAAACGTAGCATCCTCATATAAGGTTGGTTTGTGGGATTCGATATGAATCTGGTGGCTTTACAAGAGACGTGTCGTCTGCCCTAAATAAGTGAAATCCTAACCCCGTCCACCAGGCCTGACGTGTAGATAAGATCTTTCCTAAACGCACATTAAAATGCATCATTCAGAGCCGACAGGGGGGGTGAAAGGGGAATGAATTTCTGTGACCTAAACAGAAAATAAAACCCTTCTTACTCTACTTTTAAGTCCAAAATGAATGTTGTCTATGAAAACAAATTGTACACGGGGGACCCCGGAGCGAAAGGCCTAGCGGACAAAGAGAAAATGGATTAGAAGAAGGTTTTCGGCTTTCCAGATTGACCGCAGAATGAATCAGCCCTGGTTCATTTGCTGTGTTAATCTGACTTTAGGAAAATGGGCTCACTGTGTGAAAATGCAGACCAAAGAGACGTGAGCGTTGTGGGCACGGAGGCCGGGAATGATTCACTTCCTACTCGTGTGTTTATTGGGATCTCAATACCTCGCTCAACGCTCAACGTTCTATTAAGTCGGATACTTTGTGAGCTGCCTCTTGTGCAATATTTTCACTGGACATAATGGGAAGCTTGTCAGTGAAGCTTACTAACCCCCGCCGCTAGATCCACCGTACGGGCCCACTAGACGCACACTGGAGTCAGAACCGAAGTCCGCAAAAATAACCAGTCCGTAGATTAAAGGGGTACTCCGGTGAAAACCTTTTCTCTTTTAAATCAACTGGTGGCAGAAAGTTAAACATATTTGTAAGTTACTTCTATTAAAAAAAATCTTAATCCTTCCTGTACTTATTAGCTGCTGAATACTACAGAGGAAATTCTTTTCTTTTGGGAATGCTCTCTGATGACATCACGACCACAGTTCTCTCTGCTGATGTTATTATAATAATAATGCATCATTTATTGTTGTCCTTGGTGGGATTTGAACCCAAGGCTCCAGCACTGCAAGGCAGCAGTGCTAACCACTGAGCCACCATGCTGACCTTAGCTTTCATCTGCTATGCACGGTTGCTAAAATGGACAGAGATGTCAGCAGAGAGCACTGTGTTCGTGATGTCATCAGTGTTCCAAAAAGAAAGGAATTTCCTCTGTAGCATTCAGCAGCTAATAAGTACTGGAAGGATTAAGATTTTTTAATAGAAGTAATTTACAAATATGTTTAACTTTCTGCCACCAGTTGATTTAAAAGAAAAAAAGGTTTTCACCGGAGTACCCCTTTAAGATGAAGAATATATTCAGATCTAACAAGTCCAATTCTTTTAACAGTAAAACCTGAAATAGGCAGCAAAAAATAAATAAAAATAAGATCTCATATCTAGAAAGACTACACAGTAAACCCTCAACTTACGATGGCCCCAACATATGTGTGTTTCAATTTACAATGGCCTCTTAGCTCCCACCGGCTGTCCTGTCCCACCACTGCCTCACACAGTACACTATACACAGTGAGTCTCCGTTTTATCCATAGAGTGCCTCCAAATCCCCCTCCTACTACCGCTAGACAGAAAGACTCATTGCCAAAGAGAGTAAAACTAAACCCAAAATGTTCTTTAACTAAATAAAGAGCAAAAAGGTTAAAAATGAAAGTGTCGGCCCTTTAAAAAAAATGATGAGGAAGAAATTATAGACGGGGATCAGGAAAAAGCAAATATATTCAACGAATTCTTCTCCACTGTAATCACAGAGGAAAATGAAATGCCAGGTGACATACAGCGAGAAAAGGTAAACGCCCCCAGTACAAGATCATCATCCGGGAAGGTTGAGGGACCTTGCTCCCTTGGTGTTTCCGGATCTTCTTCTTCCAGCTCTAGGGTTTTCCCTGCCGGACTATTTCTAAGAAAAATACCGGCCATACAAAGGCAGAGCCCGGCCAAATCAGCAGCCACAGCTCACTATTGTAAGTGGCTGCCAGGGCCAGCGCCACCTATAGGCCAGGGAGCAGGGACATTTTTTTTTTCAGTTCCTCCCCTGTGTTAGGACATGTTAGTGTATGCAAAGAGAGAGAGAGCGCTGCTATCAGCCTGTCATCTCCCTTCACCTTGTCCGAGCATATGGAGGCTGCATTAAAGGGGTACTCTGGGGAGCTTAGACATCTTATCCCCTATCCAAAGGATAGGGGATAAGATGTCTCATCACGGGGGTCCCGCCGCTGTTAACCCCCGTCATCTTGCACCCCGTTAAAATCAGTCCCCGGAGCATGTTTGCTCCGGGTCTGATTACTGTCGATCACGGGGCCGGAGTGTTGTGACATCACGCTCTGCCCCCTCAATGCAAGCCGTCACGCCCCCTCCCATAGACTTGCATTGAGGGGCGGGGCGTAACGTCACACGGGGGCAGAGTCGTGACGTCATGCTCTTTCGCTCGCATGGTCGGGATCTGAAGCCTCCAGCGTTGCCGGAAGCTGTTGAGGTGGGTGCTGCAGCCGAGATCCCGGGGGTCCCCAGCAGCGGGACCCCTGCGATCTGACATCTTATCCCCTATCCTTTGGATAGGGGATAAGATGTCTAGGGGTGGAGTACCCCTTTAACCCTCTCCTGGCGGCCTGGATAGCAGCTAGTGACCGGAGGAGGATGGTGAAGGTACGGGTTTCAGGTGTCACTGGAGGCTGCGTATTACATACAGCATTATATATATATATATATATATATATATATATAAAAATAAAAAAAGGTTGCAGCAGCACTCTTGGTCAAAAAATGGAGGCTCTTAGTGCACTTTTTGATCAAAATGTGTCCCCCATCCACCACGCGGAGGTGGTTATATGGGTCTGTAGGTGCAAAATTTAAAGCGTTATGACTTTTATAAGGGGAGGAGGAGAAAACAAAAGTGCAAAAACGAAAAGTCGCCTGGTCCTTAAGGCCAAAATGGGCTTCGTCCTTACCCCTTAAGGACATGCGCCATAAATGTGTGGCGCTGCACAGCGTCACTTAATGCACAGCGCCGTACATTTACAGCGCGACTGTGACATGATCGCAGGAGCTGCGCTCCCTTCATTCCCGGCGGATGTCAGCAGCCGCGGACCCACCGGTAATGGGGGACATCAACGATCACGCTGATGTCTGCCATAAGTCCCTCAGGTGCCGTGATCAATACAGATCACGACATCTGCGGCAGTGCGGCACTTTTAATGGCTGATCTGATCGCTCGCGGCACTGCCTCGGGGATTAGATCAGCCTAGATGGCGGACGGAGGTCCCCTCACCTACCTCTGTCCGTCTCCCGGGGTCTTCTGCACTGATCTGCCTTCCAGCAGTCGAGAGCAGAAGATCACCGATAATACTGATCAGTGCTATGCCCTATGCATAGCACTGAAAAGTATTAGTAATCTAATGATTTCTATAAATAGTCCCCAATGGGGACTAAAAAATTATAAAATAAATGTAAAAAAAAGTTTTAGAAAAGTGAAAAATAATTTGAAAAAGCCCCTCCCCCAATACAGTTTTAAATCACCCCTTTTCCCCATATCAACCCCTTGGGGGCAAAGGGTTTTTCTGTTTTTGCATTTTCGTTTTTTTTCCTCCTTACCTTTTAAAAACCTTTCAATTTTGCACCTAAAAATCCATATGATGGTTTATTTTTTGCGCCACCAATTCTACTTTGTAATGACATCAGCCATTTTACCCAAAAATCGACGGCAAAACGGGAAAAAATCATTGTGCGACAAATTTGAGGAAAAAACGCCATTTTATAACTTTTGGGGGCTTCTGTTTCTACGCATTTTTATTTTGGACTTTGATTTTTTTTTGCCCGTATGCCATTTACCGTGCGGTTTAATTAATGATATATCTTTATAATCCGGACATTTCCGCACGCGGCGATACCACATATGTTTATTTTTATTTACACAGTGTTTTTTTTTTTATGGGAAAAGGGGGTGATTCAAACTTTTAATAGGGAAAGGGTTAATTTATCTTTTTTTCCCCTTTATTGCAATGTTATAGCTCCCATAGGGGGCTATAACACTGCACACACTGATCTTTTACATTAATCAATGGTTTCTCATAGGAAACCATTGATCAATGGATCTGGCGCTTGACTTCTCATGCTTTGATCTCAGTCATTTGGCGATCGGACAGCTAGGAGGAAGGTAGGGACCCTCGGCGGTCCCAAACAGCCCACTGAGCTATCCGGCATTAGTTTACTTTCCTTTTAGACGTGGCATTCAACTTTGAACTCCACGTCTAAAGGGTTAATAGTGCGTGGCACCACGATCAGTGCCGCACACTATTAGCCATTAGCCACGGGTCCCGGACGTTGTTAGAGGCGTTATAGAAAGGTAGTGGGTCGAAGGGCGTACAGGTACGCCCTCCGTCCCCAACAGGTTAATGCAAAAAAGCATAAAAAAACTATAAATAATAAACATATTTCATATTGTTGCGTGCGTAAATGTCCGAACTATAAAAATATAATGTTAATGATCCCCTACGGCGAACTGCGTAAATGTAAAAAAAAGTAAAACATTTATGCTTTTTTGTCACATCAAACTGCAATTTTTTTTACAAAATGCCATCAAAAAGTCACATATACGCAATCGTGGTACCAAAACAAACTACAGATCATGGCCCAAAAAAATTAGCCCTCACACATCCCTGAATACGGAAATAGGTGGAAATAGGGCAATTTTAAACATACTGATTTTGTAAAAAAGGTTGAGATTTTTTTAACTGTTAAGGACCAAGGGGGTACCTGTACACTCTGAGTCCGCTCCCATTCTATAACGCCGTGGCCCCGCATCATAGGGAGTCGGGCCCGGCCTCTAACAACTGCCGGGACCAGTGGCTAATAGCTCGCGGCACTGATCGCGGTGCCACACGCCATTAACCCTTTAGACGCGGTGTTCAAAGTTGATCGCTGTGTCTAAAGTGAAACTAAACTACCCCTTACCTGCCTCCTGTTGTCCGATCGCCGAATGACTGCTCAGTCAAGTGGCAGAATCATCGATCAATGATTTCCTATGAAAAATCATTGATCAGTGTAAAAGATCAGTGTGTGCAGTGTTATAGCCCCCTATGGGAGCTATAACACTGCAAAAAAAAAGTGAAAAAAAAAGTTAATAAAGATCATTTAGATCAAATAAAAGTTTGAATCACCCCCCTTTTCCCATTTTAAAAAAAACAACAAAAAAAACTGTGTAAATAAAAATAAACATATATGATATCGCCACGTGTGGAAATGTCCGTATTATAAAAATATATAATTAATTAAACCGCTCGGTCAATGGCGTGCCCGCAAAAAAATTCCAAAGTCCAAAATAGTGTATTTTTGGTCACTTTTAATATCATGAAAAAATGAATAAAAAGTGATCAAAAAGTCCGATCAATACAAAAATGGTACCGATACAAACTTCACATCACGGCGCAAAAAGTTAGCCCTCATACCGGCCCGTACGCGGAAAATAAAAAAGTTATAGTGGTCAGAAAATTTTAAACGTATACATTTTCCTGCATGTAGTTATGATTTTTTCCAGAAGTACGACAAAATCAAACCTATATAAGTAGGGGATCATTTTAATCGTATGGACCTACAGTATAAAGATAAGGTGTCATTTTTACCGAAAAATGTACTACGTAGAAAAGGAAGCCACCAAAATTGAAAAAATTTTTGTTTTTTCTTCAATTTTGTCGCACAATGATTTTTTTTTCTGTTTCATAGTAGATTTTTGGGTAATATGACTGATGTCACTGCAAATTAGAATTGGTGGTGCAAAGAATAAGCCATCATATGGATTTTTAGGTGCAAAATTGAAAGAGTTATGATTTTTGAAAGGTAAGGAGGAAAAAATTAAAGTGCAAAAACGGAAAAACCCCTGGTCCTTAAGGGGTTAAAAGCAGTACAATAATAGAAATGTATATAACCATTGGTTATCATTTTAATCGTATTGACCCAGAGAATAAAGAAAATATGTCATTTTTCCCTTAAAGTGTACTTCGCGAAAACAAAACCCCCCCAAATTTGCTAAATTGTGATTTTTGTTTAAATTTCCTTACAACTTTTTTTTTTGGGGGGTGGGGGGTTTACCATACATTTTAGGGTAAAATGAGTGATGCCATTACAAAGTACAACTGGTCACACAAAAAACAAGCCCTCATATAGCGTTTTCGTTTTTTCCTCCTCGCTTTCTAAAATCCATAAGTTTTTCAATATTTCCATATACAGACCCATGTGGGGGCTTTGTTTTTTGCACGACCAATTGTACTTTGTAAAGACATCACTCATTTTACTATAAAATGTACGGCGAACCCAAAAAAATATTATTTGCATGAGGAAATTTAAATGAAAACTGCAATTTTGGGGACGTGAAGTCACGCCACGCCCCCTCCATTCATGTCTATGGGAGGGGGCGTGATGGCCATCACGCCCCCTCCCATAGACATGAATGGAGGGGGCGTGGCATGACGTCATGTCCCGAAAACACGGAGGTTTCCAAAACTGGAGATTCAGCACCCGCATAGAATGCGGGTGCTGCAGGGAGATCGCGGGGGGGTCTCAGCAGCGCCCCCCACAATCAGACATCTTATCCCCTATCCTTTAGATAGGGGATAAAATGTTTTTGCCCAGAATACCTCTTTAATATTTATGGGAATGTAATGTGAGCAAAACACAGAAATTCTGGACTTTTTTTTTTTTTTTTTTTTACGATTTCGCCGTTCACAGTACGGGATCCTTAACATTATATTTCGATAGTTTGGACATTTATGCACGCGGCGATACCAAATATGTTTATTTTTTTCATTTATTTTTTTTACTTTTTTTTTTTTTTTTTTATCAGTCAAGTAGAGAGTAGAACTGGCACTACAACAGTTAAAGGGGTACTCTGGCGCTAAGACATCTTATCTTTTATCCAAAGGATAGGGGATAAGATGCCTGATCGCAGGGGTCCCGCCGCTGAGGACCCCCTGTGATCTTGCACGCAGCACCCCGTTACCATCAGACCCCAGAGCATGTTCGCTCTGAGTCTGATGACTGGCGATCACTGGGGCCGGAGCATTGTGAGGTCACGGCTCCCCCCCCCATGTGATGTCATGCTCCGCCCCCTCAATGCAAGTCTGTCACGCCCCCTCCCATAGGCTTGCATTGAGGGGGCGGAGTGTGACGTCACACGGGGGTGGGGCCGTGACGTCACAATGTTCCGGCCCCCGTGATCGTCAATAATCAGACCGGAGCGAACATGCTCTGGGGTCTGATGGTAACGGGGTGCTGCGTGCAAGATCACGGGGGTCCCTAGCGGCGGGACCCCTGCGATCAGGCATTTTATCACCTATCCTTTGGATAGGGGATAAGACGTCTTAGCGCCAGAGTACCCCTTTAACCCCTTCATGACCCAGCCCATTTTCACCTTCATGACCTGGGCATTTTTTGAAAATCTGACCACTGTCACTTTAAACATTAATAACTTTGGAATGCTTTTACTCATCATTCTGATTCCGAGATTGTTTTTTCGTGACATATTCTACTTTATGTTATCGGTAAAATTTCACTGATATTTGTATCCTTTCTTGGTAAAAAATCTAAAAATTTCATGAAAATTTTGAAAATTTAGCATTTTTCTAACTTTGAAAGTCTCTGCTTGAAAGGAAAATGGATATTCCAAATAAATTACATATTGATTCACATATACAATATGTCTACTTTGTGTTTGCATTAAAAAATTGACAAGTTTTTACTTTTGGAAGACACCAGAGGGCTTCAAAGTTCCGCAGCAATTTTCCAATTTTTCTCAAGATTTTCAAAATCTTAATTTTTCAGGGCCCAGTTCAGGTTGGAAGTGGATTTTTAAGGGTCTTCATATTAGAAATACCCCATAAATGACCCCATTATAAAAACTGCACTCCCCAAAGTATTCAAAATGACATTCAGTAAGTGTTTTAACCCTTTAGGTGTTTCACAGGAATAGCAGCAAAGTGAAGGAGAAAATTCTAAATCTTCATTTTTTACACTCGCATTTTCTTGTAGACCCAATTTTTTAATTTTTACAAGGGGTAAAAGGAGAGAAATCACCCTAAAATTGGTAACCCAATTTCTCTTGAGTAAGGAAATACCTCATATTCGTATGTAAAGTGTTCGGCGGGCGCAGTAGAGGGCTCAGAAGGGAAGGAGCGACAAGGGGATTTTGGAGAGTGAGTTTTTCTGAAAGGGTTTTTGGGGGGCATGTCCCATTTAGGAAGCCCAGTGGCGTTGCGACCCGGGTGCGGGGGGATCGGAGCGCACCGGGTGACACCAGCCTGGAGGGGTGACACCACGGCCGGCAGCACCCCCCACATCTGCACACCGTCACTCAACTCAGCCGGTATTTGCAGCATCCCCAGACAGAAGAGGCTTCTTTCATTACCTGCAGGGTGTCACACTCCAGTTTCAGCCCCCGACACTAAATCCCATCCCCCAGCCCCAGGAAGCTGCCTCTTTAAGACGTGCAATGCTCTCTGGGAACAGAAGTGCCGTGCGCACGTCTGCTCCCTCCCCCGACGTGTCCCTGCCTCATGTGCTCCGCGTCTGCATGGGTGATAAATTCCTCCCCAACCCCCGGACATTCCTGGACCTGGAGCCCCCCGGGGAGAGGAGAAAGTGAAGACAAGAGACTGGTGAGCTTGTGAGACCTCTCTGCAAAACTGTGTATTTAATGCAGTGTTTCCCAACCAGGGTGCCTCCAGCTGTTGCAAAACTATTACTCCCAGCATGCCCAGACAGTCTTTGGCTGTCAGGGCATGCTGGGAGTTGTAGTTTTGCAACAGCTGGAAGCACCCTGGTTGGGAAACACTGATTTAATGTTTTAATGTAACAGGGAGAAAGGGGGTGCTGAGAGGCTCTGGGGGGTGCCATTGCCAGGAGGATGATCCTCCTTATGTATGATGGGGGTGCTACTGATGAATGATGGGGGTGCTGCACCCCCATTATCCATCAGCAGGATCATCCTCCTGTGAGTAGCACCCCCATCATCCATCAGCAGGATCATCCTCCTGTGAGTAGCACCCCCATCATCCATCAGCAGGATCATCCTCCTGTGAGTAGCACCCCCATCATCCATCAGCAGGATCATCCTCCTGGATGATGATGGGGGGGGGGGGTGCCTCTGGCAGGAGGATGATCCTCCTTATGTATGATGAGGGTGCTACTGATGAATTATGGGGGTGCTGCACCCCCATCATCCATCAGCAGATCATCCTCCAGGATGATGGGGGTGCTACTGGCAGGAGGATGCTCCTGCAGATGTAGCACCCCCATCATCCTGGCCGTAGCACCCTCATAATCCATTGGGAGGATCATCCTTCTGCCAGTAGCACCCCCACCATCCTGGATGATGGGGGTGCCACTGGCAGGAGGATGATCCTCCTTATGTATGATGAGGGTGCATAAGGAAAGACTATAGAGAAGTCACCTGTAATCACTGATATTATTATGTATTTTCCTCATTATGTCCCATCAGAGCTGTAGTCACTTGTAAGTTCTAACTACAACTCCCAGCCAGGGCCGGTGCAAGGATTTCTGCCTACACAAGCGAAGTTCCATTTCGGGAATCTCGGTGGGCCGCAGCAATAAAACCAGAGAGGGTGGAGTGGTAGCAGTGACCTCTGCTGTGCGGCAGCGGGGCGCACAGGTGGGGGTCTTAGTATAAAAAAAAGTCTTCATTTTTCCGCCCCCATCAGCTGCGAGTCCATGCCCCCTCAAGCGAAAGCATGGTTTGCCTTATGACAGCATCGGGCCTGCTCCCAGCATAACCTCACCACTGCTTAGGTCATACTGGGAGCTGTAGTTTTAATTGGTGAAACCTTTTTTAGCACTTTCCCATTCTTTGGCAATTGGTATATTTGATTATTATACTGGAATTTTTCACAATGCGCTACATCAGTGGCGCCTGTCACAACAGGCTAAAAACTTACTGGGGGGGGGGGGGGGGTAGGTATGGGGGTGACACCATTTTATATCGCACCGGGTGACACCAACCTTAGCAACGCCACTGAGGAAGCCCCTATGGTGCCAGAACAGTGGACCCCCCACATGTGACCCCATTTTGGAAACTATACCCCTCATGGAATTTAATAAGGGGTGCAGTGAGCATTTACACCCCACTGGCGTTTGACAGATATTTGAAACAGTGGACTGTGCAAATCAAAAATTTTATTTTTCATTTTCACAGACCACTGTTCCAAAAATCTGTCATACACCAGTGGGGTGTAAATGCTCACTGCACCCCTTATTACATTCCGTGAGGGGTGTAGTTTCCAAAATGGGGTCACATGTGGATATTTATTGTTTTGCGTTTGTCAGAACTGCTGTAACAATCAGCCACCCCTGTGCAAATCGCCTCAAATGTACATGGTGCACTCTCCCTTCTGGGCCTTGTTGTGCGCCCCCAGAGCACTAGCGCCCACATATGGGGTATCTCCGTACTCAGGAGAAATTGCATTACAAATTTAGAGGGTCTTTTTTCCCTTTTACCTCTTGTGAAAATGAAAAGTATAGGGCAACACCAGCATGTCAGTGTAAAAAATTTTTTTTTTTACACTAACATGCTGGTGTAGACCCCAACTTCACCTTTTCATAAGGGGTTAAAGAAGAAAAAGCCCCCCAAAATTTGTAAGGCAATTTCTCCCGAGTACGGCGATACCCCATATGTGTCCCAAAACTGTTGCCCTGAAATACGACAGGGCTCCAAAGTGAGAGAGCGCCATGCGCATTTGAGGCCTGAATTAGGGATTTGCATAGGGGTGGACATAGGGGTATTCTACGCCAGTGATTCCCAAACAGGGTGCCTCCAGCTGTTGCAAAACTCCCAGCATGCCTGGACAGTCAATGGCTGTCCGGCAATACTGGGAGTTATTATTTTGCAACAGCTGGAGGCTCCGTTTTGGAAACAGTAGCGTACCAGACGTTTTTCATTTTTTTGGGGAGGGGGGCTGTGTAGGGGTATGTGTATATGTAGTGTTTTTTACTTTTTATTTTAGGTTAGTGTTAGTGTAGTGTAGTGTTTTTAGGGTACAGTCACATGGGCAGAGGTTCACAGCAAGTTTGCCCCTGGAAGTTTGAGCTGCAGCGCAAAATTTGCGCCATCTCAAACTTGCAGCACTCACTGTAAACCTCCGCCCATGTGAGTGTACCCTGTACATTCACATTGGGGGGAGGGGGCAAACATCCAGCTGTTGCAAACTCCGAGCATGCCCTTTGGCTGTCCGTGCATGCTGGGAGTTGTAGTTTTGCAACAGCTGGAACACTGGAACACTGGTTTGGAAACACTAAGTTAAGTAATAAACTTTCAAGTGTTTTGCAACCAAACTTAGTGTTTCCAAACCAGTGTGCCTCCAGCTGTTGCAAAACTACAACTCCCAGCATGCATGATCTGTCAGTGCATGCTGGGAGTTATAGTTTTGCAACAATTGCAACAGCTGGAGGCACTGAGGTAGGAAACAGACAATATTTCCCAACTAGTGTGCCTCCAGTTGTTGCAAAACTACAACTCCCAGCATGCCCAGACTGCCAAGGCATGCTGGAAGTTGTAGTTCGGCAATATCTGAAGGATCAGATGTTGCCGAACTACAACTTCCAGCATGCTTGGGCAGTCTGGGCATGCTGGGAGTTGTAGTTTTGCAACATCTGGAGGTCCACAGTTTGGAGACCACTGTATAATGGTCTCCAATCTGTGCTCTTCCAGATGTTAGAGAACTACAACTCCCAGCATGCCTGGACAGACTGAGCATGCTGAGATTTGTAGTTTTGCAACATCTGGAAGAGCACAGATTGGAGACCATTATACAGTGGTCTCCAAACTGTGGACCTCCAGATGTTGCAAAACTACAACTCCCAGCATGCCCAGAAAGCCAAAGGCTGTCTGGGCATGCTGGGAGTTGCAGTTTTGAAACTCTCAGAGGCAGCGGTGAGATCGCTTTACAGCGATCTCACTGCTGCCAATGAAGATGCCGCACTGCTGCCGGAAACTCACCTACGGGACGCAGCGCAGCCGGGACCGCACGGAGGACGCCGGGACCGCACGGAGGACGCCGGGACCGCTCGGGACACCGCTCCGACGGGTAAGTGACGCCGGGGGACGGGTCAGGGACACTTAGCAGAGCGGTGTGTGTCCCGATCCCCGTGATCGGGACTCACACACCGCGCTGCTAAGTATTCTGATAGCGAAACGCTGCTATCAGCTAGTCAGATTTGACCAGCTGATAGCAGCGATCGCTGGTGGGGGTGGGGGATGAAACCCCCCGTGGTGACATGGTAAGATGGCTGGATATCAGTGATAGCCACCATCTTTCCGGGCGCTGCGGGATGCCGCGAGTAGCGGCAGTAATGTCCATGACGTACCTGTATGTCATGGGTCGGGAACACCTTGCCACCCATGACGTACAGGTATGTCATAGGTCGGGAAGGGGTTAAATCCCAAACAATCCTGGAACAGCAGAGACAGGATGTAACATCAGCAATATAGCAGCACCGGTGTGGCGGTACAATAAAGCCTACAAGGCAGCAAACAGTTCCAATATGCAATTACTGAAGAAAGGAATAGGCTGCACTCACCACTAGTGTTGAGCGGCATAGGCCATATTCGAATTTGCGAATATTCGCGAATATATGGACGAATATCCGTCATATTTGCGAATATTCCCATATTCGTAATATTCTCGTTTTATTTTCGCAAATGCGAATATTCGCGTGTGCGAAAATTCGCACACCAGTCTCACACAATAGTATTAGAGCCTTCTTTACACCACACAAGCTGGAAGCAGAGAGGGGTGATCACTGTGATGTGTACTGTGAAAAAAAAACAAAAAACGAATATTCGTAATTACGAATATATAGCGCTATATTCGCGAATATTCGCGAATTCGCGAATATGCGATATTCGCGAATAAAATTCGAATTGCGAATATTCGCGAGCAACACTACTCACCACCTGCACTTATATTTTTATTTTTTTTACTTTTTATGTCCATAGGGGGCCATTTACAGCAATCATTAGATGCCGCGGGTGATCAAGCAGATAACGCCCGGATTGCCGCAGATGCCGTGATCTGTATTGATCACGACATCTGAGGGGTTAATGACAGACATCAGTGTGATCGTTGATTTCTGCCATTACCGGCGGGTCCTGGCTACTGATAGCAGCCGGGAACCGCCATGCATGATGCGAGCACCGAACCGATATATCATGTACAGGATGTAAATATACGTCCTGGTGCGTTAAGTCCAATCGCATCAGTATGTACATTTACATCCATTGTCTTTAAGGGGTTAAAAGGCTTGCCTGCCAATGGCGGTCGCAGACAGTCTCTCTCTCAGTCTCCTATGGGCTCCATCAGCAGCAATCTTCTATCTGAGCTGCTGCTTGCTGAGTCAGCCGGTCTGTAGGAGGCAACTTCTCAGTGACTGTGAGGCTGTGTTCACACAGAACATTTACATGCGGATATTCTGTAGATAGTGGAGCTGTGTCAAAACATGCCGGCGCTAGGACCGCTTGGAAATTCACCGTCTCATAGCCGGCAATGCATTTCTGAGCAGAATACGCAGACATGTCTATTCTTTCTGCGGACGCCAGAATTGGAATTTCTGTGCCAGATATTTCCTGTGTGGAATTTCTGCTGTGCGCACAGTGCGGCGGAATCCTATTGAAATTGATGGGACTCTGCTTCAGCAGAATTTCCGTGCGGAATATTGCTGCGGAATTTCCGTGTTGAAAACCTGATGTGTGAACATAACCTAAGAATTGTTAAAAAGGTGGAGGGTGCAAAGAAGGGTGAGACCAAAGGGCGGGACAAAGGGGCGGCAAAATGAGGCTTTGCCTAGGGTGGCAAAAATCCTTGCACCAGCCCCGGTGGCGGCAGCCCAAGCTTCTGAACAGTCAGGGTCCCAGTGCCATTTCAATCCCCAGTCCCCGTCTGATCCCTGCTCTGCCATCTCAATCAGCCTAGTCCCGGCCGGAGTGGTTGGTGTACAAAGCTGTGCTACTTTTGCACAAGTTGCATGTCATAAATCAGTGTGTAAACAGTGCATCTAGAAAACCGCACCCATCCGCCAGCGCAGAAAGCCATATATGCCATCAGAAAGCTGCCACATAAATGCGGAACACGCTGTACGCCGAAACTATACAGATATATAGCACAACCTGCGGCCTGTTCCAACCTATTGTGAAAACAATCATTTAGGCTGGGATTACACTTGGCGCATTTGTTAAAAAAAAAAAAAAAAAAAAAAAACACCATACTCGCTGCGGGCACAATCAATAGGGTAATAGGAAACACCAGACACTAATGGGGTTTTCTTCATCCTTTTATTGAGTTTTTAGGCTATCAAATTTGTGGGAGGCTGAGAGTATGTTTTTTTTTTTTTTTTGTATTTAATGCTGTATTTAAAGTTCTGGCGTTTTTCTTCTCAAATTTTCAAAAGAAACCCTTGAGTCACATGATGAAAGTATCACATGACTTGAAAAGAGAAAGGGGGGGGGGGGAGTGGGGAGGAACGCCAAAGGGGGAAAAGAAATGCCAATAATAAGAATAGTGGGGGAGATTTATCAAAACCTGTCCAGAGGAAAAGATGCTGAGTGGCCCAAAGCAACCAATCAGATCGCTTCTTTCATTTTTAACAAGGCCTCTGCAAAATGAAAGAAGCGATCTGATTGGTTGCTATGGGCAACTCAGCAACTTTTCTTCTGTGCTGGTTTTGATAAATCTCCCGCAATAATAATAATAATCATAATAATAATAATAATAATCATAATCATAATCATAATAATCATAATAATAATAATAATAATCATAATAATAATAATCATAATAATAATAATCATACACATTGGGGGAGATGTATGAAAACCTGTGCAGAGGAAGTTGAACAGTTGCCAATAGCAACCAATCAGATCGCTTCTTTCACTTTTCAGAGGCCTTTTAAAAATGAAAGAAGTGATATGATTGGTTGCTATGGGCAACCACTTTTCCTCTTCACAGGTTTTGCTGAATCTCCCCCAGTGTTTTTGACAATAATGCCACAAAGATGGCTTCTTAGAAGAAATGAAATGAGGGGGGGGGGGGGGGGGGGGGGCAGTTTTTGTGGTGTCTAGGCTTAGGCTGGGGTTAAACACAGTTTATGTGACATTTCTCAAATCACACATTGCTTTATCTTTGGTGACCCCCCCCCCATGTCAGGGCACGCTGGGAGTTGTAGTTTTGCAACATGTGGACAGCCACAAGGGATAACTGATGCAGTATGTCAATGTAGGGCCATGGTGTCTGATCTTGGACTGGTGTAGGAGCCACGACCACTTTAAAACAATGGCTGCCGGGACGTCTGACGAGGGACATCCTACGCTCCAGACCCCAACGTCAGGGATGTCACTCGTCAGACGCCCCCCAGGCTGTTGGGGCCACAAAATGATATTACAAATACTAAGCGTCTGGTTAGGAGAAGCAAATATTATGCACCCATAGGGAGTAGCGCCATTTTAATAAAAAATGCAAAAAAAAAAAAAAATCCCTTAGATAACAGTCATGCAGAATATGTAAAAAGCTTGTTTAGGTTTCAGCCAATCAGAGAGCAGCACTGCAGAAATAGAACTCCCAGGAGGTAACAGCGTGTCACACATGTGATGTCATAACCATTGTCCACCAGAGAGCAGCACTGAGCAGATATAACACGGCTCCTGCTCATTCTCCATCATCGAGGGGCTGATGCTGGACACGGTAGGGACGCGGGAATGTGAAGTCAAAAACGTGACTGTGACTGGTAAGTGCCACATTGTTGTGTCCAAAAGGATTTAGTGCAGTTCCATGTGCATTTCTATAATAAACATGTAAATAATCGCTCTTGTTTTCCTATCTTAGATGCATTATTTCCAGCATGTGGAGTAGCATTTCCGGACTTACAGAAGACGTTGGATGACGGCCGAGATTTCCGGACCTACAGCAAGAAGTTGGATGAAGGCTCAGCCCCTCGAATCACGAACATACACTGACACATTGGCCCAAATTCTAGAGGTAACCTCCTTTAGTATGCCCAGAGGAAGGGCAATACAGTAGCCATGGATTCCCTACAGGTTTCCTCCCCTCTGGAGGTTTTTCCTGTCCTGAGTTAGTTACTGTCCGCTCTTTGTGAGTGATGGAGGTTACATAAAATCCCTACACAAACATTTTAATAAATAATAAATAAAGTTTCCCTTTTATAAAAAAAATGTTCTTTGACTTGTTCAACTCATTTATTTTATTACTGTGAGTGAAAAATAGTGTTAGCAAAATGTGGATGACATTAGTTATCTTTATTTATTTATTTTTAAGTGTCAAAAGCTGCTCTCCTGCGCGATCAGCACAATGTGGTGCGGAGAGAGGCAGCTGATGCTGGTTGGTACAGTTGCTGAGGCAACCGTAGGACACCCTGCAGGTTCCGTGCACAAGCCTTTTTCTGATGAACCGGAACTTGCTAGGGGTCATAGTGTTGAAAAAGGATCATCTTTTGGGTATGTGCACTGGCACTTAAGGGAGTACTCCTCCCCTAGATATCTTGACCCCCTATCTTAACCCCTTAAGGACCGGGGGTTTTTCCGTTTTTGCATTTTCGTTTTTTGCTCCTTGCCTTTAAAAAATCATAACTCTTTCAATTTTGCACCTAAAAATCCATATGATGGCTTATTTTTTGCGCCACCAATTCTACTTTGTAATGACGTCAGTCATTGTGCCCAAAAATCTACGGTGAAACGGGAAAAAAAATCATTGTGAGACAAAATTGAAAAAAAAACCGCCATTTTGTAACTTTTGGGGGCTTCCGTTTCTACGTAGTACATTTTTCGGTAAAAATGACACCTTACCTTTATTCTGTAGGTCCATACGATTAAAATGATACCCTACTTATACAGGTTTGAATTTGTCGCACTTCTGGAAAAAATCATAACTTCATGCAGAAAAATTTATACGTTTAAAATTGTCATCTTCTGACCCCTATAACTTTTTTATTTTTCCGTGTATGGGGCGGTATGAGGGCTCATTTTTTGCGCCGTGATCTGAAGTTTTTAACGGTATCATTTTTGCATTGATAGGACTTATTGATCGCTTTTTATTCATTTTTTCATGATATAGAAAGTGACCAAAAATGCACTATTTTGGACTTTGGAATTTTTTTGCGCGCACGCCATTGACCGTGCGGTTTAATTAACGATATATTTTTATAATTCGGACATTTCCGCACGCGGCGATACCATTTATGTTTATTTTTATTTTTATTTACACTGTGTTTTTTCTTTTATGGGAAAAGGGGGGTGATTCAAACTTTTAATAGGGAAGGGGTTAAATGATGTTTATTCACTTTTTTTTTGCACTTTTTTTTTGCAGTGTTATAGGTCCCATAGGGACCTATAACACTGCACACACTGATCTTTTACATTGATCACTGGTTTCTCATAAGAAACCAGTGATCGATGATTCTGCCGCATGACTGCTCATGCCTGGATCTCAGGCACTGAGCAGTCATTCGGCGATCGGACAGCGAGGAGGCAGGTAGGGGCCCTCCCGCTGTCCTGTCAGCTGTTCGGGATGCCGCGATTTCACCGCGGCTATCCCGAACAGCCCACTGAGCTAGCCGGCATGCTTTCGGTTTCACTTTAGACGCGGCGTTCAACTTTGAACGCCGCGTCTAAAGGGTTAATAGCGCGCGGCACAGCGATCAATGCCGCGCGCTATTAGCCACGGGTCCCGGCCGTTGTTAGAGGCCGGGCCCGAACCGCTATGACGTGGGGCCACGCCGTGGCCCCGCGTTATAGATCGGGAGTGGACACATGACGTTCCAGTACGTCATGTGTCCTTAAGGGGTTAAGGATAGCGATAAGACGTCTGATGGTGAGGGCCCTGCTGCCAGCGATCTCCATGCAGCTCCCGACGTTCCAAACAGTATGTTTAGATCGCTGGCTTCCCGTGGCGGGATTCATGACGTCACATAGACATAAATGGAGGGGGCGTGGCATGACGTCACATAGACATGAATGGAGGGGGCGTGGCATGACGTCACATAGACATGAATGGAGGGGGCGTGACATGACGTCACATAGACATGAATGGAGGGGGCGTGGCATGACGTCACATAGACATGAATGGAGGGGACGGGGCATGACGTCATTACCCGCACCACGAGAACTCAGTGTTCTACATATATTGTTTAGAATACCTGGTACTGCACGGGGATCGTGGGGATGAGAGCGGCAGGACCTCAATGATCAGACATCTTATGCGCTATACTTTGGATAGGGAATAAGTAGAGATGAGTGAATCGAAGCTGACGAACCCGAATTCATTACAAATTTCATTAAATATTCTATTCACAATGAATGCGAATTTTGCCGCGATTCTATCGTGCAAATCGCTTCATTAAACTCCATTTCCTGTGGTCCAGGCTCACGGACATCTAAAATAGTGTATCCACATGTCAGTGCATGGAGCAAGGAATGCTGGGAAGGCGGGAAGGGAAGTAGACGGGATGACCCTGAACCACATGCAGGATGCAGCCTATCAGCAGCCAGTCACCCCTGTGATGTCACAGCCCTATATAATAGGTAGTGTTGAGTGGCATAGGCCATATACGAATTCGCGAATATTCGCGAATATATGGACGAATATTCGTCGAATATTCGCATATTCGTAATATTCTCGATTTATTTTCGCATATACGAAAATTCGCGTATGCGAAAATTAACATATGCGAAAATTAGCATATACATTAATTAACATATGCGAAAATTCGCATATGTTAATTTTGGCATATGCAAATATTTGCATATGCGCACATTTGCACGCCGGTCTCACACAGTAGTATTAGAGCCTTCTTTACACCACACAAGCTGGAAGCAGAAAGGGATGATCACTGTGATGTGTACTGTGAAAAAAAAAAATAAAGTAAAAAAAAAAAAAAATTTACAATATTCGTAATTACGAATATATAGTGCTATATTCGTGAATATTCGCGAATATGCGATATTCGCGAATAAAATTTGCATTGCGAATATTCGCGAGCAACACTAATAATAGGCAGCCATTTTGCGGTTCGTCATATCATTCATTACACTGCATACAGATAGGACGGACATCGCTGATTGTGTGTGTTATACAGAAAAGCTCATTCCAGCAGCGTTTCACATCCTAGTCACATCAGTGTTCTGGTGGAGAGAGATGTAGGTATGTGGTATGCACTTATGAGGGCACAAAAATGCGCTACAGTACGCTTAATAAACATATTGGAGTAAAACATCAGCCGTGATTACTTTTGGCTGTCCTTTCACAGTATGCAGGCTCTTGACAGATTAACAGGTATAAAATAGTACACTACTTAGATGTACGTATGTGGTATGTACCTATGAGGGCAGAATAATGCGGTACAGTACGCTTAAGAAAAACCCATATTTTTGCACAACACCAGCAGAATACAACAGTGCTGCAGCACAAAACGCCGTGTTCTAAACACAAAATTTCACTCTGTCAAAGACTATTAGGAATGGACTGCTGGGTATTATACCGTCTACAGACTAGTATAACCAGCAGATGATTTGTTGTGGAACAAAGACACAGAATTGTGCTGAAAAATTATTCCTGCCTCCTCTGCTAAGGTTTATGAAGTTGAGGCAGCATGTTGAAATGGATAAGGCAACACACACAGCTCTCTTCCCCTCTCAATAATACTATGCCAAAGAAAGTGACTGGGAGGTTTATGGCTGCAGTAAAAATCCTTTTCAGTGAAAAAAAACACTGCTCTCTGTCCACCAGAACGCTGATGTGACTAGGAGGTGAAACGCTGCTGGAATGAGCTTTTCTGTGTAGCAGACATACACAGTGATGTCCGTCCTATCTGTACGCAGTGTAATGAATATTACGAGCCGCTAACTGGCTGCCAATTATATAGGGCTGTGACATCACAGGGGTGACTGACTGCTGATAGGCTGCATCCTGCATTTGATTCAGGGTCATCCCGCCTACCTCCCTTCCCGCCTTGCCTTCCCGGCATTCCTTGCCCCATGTACTGACATGTGGATCCCCCATTTTAGATGCTCTGGAGCCTGGACTGCAGGAAATTGAGTTTAATGAATATAATTGCGGCGATATTCGCATTCACTGCAAATCGAATATTTCATGAAATTCGTAACAAATTCGGGTTCGTCAGCTTCGATTCGCTCATCTCTAGCTATTATGTTACTCCAGGACACAAATACATATTTCTATATAGCAGACCACCCCTTCTATACTATTCCCATCTCCACGTCACTGATCCTGATTAACCCATTTTCTACCACTACCTGCTCTTCAGCCAACCCCTGCTGCTTTCCCTGACCTCCAAACTCTTGGCCATATTGGCTGTAATCCACCTCACTGACAGAGGCTCAAACTGAGGTATTAATCTTGGGACTTACTTTTTGCCCCTCTGCTAAGTTTGACCAACTTAACCCCTTAAGGACCAATACAAATAAACCTGCACGCCCCCGAAAGACCAGGCCTGTTTTTTCAAATCTGGGATGTCTGTCTTTATTAGAGAATAACTCTGGTAACGTTTTGCCAATCACGATAATTCTGACATTGTTTTTTGTCACAAGTTGTCCTTCATGTACATAATAAAAGTAAGCCGATCATTTGTTGTTTTTTTTTACAATGCAAAAAATCATGAATTTTTTGCCCAAAATTACGATTTTTTGCTATTTTAACACTAATAGGTTGCATATATTTATACTTACTGACCAAATAGTTTATGAAACTTATACTTTCAGATGTCTACTTTATTTTGACGTCATTTTTTGTTTTTAATTAACATTTTAAATTAATTAGAAGCCTAACAATTTAACTTGAAATTTTGAAAATTTGAAAAGTACATCTCTTTTTATGTGCTATGCAAGGTTTGCAGAAATTAAAAGGTAGTAGAACATAGGAACACCCCCCCCAAATGACCCCATTTTAAAAACTAGACTCCTCAAGGTATTCGCTAGGGGGTACAGTGAGTATTTTAACATCATAGTTTTTTGGCAGGAATTATTACAAAGTCAATGTTAAAAATTCGAAATTTGCAATTTTTCACAAATGCATCATTTGGGGGGCATATTTTTTGTACATCACTTCTGATATTGAAAGAAATGCACCCTATATTTTATTTAGCTGCTTGTCCCATGTTCGGAAATACCCCTGCTTAGGCCATATATGGTTCCTTGGCCGTGTGGTAGGACTCAGAAGGAGAGGAGCGCCATTTGGCTTTCAGGGACCGAACAGTACCCCACCCCCACAAGTGACCCCATTTATATACCGCACCCCTACAAGTTATTCGCTGGACCAGGGACCTCACTGATTGGTCCTTGGTCGGCTAGCAGTATAACGCGTCTGTCTGTGACAGTTAAGGCTCCTGATGGATATATGCGCCATGTTGTGGGAATAAGCACCCGCTCATGGCGAATATATCCATCACTGCTGCGGCTAGGTAGCTCAGTGTGTCCGCTCATGACTGCTGGCGGGAAATCCGCCGCTATGAGTAGACACACAAAGCTACCCAGCCGCAGCAGGGAGCTCATTACCCTGACTGCTGCATAATGTGTAGGATCACATGGTGGACATCCGCAGCATATTACATGCTGCGGATGTCCGCCAATGCGATCCTACACATTATGCATTTTTTTTATTAGATTAATTTAATAATTGTATTTTTATATATATATATATATATATATATATATATGTTTTATTTATTTTTTACACTTTTATTAAATTTTTATTTATTTTTACACTTTTATTTTATTTATTTATTTTTACACTTTTTAATGCTTTGGAATACTTAGTATTCCAAAGCATTGCAGTTACATGCTGCCTGCCAGTTTTCACTAGCAGGCAGCATATTAGGACGTGCCTCTGGCACATCCTTTCAGGCAATACCCAGGGCAGACCTGGGGGTCTTTGTAGGACCCCTGGCTGCCCAGGTATGCAGCAGCACCCCGCGATGCTCCGGGGTGCTGCAGGAGAGACAGAGGGAGCCCCCTCCCGCTGTCAGAACTCCTTACAGCGCGCGGTCACTTCTGACCGCGGCTGTAAGGGTTAAACTGTTGGGAGTGAAGTGAACTTCACTCCCAGCAGTGCGCCAGGTCCCGGCCAGCCGCGGCCACACACAGCACCCCGCAATCGCAATGCGGGATGCTGCAGAGGAGACAGAGGGAGCCCCCTCCCTCTGTCATAACACTTACAGCCCGCGGTCACTTCCGACCGCGGCTGTAAGGGTTAAAACTGCCGGGACCGAAGTTTACTTCAGTCTCGGCAGTGCAGCAGGGTCCCGGCTGTGTGATACAGCCGAGTCCCTGCCGCGATCTCGTGGGTGCACTGGGCAGCACCCACGAGAATAATGGACGAGTATAGACGTCCAGGTGACGGAACGCCCGCAAACCTGGACGTCTATACTCGTCCGTGGTCGTTATCGGGTTAAAGCAGTTAAAGACTTACAACTATTTGCTCGCAGGTCAGCTTTTAAATTTTTTTTTTATCATAATCTAGAAGCCTAACCTCACCCTGATCTCTCCACTAGGGCTGACCAGGAATATTGGTCTCACAAGAGTTCAACAAAATCCCTGAAACTAGAACAAAGGACAACTTGACGTTTAAACATCGCCAGGCATTACGTGAAATACAGCCCTTAAAAGACACTATCGTGAAGCCATCCAATATGGATGGCAACGTAGTATTGTGGCCCCTTAAGATGTACGAAAGAGAAATGCCCCGACAACTGAGACAAGCAGAGTATTATAAAAAGCTTACTTTTAACCCTACCACAGCCTTTTTAACTGAATTACAAAATGTTTTAAATAAAGTGGTGGAACAAGGTATTTTATCAGCAAAACATATGGAGGCCATTTTACCAATGGAATCCACCATGGCCTCCATCTATCTACTTCCAAAAATACACAAAAAATGCCACTTGTCCACCAGGGAGACCAATTGTTTCAGGTTGTGGAAATCTATGTGAACCTCTATGTCGGTTGATTGATCATCTCTCTTCCATTCTAGAGACTCTGCCATCGTTTTTTAAAGGATACTAATGACATTTTAAGAAAGCTGGATAACTTACAATTAGAACCGGATATGATTCCAACGTGTGATGTCAAAGCACTGTAAACTTCCATTTGACACAGTGACGGGATACAGGCGGTAAGATTCTTTTTAACCTCAAGTTCTTTGGATACGGATTTATGTGACTTTTTCATAATAGCCCTTGAGTTTATCCTTTCCCATATATTTTTTTTTAATGTTTAAAGAAGCCCTCACGGCAATGGGGGCGGCTTGTGCGTCCTCATATGCCAACCTGTTCTTGGGGCTGTGGGAAAGGGACATTTTTATTTAGGATCCCATCCCTGGCATAGAGAAGATACAATATTGGTGGAGATATATAGACGACATACTCCTAGTCTGGCAGGGACCAGCTGAAGAACTTGGGAATTTGATTATGAGATTGAATCACAATGACATAAATATAAAATGAACATCAAGCATAGGGGCCTTACATACTGAATTATTGGATGTGAAAATCTCAAGGGATATCGATGTTTTTTTATCTACAGATCTGTTCCACAAAAGCACCTCTGCAAATACAATTCTCTATGCAAGGTCCGGACATCCACGCCATCTAGTCAACAATATTCCAACAGGACAATACCTAAGAGCGTATATGCTCAAATAACTCAGATTTTGAAAAGCAAGCACAAGACTTGAAGGTACGATTTCAAGAAAGGGGCTATGGAGAGAGATGCCTAGGAAAGGCATATGAGAGAGCCAAACAAAGTAATCATATTCATCTCTTACAGAAGAAGAAAAAGAAGAATAAAAATGATACCGATACTCTCCGGTTCATCACCACCTACCACTCTCGTACACATGATATGACAGAAGCAATGGAGAAATACTGGCCACTCTTAACCACCGACCTGGTACTATTGAAATGCCTCCCCAAAAAACCTTCCATGACTTTCAGAAGGTCTAAGAACATCAAGGACACCTTGGTCCACAGTTACCACCGAGGTCTTAATCAGGCCCAAATTTTTGGATCAAAAGGACCAAAGGGGGGACCTTTACTTGTAGTCAATGTGTTGCATGCACTAATATAGAAAAAAGTACCACCTTTGAGATTGCTAGCAAAACAAAAACGTACAAAATTACACACCATATAGATCGCGCAACCAAGGGGGTTGTATACTATGCCAAATGCCCATGCAATAAGATTTATGTGGGTCTCACCCCCCGGGAGTTTCGTAGGTGTGTGAGAGCATGTTCTAGATATCAGAGCAGCCAAAAATGGTCCTGACCCCCTCTTGTCAGAAAACTTTGGCTAGGCATTCCAAACAGTACCAAAATAGTGACCCTTGCTGCAGGTTCGGGGAAGCGACAGAGTTTATGCTGGTGCACAGGGCGGTAATTGGAAGAATCTCCTGGCACTAATTAGAATGTAAATTAGAATGTAAATGGATAGAAACACTGGGTACAAAAATCTCCTGCTGGTCTAAATGAGATCAACAGCTTTGTCTCCTTTTTGTAGAAATTCCTTGTTTTATATGATTTTCTTGTTTTACATCTTTTTCTTGTTTTATATGTCCAGACAGCAAACAAAAGCCGCAGCACACCGGATAAACGTGAAGTGGTTATTTATTCCAACTAACGGAGCATCGTTTCGTATATATATGCATTTTCTGTCTTGCTTTGGTTGCATTGTACATAAACTAACTATTTTTCCTTCTTACCCAGTGGGCGTTTCTTCCTCCGACACAATAGTTGGTTATTCCCTGTATCGGTGTAATTAATTTGTATTTGTGTTTTCTCTCTTCTTTTCCCCTCCCCATTTCCTTTCCCCTTCCTTCTCCCCTTCACCTCAAATTGTACAATAATATATATATATATATATATATATATATATATATATATATATATATATTTCATCCTATACTATTCTAATTTCTATATATTTCCTCCCCCCCCTTTTTTCAACACCCCTTGGTCTGCATATGTATGTATATTAAATATACATATGCGCGCATACCTTTGTCGTATGTGTTGTGTACACATTTGCAATCACTACTATCACATGGGGGGCCCCCCCCAATATCATATGTATTGTACCATTTCTTTTGTGTGTTTCATCACTTGTCACCATATGATTTATTTGTCACCATATCACTTATGCGCGTGTATTTTTTTCTATTATTGGTACTATCTTCATCATACTTTTCTGATAATTTTTGTGTTATCTATTATACCTTCTTATGCTATTTTCTATGTCATTCTATGTATTATTATGTCATAGTACATTATACTGCACCAATTATGCTATACAGCATTGCTTCACTTAAAGGGTACTTCTCATCAAATAAACTTTTGATATATTTTAGATGAATGAATGTTGAATAACTTTCCAATAGCATGTTAATGAAAAATATGCTTCTTTCTATTGTATTTTTCCCGATCAGTCCTGTCAGCAAGCATTTCTGACTAATGCTGGAGTCCTAAACACTCAGAGCTGCCAGCCTGCTTTGTTCACAGCCAAACAGGCTGTGAACAAAGCAGGCTGGCAGCTCTGAGTGTTCTCCTTTGTGAACAAAGCAGACTGGCAGCTCGTAGTGTTTAGGACTCCTGCATGAGTCTGAAATGCTTGCTGCCAGGACTGGTAGGGAGACCCCTAGTGGTCATTTCTTCAAAGTGGAAAATTAAATAGAAAGAAGCATATTTTTTAATAACATGCAATTGAAAAGTTATTCTGCATACATTAATCTATAATATATCAAAAGTTTTTTTGATGAGAGGTACCCTTTAATATTATAAACTTTGCATGTTTCTACCTTATGATCACATTTTCTATGTCATCACCATCAACCTTCTGTACATCTGCACCCATTCCCTTGCCTCTCCTTCCCCCCTTGTTTGGACACATTGTTTTCAGCATTATATAATTTATTACTCTTTATTATTTTTCTTTCATTTTCCCTCATTACTTGTGCCCTCTCTTGTATCTATATTACCATGTCAATTCCACTTTCTTATTAAAACTCTCTTTTCCCTCCTGTCTGTTTTGCTGCAGATAACATGATGGTCGGCCATTTTTCTGTAGCCACTATCATTGCAGCCTCTAGTGTTCAGCGATGGGTGCATGCACAATTGAACATATGGTGGCCATTTTTCTTTAGTCTTAAAGGGGTTATCCAGAAAAAAACTTTTTTTTATATATATCAACTGTGATGTTTAACTCCAGAAATGTAAACAGATTTATAAATTACTTCTATTAAAAAATCTTAATCCTTTCAGTACTTATGAGCTGCTGAAGTTGAGTTGTTCTTTTCTGTCTAAGTGTTCTCTGATGACACCTGTCTCGGGAACTGTCCAGGGTAGAAGCAAATCCCCATAGCAAACCTTTTCTACTCTGTGCAGTTCCCGAGACAAGCAGAGATGTCAGCAGAGAGCACTGTTGTCAGATAGAAAAGAACAACTCAACTTCAGCAGCTAATAATTATTGGAAGGATTAAGATTTTTTTGTAGAAGTAATTTACAAATATGTTTAACTTTCTGGAGACAGTTGATATATAATTTTTTATAATTTTTTTTCCTGGAATACCCCTTTAACCCCTTAAGGACGCAGGACGTAAATGTACGTCCTGGTGAGATGGTACTTAACGCACCAGGACGTACATTTACGTCCTAAGCATAACCGCGGGCATCGGAGCGATGCCCGTGTCATGTGCGGCTGATCCCGGCTGCTGATCGCAGCCAGGGACCCGCCGGCAATGGCCGACGCCCACGATCTCGCAGGCGTCCGCCATTAACCCCTCAGGTGCCGGGATCAATACAGATCCCGGCATCTGCGGGAGTTCGCGATTTAAATGAACGATCGGATCGCCCGCAGCGCTGCTGCGGGGATCCGATCATTCATAACGCCGCACGGAGGTCCCCTCTCCTTCCTCCGTGCGGCTCCCGGCGTCTCCTGCTCTGGTCTGTGATCGAGCAGACCAGAGCAGAAGATGACCGATAATACTGATCTGTTCTATGTCCTATACATAGAACAGATCAGTATTAGCAATCATGGTATTGCTATGAATAGTCCCCTATGGGGACTATTCAAGTGTAAAAAAAAATGTTAAAAAATGTAAAAGTAAAAGTAAAAAAAAAGTGAAAAATCTCCTCCCCCAATAAAAAAGTAAAACGTCATTTTTTTCCTATTTTACCCCCAAAAAGCGTAAAAAACATTTTTTATAGACATATTTGGTATCGCCACGTGCGTAAATGTCCGAACTATTAAAATAAAATGTTAATGATCCCGTACGGTGAACGGCGTGAACGAAAAAAAATTTAAAAAGTCCAAAATTCCTACTTTTTTAATACATTTTATTAAAAAAAAATTATAAAAAGTGTATTAAAAGTTTTTTATATGCAAATGTGGTATCAAAAAAAAGTACAGATCATGGCGCAAAAAATGAGCCCCCATACCGCCACTTATACGGAAAAATAAAAAAGTTAGAGGTCATCAAAATAAAGGGATTATAAACGTACTGTTACGCCGAGCGCTCCGGGTCCCCGTTCCTCCCCGGAGCGCTCGCCTCATCTTCGTTGTTGCAGCGCCCCGGTCAGATCCACTGACCGGGTGCGCTGCGGTCCCGCCTTCAGCCGGGGTGCGATTCGCGATGCGGATAGCGCCCGCTCGCGATGCGCACCCCGGTCCCCGTACCTGACTCGCTCTCCCTCGGTCCTGTCCCGGCGCGCGCGGCTCCGCTCCCTAGGGCGCGCGCGCGCCGGGTCTCTGCGATTTAAAGGGCCAGTGCACCAATGATGGTGCCTGGCCCAATCTTCCCAATTAGCTTAATTAGTTTCCACCTGTGCACTCCCTACTTATACCTCACTTCCCCTGCACTCCCTTGCCGGATCTTGTTGCACTTGTGCCTAGTGAAAGCATTCCTTGTCTGTTCCTAGTCCGTGTTCCTGACCTCCTGCCGTTGCCCCTGACTACGATCCTTGCCGCCTGCCCCCGACCTTCTGCTACGTCCGACCTTGCTTCTGCCTACTCCATTGTACCGCGCCTATCTTCAGCATCTTCAGCAGCCAGAGAGGTGAGCCGTTGCTAGTGGATACGACCTGGTCACTACCGCCGCAGCAAGACCATCCCGCTTTGCGGCGGGCTCTGGTGAAAACCTGTAGTGGCTTAGAACCGGTCCACTAGCGCGGTCCTCGCCATCCCTCTCTGGCACAGAGGATCCACTACCTGCCAGCCGGCATCGTGACAGTAGATCCGGCCATGGATCCCGCTGAGGTTCCCCTGCCAGTTGTCTCTGATATCGCCCGACAGATCGCCCATCTAACCCACCAGCTGTCGGAAGTGTCCACCATTTTGCACCAACATCCCCTGCCAGTTGCCTCTGATATCGCCCGGCAGGTCGCCCTTCTAACCCACCAGCTGTCGGAAGTGCGCCAACATTCGCAACTTCTTCAGCAATCATCTCCTCCGCCAGCTCCTGCACCTCCTCCGCAGCGAGTGGCCACTCCTAGCCTCTGCCTGTCCTTGCCGGACAAATTTGATGGGGACTCTAAGTATTGCCGTGGCTTTCTTTCGCAATGTTCCCAGCACTTGGAGATGATGTCGGACCAGTTTCCTACTGAAAGGTCTAAGGTGGCTTTCGTGTTCTGCCTTCTGTCTGGAAAAGCCCTGTCATGGGCCGCACCGCTCTGGGACCGCAATGACCCCGTCACTGCCTCTGTACACTCCTTCTTCTCGGAAATTCGAAGTGTCTTTGAGGAACCTGCCCGAGCTTCTTCAGCCGAGATTGCCCTGCTGAACCTGGCCCAGGGTGTTTCTTCCGTTGGCGAGTACGCCATTCAGTTCCGTGCTCTTGCTTACGAGTTGTCCTGGAATAGTGAGGTTCTCTGCGCGACCTTTAAAAAAGGCCTATCCAGCAACATTAAAGATGTTCTGGCCGCACGAGAGACTCCTGCTGACCTACATGAACTCATTCATCTAGCCACTCGCATTGACATGCGTTCTTCCGGATGGCGTCTGGAGCTCCGCCTGGATATGGACTTTGTTCGCACGAGGCGTTTTTTCTCCCCGGCTCCTCTCTCCTCTGGTCCTCTGCAATCTGTTCCTGTGCTTCCCGCCGCGGAGGCTATGCAAGTTGACCGGTCTTGCTTGACACCTCAAGAGAGGACACGACGCCGCATGGAGAATCTTTGCCTGTACTATGCCGGTACCGAACACTTCCTGAAGGATTGTCCTATCCGTCCTCCCTGCCTGGAAAGACGCACGCTGACTCCGCACAAAGGTGACACAGTTCTTGATGTCAACTCTGCTTCTCCACGCCTTACTGTGCCTGTGCGGATATCTGCCTCTACCTTCTCCTTTTCTACTATGCTCTTCTTGGATTCCGGATCTGCAGGAAAATTTTTTTTGGCCTCTCTCATCAACAGGTTCTACGTTCCTGTGACCAGTCTCGCCAGACCCCTCTACATCTATTGTTTTTTCAATAAAAGATTGGACTTTGTCGTACATTTCCACACAGAACCCCTCCTAATTTGCATTGGACCTAATCTCGGAAAAATTGAGTTTTTTTTCTTCAGGTTCTTTGGCCCCAAGAAGAGGGGGAGACCCAAGGGGGGGGGTACTGTTACGCCGAGCGCTCCGGGTCCCCGTTCCTCCCCGGAGCGCTCGCCTCATCTTCGTTGTTGCAGCGCCCCGGTCAGATCCACTGACCGGGTGCGCTGCGGTCCCGCCTTCAGCCGGGGTGCGATTCGCGATGCGGATAGCGCCCGCTCGCGATGCGCACCCCGGTCCCCGTACCTGACTCGCTCTCCCTCGGTCCTGTCCCGGCGCGCGCGGCTCCGCTCCCTAGGGCGCGCGCGCGCCGGGTCTCTGCGATTTAAAGGGCCAGTGCACCAATGATGGTGCCTGGCCCAATCTTCCCAATTAGCTTAATTAGTTTCCACCTGTGCACTCCCTACTTATACCTCACTTCCCCTGCACTCCCTTGCCGGATCTTGTTGCACTTGTGCCTAGTGAAAGCATTCCTTGTCTGTTCCTAGTCCGTGTTCCTGACCTCCTGCCGTTGCCCCTGACTACGATCCTTGCCGCCTGCCCCCGACCTTCTGCTACGTCCGACCTTGCTTCTGCCTACTCCATTGTACCGCGCCTATCTTCAGCATCTTCAGCAGCCAGAGAGGTGAGCCGTTGCTAGTGGATACGACCTGGTCACTACCGCCGCAGCAAGACCATCCCGCTTTGCGGCGGGCTCTGGTGAAAACCTGTAGTGGCTTAGAACCGGTCCACTAGCGCGGTCCTCGCCATCCCTCTCTGGCACAGAGGATCCACTACCTGCCAGCCGGCATCGTGACACGTACTAATTTGGTTAAAAAGTTTGTGATTTTTTTTTAAGCGCAACAAGAATATAAAAGTATGTAATAATGGGTATCATTTTAATCGTATTGACCCTCAGAATAAAGAACACATGTCATTTTTACCATAAATTGTACGGCGTGAAAAGAAAACCTTCCAAAATTAGCAAAATTGCGTTTTTCGTTTTAATTTCCCCACAAAAATAGTGTTTTTTGGTTGCGCCATACATTTTATGATATAATGAGTGATGTCATTACAAAGGACAACTGGTCACGCAAAAATAAGCCCTCATACTAGTCTGTGGATGAAAATATAAAAGAGTTATGATTTTTAGAAGGCGAGGAGGAAAAAATGAAAACGTAAAAATTAAATTGTCTGAGTCCTTAAGGCCAAAATGGGCTGAGTCCTTAAGGGGTTAATACAGATCAGGAAGGCCTACATTTAACACTCTGACTAGCAGACTCTGACTCGATATCCTGCTTGTGGAATCATGAGTGACGTGCCAATGCGCAGTGGCGTCTGAGGTCACGTCCGGCCTCTGTTCCGGTCTCTGCTCCATCTTATCCCACGGATTAGGTGTGTCCTCTGTTCATTAGGGGAAAGGCCGACCCCGGCAGCTTGAAAACATCATTCGAAACATTTACTTCCGAACACTGGCCAGTGGAGTACCCCTTTAAGCCTCTTACCCATTTTGACTGTAATTTGCCTGTCCTGACTTTCTGCCTGTTATCATTGTTGACTGAACCTCACCTGGAACAACCCCAAGATTATCTATGTGCCCTGTTGAACTGAAAAGTAATCTTAAAGATATAACCAACAATAAACATATGAGCTACAGTAAAGCCAGTAGCGTACATGAGGGTTATGATCTTATCACGAAAAGTTTTGTTCTTTATAGCTAGAGTGTGGGCCAAGAGTGTCACCTCATGTAGGTTCTAATGGTCCTTATAAGTAAAAACTATTTGGAGTTTGATGCCAAATACACTGAAAGCGTAACATTGACTATTGGTTCTAATCTTGGCACAACTGGTATATGTATTTCCGTGTGGAGAGACAAAATCAGAAGATTTCTGCATTGATGCCCCAAATCACTTGGTGGAGTCCAATGCCTGCTCTGCCCCATTTGAGTCTTTCCATAGAAGAATTCAGCTAAACATTAAAACACCTTAGTATATGGCCTTTACTCCGGCTTCCATGGCTTTTCTTTAAAATCAGTAGGATATTTCCAGCCCTGAACTTGATAGGAACAATTGGCCCAAAACTATCTGTGTGGGTGGGAATGGTTGGATTTGAGTCAAATTGACCAAAGTATGGACAGATGTAGTCTCATTGCTCAATGCCTCAGCTGTAGCGGGTCTTCGTGCCAACTCTCCGCACCTGCAATGTTACCAGCTGCTACAACTACTCACAAAAAATAACAACTTCAATCTCATCTGTCATCAAAGTCACCCTCCACCGTGTAGACGGATGGCGGCCTCCAATTTTATTACTCCTCTCAACCTGCTAGATAGATCTCCGAAGAGGAAGGATACGATGAATGACTTTAATTGTGATGAATTGGTGACATCCTCTGTTGCTTTAGCGTCGGCCCCTTGGATTGTTTACACTACGGGATACCTTCTGTCGTTACGGTTTTTAAATGTTTTACAATGTTGTGTGTTGATCTCTTAGATACATATTTGTCTTGGTGACCGACGGTGACAGATTCTTGGCTGCTCTTTTGGACCAGTACGCGGCTGTTTTTTAAAGCCCCCGGGCTGTCTGTTGTGTTTACCTTGGTCTTGGAGGATGATAGATGGGAGAACAGACCCAAATTGTAGCTCCGATCCTCTCCGGAGATACTTAATGGTCATTTAAATTCATTCACTTATTCCCAAACACGGATCTGTTATATGAATTGAAGGCGCATCAGGCTTGTAAAAAGTGAGACCTGCTGGCAGAAATGTATTTATTAGGGTCATAAATCAGAGACGGAGCGATCTGGACATCGGTGAAAAATAACATTGGTATGAAGGGGGAGAATAGGATCGGAGCCCCTGGATGAAGACAGTGGTCTCACTGTGGTGGAGTGGAACACATGTGTCTCCCTCGCTCTCTGCTACCTCCAGCGAATCCCTGATTGGTTGTTTATTTTGCTTGAATTTAATCCATCCACGGGGAAGGTTTCAGTATTTGCGGTCTGTGAGCATACATGCAGTCGGCTTATTTGTGTCTTTGGGTGCATATGATACTATGAGTAATTGCTGTGAGTCGGAATATTGGATATGTACACCGTTGTCTTAAATCATGTTGAAAATCTACCTATTTTCCTGAATAGCTACAGCGACAGAGTCTAGACCGTGCTGAACAGATTGTAAAGTGTTTTCCCATTATAGTTTATTCATTATACACTCCTTGATATTGAAGCTGCAACACCAAAAATAGAACAGTCATGGAACTATACAGGATCGATAGACATCTTCACTTATTCAGTATCGAGTATCGGTACCATGCTGAGTAATACACGCTTACATGTCTTGGCATGCCAGCAATGAGGTTATTAAAGGAGATCTGTAGTGTACATTTTTTATAATCCTCTGGGCCCGGGCTGCAAAATGTAACAAAACAAACTTTAACTTACCTTCCGACGTTCCCCCGCGATATCGGTGTACTGGTCCTCCGGGGATGGTCTTCTTCTTGCTTCCTGAGGACAATGAGTCATACTGCGTTCAGCATATCACCGGCCGCAGTGATGTACCGCCTCGGCTGGTGATAGGCTAAGCACACTTTCATGTAACGAGCTTGGACCCCACCTTCTACCTGCTGCCCAGGCTTGTTACATGACAATGCGCTCAGCTTATCATCGGCCGACGCAGGACACCGATAACACCGCAACGGGGGCAATGTCAGAAGGTTAGTTTGTTTTGTTGCATTTTGCAGCCAGGGCATAGGGGATTATGAAAAATGTACACTACAGATCCCCTTTAATGGTTGTCTGAGAACATTCTAACTGAATGCAGTTGGGTGCTCAAGTCATCAAGATCCCCTGCTGGTAGCTTCTTTTGCAATTGTCGACCAATCGTGTCCCAGATGTGTTCGATAGGAGACAAGTCCAGAGATTGCAGGCCATGGTAACACGTTTTGCCGCACAGACTGCTCACAGAAGCAAGAGCAACATGTTGAAAAATGGATTTGGAAAACAGCACAGAACGGGCCAAACCACTTGTTCTTTGCCCATATCTATGTAGCACCCAAATCTTAGTGCACCTGGAATGAAGACTAGTGGGGTTCCGGCTACTGTATATAATGCCACCCCACACCATAATCCTGAAGCAGAACCAGCGTGACATTCTCCTGTGAAGGTCTCTTGCTGGTGTTGCTCACGTGGTCTTCAGACCGAGCTTCGGCTATCATTGCGTCCGAGACAGATGCAGGACTCACCACTGAAGAGGATAGACCTTCATTCCAGCCTCCATTGCCATCATGTTCTATACACTGATAGCCTTTTAGAGGGTTGCGTGAGATAAATGAAACACCTGTAGCTAGACATCTGGCTTGTAGTCCAATGTCATGAAATCCTCTTTTGATGCCTCGGGTAGACATTGTTCAATGCCCTGCATTTGGTATACAGTATAATGTCCATTTTCCCATGCAGTATGTGCCATTCCTCTAATCTGACGATTTGTCGCTGTTGAGATTTGGTGTCTTATCTGTAAGTTCGTTGTTGCACTGTGACATACATTGTTGAACAGTGGTGTCACCTTTGCCTATGTGTGTAGTGATCTGCCGGAGTGATAACCCAAGGATTCTGTTCCTCTTAGGTTACTACATGTGGAGATAACAGGCATGTTGACAAACATTAAGCCTCACACAATAATACCGTACTAACTTTATCTGATTTATGAAATGCCAGAAAAAAATTGCTTTTCTTATTTAAAAGGGTTTATCTGTGAAGGACACTTATCACCTACCCACATGATAGGTGTCCTTTGCGGTTAAACCCAACAACTAGTAGCCCCACCAAATATGAGAACTGGGGCCCTGTGTCCTCCTGGTTAAATGGAGCTGTGGTCAGACATGGGTCTGATGAAGGTAGTTGAGTGCCGAGCTTGGTTATCCTTATCAGGTTAAACAAGATTCGAATTGAACAGCAGCCTGCATGACTGACCGCCACTCCATTTCACAATGCTCATTTACTGTGATGAAGATAGGTGACCCTTGTCCTCTGTGGGAAAACCTCACTAGTTCTAAAGAACGAGATGTATTTCCACAAAAAATACACGATTCTCTTATTCAAATTTTTGCTGTGGGACCCCATGTATTTTATGTATGCCCCTGGCTGGCCTCATGATCGTCATGTTCAGGATTGGAGGGTGCCCAAGAGGTCTCACTCCCGACCATCATAAAGTTCAGGCATAGCCAAGCGGCATGTCATCAATATTTTAAATATAAATTAATTTTAGCCCTATAGGCATCAGTTACATAGTTAGTATGGTTGAAAATAGACATACTTCCATCAAGTTCAACCAAGATCAGGTATTTTTTTATTTTGTCTCTCATTTCATCTGTCTATAGTAAAATAGTTTATAAGGTTGAAAAAAGACAAGAGTCCATGAAGTTCAACCTATATCCCTACTGTGTCCCTACTGTGTTGATCCAGAGCAAGGCAAAGGCTAACAGCACAAAAATTCCAACAAAATTCTTAAGTTGTTGGAAATTTGTTGATAGTCGAAAGGTTGTATGTGACTTTTTTACTCTTCATTGTTGCCACCATAACATAGTCTTGAATTTGTGTTGTCTTAATATAATGGATATGGAATATAGACATCATGGAGAACAGTCTCATTCAGGATCATCTCAGCTATTAGTCAAGGCAAAGAGTCACTGACAAAGATCACCTCTTGCTTTGGCAAATTTGTCGTATTTCTGTATCACAAGTTCATATCTTAAAGCCATGCAATGCTACGTCCCTCCTGTAAATGTTTACCAGGGTTTTCAGTTCCTGGATTCTGCATTTTCTTTACTAAAGTATCAAAGCATCTCATCTTCTTGGTAGACACATACGTCCTCCTCTTTTCAGCCACCCGTCCGTGACTAGCATCCTTTGGCTTCAACCTAATACGCCACCATGCCTTTTTTCCTCACCCTCGTCTCTGTTGTCCTATATTCTCGCCACAAAATTTCACCCTTTTCTTGGTTGCACTTAATGGACCTCATTTACTAAGTCTTTTCCGATAAAAAAAAAATCCAGAAAAACCCTACTGACTCTCAAATTTACATGGAAAATCCCACAAAGGGATGTGGCCATGAGGGCAAAGGGGTGTGTCTCCAGAAAAAAAAACAACAAAGCCAAAAAATGTACTAATGTTGCTACATAAAATGCGGTGGATTTGAGCTCTGGAAAACCCGACAGCTTAGAGCAGGTGTATAAAGAGCCAAACGTAGGGATAAGTGCCAAATACAAGATACAATATTAAATACCATGGAAAAATACCTGTCAGAAACAAAAACCCACAAAGAAAACTACACTCCACTCTTAGTAAATGAGGGCCGATATTTTCTTTACCTTCCTACACTTCACTCATTGACTGCCGAACCTCTTGCGGGAGACTCTCCTGGCCTCTTAGTTTTGCTTTTATGTACATTGCATTGTTTTGTCTTTCTTCCCAACAAAGAATGGGAAAAGGAAACAGAAAAGAAAGAACAAGATCATCTTGGCAATAGATGATGTGGTTATGAGTTCTACTGCTATGTCGTAAAGATTTGTAAATGTTCCAAAATTTTTGATACGGAGGAAGCTGGAGTACCCAGAGGAAACCAATGGAGAAGGTGCCTATGTTTTACTCTAACCCAGGGCCTGGGCACTACAACAGTTACTACCCGAAGACACTTAAGGACTTTTTTTCCCTTTAAGTAATAGCAATAAGATATAATATTTTCCAAGGAGTCGCACTTTAACTTGTTTTATGAAATCCAATTTTTTTAATTAGATCAGCGTAGGAGTGCAAGGTTAGTGAATTACACCGGGTGTCTCTGTCTCTACAAGATGAAAAACCCACCAAAGTCAAAATAGCTGCTATTTTTCCTCATGGGATAGGCTGTACACGCCAACACTTGAAATAATATTTCCCCTGTCTCCATTCGAGGAGCCGGTGTGGCAAATTCTCAAAGTAATTTCATTGAACACCTGACCTCATCCCATCACCCGGACCTCCAGACACACCAGAGAGGCCAGAGGTAACTCGCAGCCCGTAGACTCCGAACGTGAATGGTACAGTAATTGATTATAACATCAGCGTAGGAGTATATTCCCAGACGTTCCTTCATCTTGCTTTTCAGACTCCTTAAGAATGTATGTGTGAAGCATATCACTTACACTTCAAGGAACAGTTATGTAGGCCACAGTAACCTCCCTGCTTTGCAAAAGTTGTCTGCACTGAGTTTTTCTTAAAGTACACACACAAAAAAAAACTTTCAAGATCATCCCTGGAGCTGCCCTCCATAAACTCATCTTGAAAAACCATGGCACGGAGCTATCCACGGTTCACCGTCTCGAAGTTAAAAAGACCGCTGAGCTAAGGCAAAACTAAGTTCAAAAAGCCGCAGAAGAAGTGAACTGGTCCAACATCTATAAAAATGTGGTTTTACTATGTAGTCAAGCTAAATATAAAAATTCTATAGAGGACAATAAATTCATAATAAATATTACCGAAATTCTGGAAACAGATCTACATTTTGAGCCCAAAGAATACTAAAACTGGATAACCAAAGGGAGACCTGGGCCAGGGACACTTGTATTTATTACATTTATTTTTCAAGCTGTAAAAAGAGCGCCATGAATTGGGACTTGGGTCAGGAAGTGGGGAGTGATTATATGGGAAACTCTTTTTTCTTCTTCTTCTTTCAAGTTGTGTACCCGTTCTACGACCTGGCTCCTCGATGGATTCTGTCGGCAGAAAAAAAGAAATGTTTATATTGAAATTTTTTTTTCTTTTTCTCTCAAACTCCCAAATCAGGAACTTCTTTTCAAACATCCCTTCGTTTTCTGTCATCGGTAAAGTTTTAAGTTAACTACATTGGTGTGAACTGAGAATTCCGGCATCTACAGCCAGATGTTCTGAAGGCGTTGCTGACTGTTTAGGGATTGAAAAGCTCGTCTGAGATTTGGAGCCCAAGGAACATGAACTGGTAAGAAATAGGAAAACAAGTAACTTTACAACGTACATACTTTTATTTCTTACCTGTTAGTTTCTTTCTTTCCACAACTGCTCACTGTTTTCATCAGTCCAATGTATTCACAAGGCCTTCTTAATGCAATTATATAGGCATTTACCCAAAATAGGTTCCCTGATGAATCCGTAATTTCACAATGGCGGAAATGCGTCGGAAGTGATTGTCAAAATTGGAATTGTTTGATAGACTGTAATTCTGCTTTAGAATAATGAATATTCCAGTCTGTTTGCACATTTTCTGAGATATACAATAGTTACATACACACCCTGGAGAGCAGAGGTCTACTTATGTATCATCTTTTCTAGATCTGGAGCAACAACATGGACAGATTGCCCTGCATTTCATTGTCAGATTGGAATTGTTCGGGCTACATTCATCATTTTCTTCCTCCCTGTAACACAGGTTAGGGTCTGTCACTGTAGTTGGGGGCCACTCTATTATGGAGGGGGGGGGGGCTACAAAATGCAGGGTCAGATGAAAAAGGGCTGAGCCTTATAAGATATGGCTTCAGAAAAGAATATTGCCATTTGATTATTTACTGTATCTTATATATTTGCCCCCAGTTTTTATGAAAGCACAATAAAGGTTATTGTACGTTATTTGTTGTAGTTGCGGTCTATCATCAATGGTCTTCTGTCGGTGACTTTATCTGCTGTGGTCATCTATGGAGGCATGATATACAGAGAAAAGCAGTGGGACCAGGAAAGCTTTGCAATGGGAGTGCCTGAGGATCGGTAAGGTTTGTATAGTTTTCTAGTTTTATTTTTACTTTATTTAGTAAACATAAAAAAGGAACAGCCATCATCAAGTAGAGCCAGGCTTAAACCACATGGAATAAAGGGTCAAGGAATAAGAGATATTACTTAGCTCATTACTCCAGTGCGATCATACTGCTATATAGATAGAAGCGTAGAATGATAGACAAGAAACGCGGCATATATCTGCGTCAACACTGACAGTGTACAACAAATAACCTGATTCAATATAACAGTAGTTTAAGAAACAAAAAGTGGAGAAAGACAAAAGAGAGCCAACATACTGCCAAAGGTGTAATATCAATAACAAAAAAGGCAAAGGAAAAAGGGAGTAAGGCTAAATGTTATATATCAGTGCCCCTATGACCAAACCAAGTTGACCTAGGGCACCATAGTTGCAATTATCTTTTGTGAGTACCATTCTCCCAACTAACTATCTTCTCCAAGTGGAATTCCTATTGTCTCTAGTTGATCCATTCCCAACTTAACAGTTGCCAGCAGGAGGGCATGGAGGTGTAAATCCTCATATCCTGTCATCATATCCCAACCTCCTATTCTATCCTCATATCCTGTCCTCATATCCCATCCTCATATCGTTTCCTCATATCCTATCCTCATATCCTGTCATCATATCCCAACCTCCTATCCTATCCTCATATCCTATCCTCATATCCTGTCATCATATCCCAACCTCCTATCCTATCCTCATATCCTGTCCTCATATCCCATCCTCATATCCCCACCTCCTATCCTATCCTCATATCCCATCCTCATATCCCATCCTCATATCCTTTCCTCATATCCTATCCTCACATCCTGTCATCATATCCCAACCTCCTATCCTATCCTCATATCCTGTCCTCATATCCCATCCTCATATCCCCACCTCCTATCCTCATATCCCGACCTCATATCCTTTCCTCATATCCTATCCTCATATCCTGTCATCATATCCCAACCTCCTATCCTCGTATACTATCCTCATATCTTGTCCTCATATCACAACTTCATAGTTCATCCTCATATCCCAACCTCAACCCCTGTCCTCATATCCTGACCTTATACCCTGACCTCCTATCCTCATATCACGTCCTCATAACCCAACCTTACATCCTGTCCTCATATCTCAACCACATATCTTGTCCTTATACCCGACATCATATCTCGTCCTCGTATCACAACCTCATAGCCCATCCTCACATCCTGATTTCACACCCTGTCCTCATATCTTGTCCTCATATCCTGACGTCATATCCCGTCCTTATATCCCGACCTCATATCCTGTCCTCCTATTCTGACCTCATATCCAGACCTCATATCAAGTCCTTATATCCTGTCTTCACATCCCGTATATCCAGCCCTCACATCCCATCCCCATATCCAGTCCTCATATCCCGTCCTCATATCCCATCCTCATATCCCAACCTCATATCCCCTGTTCATATCCCATCCTCATATCTCATCCTCATATCCCGTCCTCATATCCCATCCTCATATCCCGACCTCATATCCCATCCTCATATCCAGTCCTCATATCCCATCCTCATATCCCACCATCCTCATATCCCACCATCCTCATATCCCATCCTCATATCCCGTCCTCATATTCCAGTCATATCCCAAGCTCATATCCCCTGTTCATGTCCCATCTTCATATATCATCCTCATATATTGTCCTCATATCCCATCTTCATATCCCAACCTCATATCCCCTCTTCATATCCCATCCTCATATATCATCCTCATATCTCGTCCTCATATCCTGTCATCATACCCGACATCATATCTCGTCCTCGTATCCCAACCTCATATCCCATCCTCATATATCATCCTCATATCTCGTCCTCATATGCTGCCCTCATATCCAGACCTCATATCCCATCCTCATATCCCGACCTCATATCCCAACCTCATATCCCCTCTTCATATCCCATCCTCATATATCATCCTCATATCTCGTCCTTATATCCTGCCCTCATATCCCGACCTCATATCAAGTCCTTATATCCTGTCTTCACATCCAGTATATCCAGCCCTCACATCCCGTCCTCATATCCAGTCCTCATATCCCATCCTCATATCCTATCCACATATCTCAACCTCATGTCCCGACCTCATATTCCATCCTTATATCGCATCCTTATATCTCATCCTCACATCTTAACCTCATATCCCGACCTCACATTCCATCTTTATATGTCATCCTTATATCTCATTCACATATCTCATCCTCATATCCCATCCTCATACCCCATCCCTATACCCTGTCCTCATATCCCATCCTCATATCCAGTACTCATATCCCATCCTCATATCCCATCCTCATATCCCATCATTATATCGCAACCTCATATCCCATCCTCATATCCCATCTTCATATCCCAACCTCATATCCCCTGTTCATATCCCATCCTCATATATCATCTTCATATATCGTCCTCATATCCCATATTCATACCCCATCCTCATATCCCAACCTCATTTCCCATCTTCATATCCCGTCCTCATATATCATCCTCATATCTCATCCTCATATGCTGCCCTGATATCCAGACCTCATATCCCATCCTCATATCCCATCCTCATATCGCAGCCTCATATCCCATCCTCATATCCCATCCTCATATCCCAACCTCATATCCCCTGTTCATATCCCATCCTCATATATCATCTTCATATATCGTCCTCATATCCCGTATTCATATCCCATCCTCATATCCAAACCTCATTTCCCATCTTCATATCCCTCCTCATATATCATCCTCATATCTCATCCTCATATGCTGCCCTGATATCCAGACCTCATATCCCATCCTCATATCCTGCCTCATATCTCATCCTCATATCCCGTCCTCATATCCCATCCTTATATCCCGACCTCATATCCCATCCTCATATCCAGTCCTCATATCCCACCCTCATATCCCATCCTCATATCCCACCATCCTCATATCCCACCATCCTCATATCCCATCCTCATATGCCAGCCTCATATCCCGTCCTCATATCCCTTCCTCATATTCCATCCTCATATCCCCTGTTCATATCCCATCTTCATATATCATCCTCATATCCCATCCTCATATCCCGTCCTCATATTCCATCCTCATATCCCGTCCTCATATCCCCTGTTCATATCCCATCTTCATATATCATCCTCATATCCTGTCCTCATATCCTGTCTTCATATCCCATCCTCATATCCCATCCTCATATCTCGTCCTCATATGCTTCCCTCATATCCAGACCTCATATCCCATCCTCATATCCCATCCTCACACATCACGCAATCAGGTGATTTGGAAGTTATATATACCTACATCTGTATTATGTATTTCAACCCTTATCAAATGTAAAGTGCCCTGAAACCAAGGGTGCTATATGAATACAAATAAATAAAGAATAATAAAATATAAAAAAGTACATAGATAAAGTATACATTTATATTATATACATCTATGTACCTATACACAAACATACACACATTAAGTTCACATTCATATTCATTTATATACATACATACACATTTAAGTATACATTTATATCCATGTTTATACATACATTGAGTTTTATATATATATATATATATATATATATATATATATATATATATATATATGTATGTATATATATATATATATATATATATATATAACTTTATTTTATGCATTATTTTTCTTTTAGCCTGCACCTCCACGGGCCATATGGTAAAGTCGTCTTCCAGACCTGTTTTAAATCACTGCACCCTATCAGCCCAGAAATGTACTAAGGTAGCCTCGCATGATATTGGGGGGGATTTGTAAGAGTTATGGTTTTGGAATGGTAACAATAAAGGAATATCCAGAGTAGTTCTTCCCCGGTAGAGAAAAAAGAGAAGATATCAGATGGAAATACACTCGAAAGCGGCCAACACATACAAGCTGAATAAAAGACTCCGTCATAGGGAACATTATCTCTCCAGTTTCCTTAGCCGACTTTAAAGAAATAGCCTATTGATCCTCGCCGAGACACATTTACCCTAAACCGCAGTGTGACCTTATCAGACTCCAGAATAGGAGCTGGGGATCAGACGGGAGGGACGCGGGCTGTTCTGTCAGGTTACGCCTTTTCTAGAAGACTTAGAAAGGAACAAGACAAATTCTCTAAGAAAAATAAAATAAAATAATATATACATATATATCTTTACTTAGCATAGTCTTCAAAAGAGTGTATCAACTGTATGTGAAGAGAGAAGATGCTCCCCTGCTGACCCTTATACTAAGTTTTTCTAGAGGTTGCCCAATAATTGCCACTTTCGATAAAATGTTCTCCCGACAGATGTCTGTGTCTTAGCTTAAAAATGCAACACTTTATTTAAAAAAAAAAAAGATATATATATTTATTTTTTTATTTTATAATTTTTTTTCCAAAAGATAACATCTTTCATGACATATAAAATGTTTTTTTAACATTACATGTTAAAAACAAATCCTGTAACCCGGTGTTTTCCAAAAGCGTGTCTCCAGCTATAGCAAAACTGCAACTCCCAGCATGCAGTGAATGGTAGTTTTGCAACAGCTGAAGACACACCAGCTGAAGACATACCAAAATGTGCAGTAAAGTAATTAAATATATATTTTCACCTTAACTAAGCCCATTCAAAACTGCAGGAAATACAGAAATAATGATAATTAAAATAGTATTAAAAATAATATGATTATTATTACTATCATTATTAATAATAGCAATCATAATAATAATAATAATAGTATTAGTAATATTAATAGTAATGGTATTAATAATATTAATAATAAAAATAATATATACATAATATAAGTAATAATATTAATAATAATATTAATAATAATAATATTTATAATAGTAGTAGAAGTAGTATTAGTAGTATAAGAAAAAATAATAATAAAACTAATAATTAATAATGATGGTGATAATATTAATGATAATAATAGCATTAATAAAACATTCTAGCAATAATAATATTTATAATAGTAGTAGAAGTAGTATTAGTAGTATAATAACAATAAAAACAATAATAGTAGTAGTAACAATAAGAATAATAACAACTAATAATAATAATAGTAGTAGTAGTGTAGTAATAAAAATAGTAATACAAATTCTAGCAATAATAATAATAATAATAATAATAGCAGTAGTAGTCATAGTAGTAGTGTAATAGTAGTAATAATAATAGTAATAAAAATTCTAGCAATAATAATAATAGTAGTAGTAGTAGTATTAATAATAATTATAATAATAATAGTAATAATAATAATAATAACAATAATAATATTTCCCATTGTTGCAGTATAAAAATGACAACTGTGACTTGGGCATGCTAACCCGTCTCTAATGTTGTTACTTATGCCCATCTCTTTATGTTGTATATTTACTTGTGTTACCTGTCAGGGGTAAACCGTCTCCTTCTTCGTATTTTCATGCCCCAGGAGGTTCCGCTTTGTTCCACACTATGGATTACAGTTGTCTCAAGCCTTTCCCGGCTTCCTGTGCGCCTTGAGACAACGTGTCACAAGTCAGCTGACAGGGGGTTGGCTTCTTTTCGTCTTCCCCCTGATGACATCTATGTCCTGCGTGCCAGTGTTAAACACGCCCCCCGCTGTCACGTGATCTCTGCAAAGCCTGGAGATAGCAGGGATACGTTCAACAATGGCATGGCGGGCCTTGGGATGCCATCACATGACTTTCGATGCGTTCTCTCTAGCCGCACAGCAAGCCGGAAAAGGCTTTAGACAACAGTAATCCTTAGTGTGGAACAATGCTGAACCCCCAGGCGCATGAAAACTCAAAAAGGGGGACGATTCACCCCTGACAGGTAACACAAGTAAATGTACAACATACAGAACTAGGCATCATCATTGCTTAAAAGTATGAAAGGCCTGGAATACCCCTTAAAGCTTAAGGAAGCTGGATAACTGATAAGTCCTTATATTCAGGAACAGCGGAGCTGAACTGCAGTTCAAAAACAGCAAAGTCACGTTTGTAGCTCAGGACATTCTTGTAAAGCTTCTGACCTGCTGGTTCTGGGGTATAATTAGTTTTCTAATATATAATTTAAAATACAGGTGTCATAAATGTAGCCATCCCTGTAGGGTATCGCCAGGAAAGTCTCAGAGACTCCATAATGTCAAGCTCAGCTCTGCGCAGAGTTGTATATCATACTATCGACAACTCTGCCCACAGATAAGGATATTGTGGCGCATCGTGTGATTAATTTAAAAAAGTGCTAACAATGTCATTCCCACTGGGATATGGCAGCAAATGGGCTTCTTGGTGTGTGTAAGACCCCCATGATTGTGGATTAATTCACCAATGTTCCTTGCCTGTGCCATTCTGTTACCTGATCAGACCTCTGCTTCAGACCTGACTTTGCCTTTTCTTACTGACTTTGCACTGCACCGCTCTCTAGATTGGACTCATTGCTTGTCTTGACTCCATTTTTGTATTTAATTTAGTACTTCACTGGCCTCTTCATTTTGACTCTCTGACTTGTTATTTTTTACTCTTTGTCTGCTGATTTGGTACTATATTTGCCTCCAATGATGGCCATCCAACTGTGCAACGGTCCCCACACTAAGTGCAAGGACTGTTACTCAGTTGAGGGCTATTATTTAGGGAGATCGTCCAAGTAGGTAGGGACAGTGATTGAGAAAAGATCAACATTTGTACTACACCCTATCCCAGACATGTGAAATGTCCCAGTACAGGACATGGTCCTGCACTACAGTTAGGCCCTGCCAGGTTGAGTCCCTCAGTGACCTGGGGGACCTACAGTGACCAGTGACCAACAATTTGTTGTCATAGGATTATGGTCAGTACATTAATGTATAGCTAGTCTAAAGGACCTGTGAGATGTCTGAAGGACCTGTGGAAAGTCACAAGTTATGTTATCACCCGCAGCTTTACCAATGGGCTTTGGCTCAGCCCCTCTATATAAGGGGGCGGCCATTACAATTCTCTCTTTTTCTGCTGAGGACAGCAAAGCGCAGACATCATAGACCCTATGTCCAGTACACCTGGAGGCCACAAAGCCTGAACACCAGCCACATTGTCAGTAAGTCATCTCATCTATGTCTGCTCTCTCTACAAATGTCAAGACACTGGTCAAGTCTATTCTAGTCTGCGTGGCTGAACTAAAGTCTATTACAATAACTACAAGTCCCAGCAAGCTGCAGGGCCCTTTCCGTGTTACTGATCGACTCTCTGGGATTCTGGCTGAGCTGTGAAGATAATACCATCTATCTTAACTCAGTAAAGCCTCCATTAAACCATAACTGGTTGTGGACTCTCCTTTCACTAACTAGCCATTGGAATAGTGGAGATACCGTTTGTGTGGTTCCGGTATCCAAAAACCACTCTGGCGTCACAAACACTAGGGGTTAACAACATCTTGCCCCAGGGGTTAATACCATCTGGAACCGCCACCTACACCGCTACACCCCGTGGTCCCGCCATACACCGTGGGTCACCACACATGTCAACAGGCCGAGGTCCAGAAGAAAGCTGGATCACCGACATGCCAGATTTTGAGGGCCAGGAACTACGTAGTGATTGGGTTAATAAAGGGCAGAAATTAATGCAATTGACTACTAGGACAAATGCAAGCTGTTTACTAATCCCTAAGTTCAGCAAGCACATGTCTAGGGCATGTCAAAAGTTTTTCCAAATGACAGTGGCCATTTAAGGGAAGTATAGACTTTCCCCCAAGTCACTATGCTAAAGTAATCTATGTTAGTAATGATTAACATGTAGAAATGCTATCCCAAGTACCTAACCAGCAGGCAGGAAAGCTATTCAGAGAAAATAGGGTTGGAGCAGGCAAAGTTCTTTCATAAATGGAGATCAGACATAGGTCAGAGATGGTAGCAGACAGAGATGGTAGCAGGTATTGTGGTCAGAAAGACAAGCCAGGATGTATCCAAAGACAACAGGAACACCAAAGTAGACTGGAACCAAAGGAACCTAATAGCTTAACAGCGTGAACCTTGGCCACTGGCATGGGCTGGGGTCAGTGGCATAACCTTGAGAGGGTAACAGTTTGTCAAGCACCTCTAAGCAATCTAAAACCTCTGGTTGGGTTTGGACCATATCTTCAACCAAAAGCCAACTGATGTTTTTACTTCTACTTCAGGGACCTCTCAGGAACTAGCTACTTTGCCAGGGTTAAAGGGGTACTCCACCCCTAGACATCATATCCCCTATCCAAAGGATAGGGTTTAAGATGTGTGATCACAGGGGTCCAACGCTAGGGACCCCTGTGATCTCCCCGCTGCACCCGTTATTCTTTTAGAGTGTTGGGTGCAGCTCTGGAGGCTCGTGATGTCACGGCCACGCCCCGCTTGTGATGTCACGGTCATGCCCCCCAATGCAAATCTATGGGAAGGGGTGTGATGACCATCACGCACCCTCCCATAGACTTGCATTGAGGGGGCATGGCCATGACGGGGGCATGGCCATGAGCCTCCACCCCACATCCCACCAGTCATCCAGGAAGGAGCAAGTTCGCTCCGTGGACCGGATGTCTGGGGTGCTGCAGCCAAGACTGCGGGGGTCTCCAGTGGCGGGACCCCCGCGATCAGACATCTTAGACGATAGGGGATAAGATCTCTAGAGGCAGAGTACCCCTTTAACTCTCCATTGTCGGTTGTGCCCAAGGGGAATGCCAATTTTATTGAACATTAATTTAATTTCAATCACATTTATGAACACCATTGTTCTACAGGTCTGGTTGCACCGAGGCTGGTGGTTCCACTTTTGGTGACTCTACAATTGCCGGTAGCGCGCTCGGGGCACTTCTGAGTTTGGGTGGGAATCCAGGCGTCCTTGCAGAACCTGAAGCCTTCAGTGATTCCGAGTAAGCATTTGCACTGTGTCTTGGCTGATTTTTCTTGAGTTATAACAGAGCTCCATAATTTAAGCCTCCGTCTTCTGCCAAGCGCGTGGCATTTCTAGAGATCGCTTAGCCGACTCCTACTTGTTTAATGAAATAATCAGTTTGACTCCACCATCCAGCTTCACACTCATAAAATGGCTTTGATATGCGAGGGAGCAGACAGCTGGGCAGTAATGAGTGTTAGCGAGAAGTGCCTGGCAAGACGCCACCTCAGTAGAAGGTTGCAAAGGAAATGTCTGTTTTTATTTTCAACTATCAACAGTTTGGTTGTAAAATTCTGGTTTAAAAATAAATAAATATATATTATATGTTTTTTTTTTTTTTTTACTTTTACTTGATGCCTAAATCATCACCTCATTTTGGGAGGTTTCGCTTAAATCAACTGTCAAATTAATTTTAAATTTGATGACCGATTCAGCCCTACACCCAGCTAGTATAAGGGGTTAAATGGCAATATACAGAAGCTAGGACTCCTGTCGAAATGACAGACATCCCTGCTCTTCTATATAGTTTCAGTGTAGCCCTATTCTAGGGCAGTATAGAAACTACCTACATAGCAGGACACATAGTATGCATCGCCACTCCCTGAACACGCACTGGGCCAGGTATAAAAGTTTAAAGGGGTACTCCACCCCTAGACATCTTATCCCCTATCTAAAGGATAGGGGATAAGATGTCTGATCCCGGGGGTCCCGCCACTGGGACCCCTGCGATCTCGGCTATGGCACAGAATTTTGCTCCATGCCAGATGACTGGCTATGCGTGGTGGAGGCTTGTGATGTCACACCCCCTCCCATAGACTTGCATTGAGGGGACGTGGTCATGACATCACAAGCGGGGCGCGGCCATGACGTCAGGAGCCTCCAGCGCTGCACCCGATGCTCTAAGTGAAAGCCAGGTGCAGCAGGGAGATTGCGGGGGTCCCCAGCGGCGGGATCCCAGCAATCAGACATCTTATCCCCTATCCTTTGAATGGGGATAAGATGTCTAGGGGCAGAGTACCCCTTTAAGTGGAGATACATACAGCATGTTCACCTTTTTCTGGTTAGCAGTTATTCACTTGGCTGCCTCGCTGCTCAGTGAGCTCAAGAGCAGGGACTCCTGTCAATTTGCCTGAAGTGAATCATAAAAAATTCTGATTTTAAGGAATTTGTTCCTTATTTGTCAAATTTGGAACAATGTTGATTCATTCTGAATCGATCAGCACATTTCTACTGTCCGCTGTAGGTAGAGACAGAAGATTGGGGATTGTAGCATTGAGGTTCATGTGGAATAGGGGAGGAGCCAGGGCCGGCTCTAGCCATAGGCAGAGTAGGCGGCTGCCTAGAGCGCATCCTTGATGGGGACAGATGTTGAGCTACTGTTGAGTGACCATTGTGGTCCAGGTCTGCTAGAGTTTACATATGGAAGTAGTATACATTTGGTTATACAGGTTGCTTCTAAAGTATATCACCAGTCTGTGCAAATAAAAACTGATAGGGTTGGGGTGTAGGCATGGTCAGCCTGGTGTGGGTACCAGTGGCAGGTAAGTGGTACTGAGCTCAACCCCAGAACTGTGACACTTACCCACACGGCCACTATACAGTAAACTGAGCAATCTGCTTTCGGGTCTGTTCACAGCGTAGATCCAGACGCCATAGCTCTCCAAACAGTGAATGGGCAGTGGTGCCAGATGTTGACACCCCACCGATCAGATATTAATTATTCATCCTTAGAAAAGGCTATCCATACATGTGTTATTTCTGCAGTTACATTTTATGTATTTGTTTTGCTTATGTAGCGCAGCATAGACAATTGTAGACGTAGTGTACATGGGTCAGCCTCCATTTTGGTTCACAAATCCCCAATAATGTGGTTCTGTAAAGTAGCTGACCTTTTCTTTGAATCCTCTGGCTGAGGGACAGGTGTTTGATCATTGTATCTTGTCATGTAATTAAGCTGCTAGTGCTGAAGGACACCCATTGATTTTTCAAAATAGTGATATAAGTGACACCTTTTTTATGTGACTTGCACAATTGTTGCTGCGATGTTGGAAAGATCAAAGCAAAAACAGAAACTTCAGATATATATATTGATTCCATTGAGATAGCAGCAGTATACAGATGCAGCTGGAGGGAAGGTGTATAACTACTATATTACCTGATATATATATTGATTCCATAGACATAGCAGCAGTATACAGATAGAGCTGGAGGGGAGGTGTATAACAACTATATATCCTGATCCCATAGAAATAGTAACAGTATACATCTAAGTGGGAATTGTACAACTACTATCTATCCTGATCCCATAGGGATAGCAGCAATATACAGATAGAGCTGGAGGGGAAGTGTATAACTACTATATCACCTGATTCCACAGAGATATCAGTAGTATACAGATAGAGCTGGAGGGGAGGTGTATAACTACTATATCACCTGATTCCACAGAGATATCAGCAGTATACAGATAGATCTGGAGGAGAGGTGTATAACTACTATATATCCTGATCCCATAGTGATAGCAGCAGTATACAGATAGAACTGAAGGAGAAGTGTATAACTACGATATATCCTGATCCCATAGAAATAGCAGCAGTATACAGATAGAGCTGGAGGGAAGGTATATAACTACTATATATCTTAATCCCATAGAGATAGCAGCAGTATACAGATAGAGCTGGAGGGAAGGTATATAACTACTATATATCCTAATCCCATAGAATTAGCAGCAGTATACAGATAGAGCTGGAGGGGAGGTGTTTAACTACTATATATTCTGATACCATAGAGATGGCAGCAGCAGTATATAGATAGAGCTGTAGGAGAGGTGTATAACTACGATATATCCTGATCCCATGGAGATAGCAGCAGTATACAGATAGAGCTGGAGCGGAGGTGTATAACTACTATATATCCTGATCCCATGGAGATAACAGCAGTATACAGATAGAGCTGGAGCGGAGGTATACATCTACTATATATTCTAATCCTATAGAGATAACAGAAGTATACAGCTTGGAAGATTGACTGATCAGCAAAAATACTTCTGGACCAAAGGTAATAATACACAGGAATAATACTATCCGGTTATTAACCCTTTGTGATTAGCCTTGGTAATGCCTTGTGGTTACATCATTACGGTATTTAAATGACCTGGCTGCAATCCGTAGAGCTGCGGTAAAGTGAAGCCGGGGTGAAATATGGACTTTCAAAGACTTTTTCTCTTCCCTCAAATGAGATATGTGGAAACCACATAAATTAAAGGTTTAGGGAGACGGGTCTCATGTGGTAGGAAAGTGTTTGGTGGCGAGGAGGCTGCGCACAGTGGGAGTAGTGTATGTGTTTTCTGGTGTAGCCAATTCTCTCAGCAGACGGTATTCCCATTGAAATATCAGCTTATGTTATTTAGGAAGTGAGTTGTATTCATGGATTTGTGGTAAACAGAAGGCTGATTCAAAAGGCGGAGACCCAGCCGCAGCGAAACACGTCGGGATGACATCATGCTGCTGAAAATAAGAAATTGTAAACTCTTGAAAATGTGGAAATGTCAGGACATCGTCATCGACATAGTCCACCGTCAGTGGTCCCCAACCCAGTCCTACAGGCCCTCCAACTTTTTAGATTTTTTCAGTGACTCTATTGGAATCGAACAGGGAACAATTTAAATCCTGGACTGTTGGTGTTGCTGGAGGACTCAGTTGGGAGTCCTCTGCTCTAATGGGTCCCCAGCAGATATACGACGGAAGATCTTGACAGTCAGCCCTCTCCAGGGGTTCGGAACATGTCCACTTTTATTGCACATTGCTTCTTCTCAATACTTAGTTGTACAAGCACCTTCACTATGAGGTCAAAGGTCCTTATGGCCACTGATTTAAAGAACAACGTTCTTGGGTAAAATGTCTGACCTGGTGGGGCTTCCTCCACCTTTTTAGGGTATGTTCACACCATGATTTCACTCTAGGGCTGCCAAATCCGGTTGGGGGGGGGGGGGGGGGGGGGGGAAAACGGGTGGTCCCCTATCCCAGCCAGACCTGGCCCATATCTAACTAATTTCAATGAGCCGACCGGAGTCAAACGTTGATTCCAGTCTGCAAATTTTTGCCCCATATCTGGTTTTCTGACCAGACCTAAAACTGCAAAATACCATGGTTTTCGGTCTGGTCAGAAAACCGGATACGGGGCAAAAATGTGCCGACCGGAGTCACCGTCTGACTCCGGTCGGCTCTTTGAAATTAATTAGATACGGGCCGGTCCGGCTGGGATACGGGAGCACACGGTTTTCGCTCCCCCCAACCGGATCTGGCAGCAGTAGAGTGAAATCGTGGTGTGAACCCACCCCCCTTACACAAAGCAAGCATCTTTGCTATTTCTCAAAAAACAAACTATCCTGATGATCATCTCCTTGCCACGCATTCGGCTGCTTATACCTCCAGGGATCAACTGCTTCTCTTCTTCCACCCTAGGAAAACATGGGTGACCACATGTATAGTAGGTCTACACGAATAAACAGGCATGGTTGCTAGGTGGCCACCGAAGCAGGTACTGTTCTTACTCTCTTTTAAAGGGGTACTCCGCCCCTAGACATCTTATCCCCTATCCAAAGTATAGGAGATATGATGTTGGATTGAGGGGGTCAAACCGCTGGGGCCCCGGCCATCTCTATGCAGCATCCGTCATTCATTTAGAACCCTGGGTGGGGGTAGCAGGGGTCGTGATGTCATGACATCACAACCCCTTCCGCCTGCACCCAGCGTTTGAAGCAAAATGTTCAGAATGCTGGGGAGGCAGAGTACCCCTTTAATATATAGGGTGGTCTTTAAGGAGGAACCCCGACACTACATAATAGGAAATATGGACAGGGGCTGGCAATATAGGTTTTAGCCAACATAGTGACTGCCGTGAAACCACCATATTGGAGTACCGTATATACTCGAGTATAAGCCGAGTTTATCAGCACGATTTTTCGTGCTGAAAACACCCCCCTCGGCTTATACTCGAGTGAACTCCCCCACCCGCAGTGGTCTTCAACCTGCGGACTTCCAGAGGTTTCAAAACTACAACTCCCAGCAAGCCAGGGCAGCCATCGGCTGTCCGGGCTTGCTGGGAGTTGTAGTTTTGAAACCTCCGGAGGTCCGCAGGTTGAAGACCACTGCGGCCTTCAACATCATCCAGCCCCCTCTCACCCCCTTTAGTTCTGAGTACTCACCTCCGCTCGGCGCTGGTCCGGTCCTGCAGGGCTGTCCGGTGAGGAGGTCGTCCGGTGGGATAGTGGTTCCGGGCTGCTATCTTCACCGGGGAGGCCTCTTCTAAGCGCTTCGGGCCCGGCCTCAGAATAGTCACGTTGCCTTGACAACGACGCAGATGCGTCGTTGTCAAGGCAACGGCTCTATTCCGGGCCGGAAGCGCGGAGAAGAGGCGCCCCCGGTGAAGATAGCAGCCCGGACCACCTCCTCACCGGACCACCTCCTTACCGGACAGCCCTGCAGGACCGGACCAGCGCCGAGCGGAGGTGAGTACTCAGAACTAAAGGGGGTGAGAGGGGGCTGGATGATGTTGAAGGCCGCAGTGGTCTTCAACCTGCGGACCTCCGGAGGTTTCAAAACTACAACTCCCAGCAAGCCCGGACAGCCGATGGCTGCCCGGGCTTGCTGGGAGTTGTAGTTTTGAAACCTCTGGAGGTCCGCATGTTGAAGGCCGCAGTGGTCTTCAACCTGCGGACCTCCGGAGGTTTCAAAACTACAACTCCCAGCAAGCCCGGACAGCCGATGGCTGCCCGGGCTTGCTGGGAGTTGTAGTTTTGAAACCTCTGGAGGTCCGCAGGTTGAAGACCACTGAGGGCGAATGATGAGAAGAGGATGATGAAGGGGGGTGGGGATGATGAAGGGGGGGGGGGTGTGGGATGATTACAAGGGGATGATGAAGGGGGGATGTGTGGGATGATAAGGGGATGTGTGGGATGATGACAAGGGGATGATGAAGGGGGGATGTGTGGGATGATAAGGGGATGTGTGGGATGATGACAAGGGGATGATGAAGGGGGGATGTGTGGGATGATGACAAGGGGATGATGAAGGGGGGATGTGTGGGATGATAAGGGGATGTGTGGGATGATGACAAGGGGATGATGAAGGGGGGATGTGTGGGATGATAAGGGGATGTGTGGGATGATGACAAGGGGATGATGAAGGGGGGATGTGTGGGATGATAAGGGGATGTGTGGGATGATGACAAGGGGATGATGAAGGGGGGATGTGTGGGATGATGACAAGGGGATGATGAGGATGTTAATGACGGGTCTGGATGATGACAGGGGGGGATGAGGTATTTCCCACCCTAGGCTTATACTCGAGTCAATAACTTTTCCTGGGATTTTGGGTTGAAATTAGGGGTCTCGGCTTATACTCGGGTCGGCTTATACTCGAGTATATACGGTAATCAAAAACATTCAACATGCATACGATGTGGTATTTAGGATTTGTTGTATGTGTATTTTTTTGTCTATAACATTGTCTTTGTGATGTTAATCCCATAGGTAGAGTGTCACCAAATGGTAAACTGAAAGCCTGTCGGAAAGTCACCAAATGGCCTGTGATTGTACTGACTTGGATGTATTGTGAACTGTACAGCATGATGTTTAGCTTGGTTTACACGTATTATTTTGGTCATTATTTTGGAGCTCATTTTTGTATTTGGTCATTATTTTGGTCTTCATTTTGAGCATTTTAGCTCAAATTAGAAGTAGAAAATGTTGAAAAGATTTGCATATTTTTTTTTTGTTATGGTCCAACTTCTGCTTTTGGCTAAAAATACTGACCAGTGTGAACTCAGACCTTAGTCTGCTCCTGTAGAACAGTGGTCCCCAACCCAGTCCTCGAGGCCCACCAACATTCCAGGTTATTTCAGTTACTCTATTGTCATAGAGCTGGGAAAAAATTGAAATATGGACTGTTGATGGTGGGCCTTAAAAGGGTACTCCGGTGGAGAACAATTTTTTTCAAATCAACTGGTGCCAGAAAGTTAAACAGGTTAGTAAATTAGAGACTGTGTGTGCAGCTCACAACCTGGGATATTCGAGGTTAATGGGGATAAAAATCGGTCCCCACCGATCAAATAATGAAAAATCAAGTATACAAATTTAACCACACCTCAAGAATATCACCCTACTGGGTACACAATGAATAAAAAATGAGACAGATGGTTTCTGAAAAAATGCAAATTTTAATAAAAAAAAAAACAGAAATATCAATATAAAATAGTAGTTAAAAGATCAGAGCATTAGTAATAATAAACTGTCACTGGGCCCTAATGACAGATAGATGTTGAAGCAACTACCTAAATAATTCTAGAATAGTCCATGGATATTGCTTCGAATTGGACTGTTAGTCCGGCAAAAAAAAAAAAAAAATAGCAGATGTTTCAAATGATGGCACAATTGTTAGAGTGGCATTAGATGGATTCGCTCACAGTTTGTATAGAATGAATGGAACAGTCTCACCCTGGCTGCTGGTTCCGCACTGCGGCGGGCCAATGGAAACAAGTGCTGTATTCTCTGCGATGTTCTCGGCGTGAATGCCTTGGCAGTTGGAGGGTTCCGGCAAGGAGCTCCCTCGTAAGCGGTCCGTGGTGTCAGCAGACACCGATGTTGGTGACGGACTCACACTAGAAGCAGCAGACTTGTGGTAGGCTCAGTGAGCGAGATCAGTAGTTAGTGCAGCAGGTGGTTTGGGTTGCGAACTTCCGTGCCGGCTAAAGTTCAGATGTTGTTGGTAATTAAGGTAGTGCTTGTATATCGCTCTGTTCAGATCAAACGGCCTAGACGCGTTTCAGGGTGCTCAAATTGACCCCTTCTTCAGTAGGCAAGTAGGTTAGTAAATTACTTCTATAAAAAAAAATCTTAATCCTTCCAGTACTTATCAGCTGCTGTTTGTTCCACAGGAAGTTGTATTTCTTTCTGGAATTCTTTTCAGTCTGACCACAGTGCTCTCTGTTGTCACCTCTGTCCATGTCAGGAACTGGTCACAGTACAAGAAAATCCCCATAGCAAACCTATCCAGCTTTGGACAGTTCCTGATATGGACAGAGAGCACTCTGGTCAGACAGAAAAGAAATAAAACTTCCTGTGGAGCTTCCTGTACAGCAGCTGATAAGTACTGGAAGGATTAAGAATTTTAAATAAAAGTAATTTACAAATTCATTTAACTTTCTGGCACCAGTTGATTTGAAATTTTTTTTTTCCACCGGACTGGGTTGGGAACCTCTGCTGTAGAATACAGAATGATTATATGGGACAAATCTCCCCCATACACAAGTGAAGAAAACCTCAGGGGAACCTACTAGGTCATAAACTATTATCTCAAGAGCTGTAAAATAATCAAACTATAAGAGCAGTGTCTCTTTAAATTTTCTGTTTGTTTTCTGTGTTAAGTTGCTGTGGTTACACCCTGACCTATCGTGGTTCTGTCTCACCCACCTATCAGATCCTAGTGGGACCACACCTGTTTAGCTGTCTATTTAAGCCTAAACTGGCTAAGGCACCTTTCCCAGTGAAAGAATATATTTTCTGTAGCTAGCGTTCTGCATTGTATTCTGTTTCCTGGTATCTGGCTTTGGTTGTGTTTTCCTGGATTTACCCCTTGCTTTTTGATTAGGCATCTCTCCGGTTCTCTAGGTTCTGATTTTGGCTTCTTGACCCTGATTTATCTGTTGGCTTGTTTGTCTTACCTTGTATTGTTAAGTGTGTGCATTTACCTTTTGTATTCCTGACAATCCCCTGACCTGTGACTGAGTTTTTTGTAGTTTGTTATTTTGACTCTGAAGTCCCAGCACGTAGATAGGCAGGGACCTTCTTCGTGGTTGTGGATCCGTCAGTTAGGGCAGATACGGTTGAAAGTGGAAATATGTTGTGGGCGAGTGCAGGACTTTACCCTCTACCTGCCCATACGTGACACAAATTGCTTTTTCAATATAAATGTATTTGTCTATTTTATAATTTTTTAAAATATTAATATTATTTTGTCTTCATATCCCTTATATTGAAATAGATTTTTTACATGTATCACCTATTTAAATTAAACCCCATTAAAATATTAAACTGTAAACTGATTTTCCATAGAAAGACTAAATCACACAAAAACAAAGCACAAAAAAAAGCTATTTCAACATCGAAAGGTCGCAAAATAGATCCAAGTAATACTCCTCCTTGATTTACAACGAGATGTTTTTGTCCCATCATAAAGGCCTGAACCCAAATGTATGTTCTTTATCCCACTCCATCATCTTCTTGGAGAGTTGACCACATCAGGCACTGGAACGTTCTACTATAGGGCAGCACAACTTTAAAGTGTATGGTGAGATTCACCAACCACAATTCAGAAGAGCTGGAGGTCTCTCTGTAGCTCCGTCCTGAAATCAAACAATTATGGGATCTGGCACGGACTTCTTTGGTTCATAATTGTCTGCTATCTTTTTGTCTGGGATGAGGATCAAATAAGAGTTTGGCAGGAGCGTCCTGCCGAGTGGTGACTTCTTACTATGCTTGTATTTGTTTGAGAAAAACTTCTAAATAAATGTTCTCTCGGAAGGAGACCTCATTCACCATGCCCAGATGTCTTCTGCTCCACCAGTTTTGAACGACGCAATGAAATCCAAATTCCAGATCCTTGCTAACCTCTTATTTATTATTTTCTGAAAGATAATTACTATCAAAACCATCAAAGAAAATGTTCAGACTGTAAAGGTCAACATAAAGGACTTAAATGGCTACTCCGCTCCCCCAGCATTCGGAAACTTTTATTCCGTATGCTTGGAGCTGGTGGTGGGGGTCGCTGCCGCCACGCCCCCTCCCATAGACTTGCATTCAGGAGGCATGGCAGTGACATTACAACCCCCGCCACCCGCACCCAGCATTCTAGACAAACACCGGGTGCTGCACAGAGATCACGGGGGATCCCTGCGATCAGACATCTTATCCCCTATCAACTGGAGTTCCATCACTAGGTTCACACTTAAAGGAAAACTGTCAGCTTGCTCCCCCCGCACTAACCAGCAGTACTGGCTGATTCAGTTTGATGCCTACCGTGCCAAATCTTCGTTTTTCCGTATATGCTAATTAGGTTCTAACTGGCACAGGTGGGGTAACTGACACTCTGAAATCAGCGGCCGCAGCGCCGCTCAGCTCATCACTATTCCTCCCCTCCCTTGGCGGCGGGAGGGGAGGAATATTGATGCGCTGGGCAGCGCTGCGGCCGGTGGCTGCTGATTTCAGAGTGCTAGTAGAAAAATGGAAAAATTAAGATCCGGGCACGGTAGGCATCAAACTGATCAGCGCCCTCCACACTATCAGCCAGTACTGCTGGATAGTGCGGGGGGAGCAAGCTGACAGTTTTCCTTTAAAGGGGTACTCTGCTGCCCCAGCGTTCAGAACATTTTGTTCCGAATGTTTGGAGCGGGTGACGGGGGTCGTGACATCACGCCACGCCCCCTCACTGCAAGTCCATGGGAGGGGGCGTGGCTACCGCCCATAGACTTGTAGTAAGGGGGTGTGGCATGACATCACAAGGGCGGGGCAGTGATGTCACAACCCTCGCCACCCGCACCAAGCATTCTAAACGAACGCTGGGTGCTGTACAGAGATAGCGGGGGTCCCAGCTGTGGGACCCCCACGATCAAACATCTTATGAGATTAAAATTTTTTATGAGATTAAAAATTTGGGACCCAAACCCACAACCACATGTAGGAGCTTGTTCACATTGCCGGCAAGCTCCTTTAAAGGGAGCTCGGTTGGGTCCGTGGCAAACATGGGAGTTGAGCAGAGCAAAAAGAAAGTGCATGTCCTATTTTTATTCTTACACTGGATGACCAACAGACCCCATTCAAGCCAATGAGATACTACCCATTCAGGGTCCATTTGGCACAGAACAGGTGAGAGTGCAATGGCAGTGTGAACCTAGCCTAATAAAGACAACAATTTAATGGAAACAGCCATGTTTATGTATGGTGTCATGTCTGTTCATCTTGACTGGATAGGATCTTCAAATCACACGAGAATCTCAGAGCTAGGATCCCAGAGGTGAACAGTTGATTGACTTTCCCAAAAAATAGTGACTACCAGGTATGCTTGGAATTAGACCACCAGGTTGGTTGCCTGGTAGAATTAGTATAAATGTCAGGGCAAGGAGTCTAAGGCTTCCTAGAACCTACAGGACAACTGGTTCTTTAATACCGATTGAGATTTTAGCAGTAAGATCAGAAGAAGAGTGACTCCTGGAGGTCCCATAGGTTTCCAGGTCAAAGGGTTTACACTTTGCCAACCTATAATATGCGCAGCTGTTTTCATCGCTTCCATAGACTCTGAATGGAGGGATAGCATGCGTGCTCATCCATTGCTGTATTAAACCGATTAAACATTTATTGCCTAAACAGTGGATACTTGATACATGTGTGTGGCTGGAATTCCCCTATAAAGGATTGATATAGAAATATCTGTTAGGCTGGGTTCACATTGCCATTCGCATACGACCTGTTGAAGGGGTTCTCCGCCCTTAGACATCTTATCCCCTATCCAAGGATAGGGGATAAGATGTCTGATCGCAGGGGTCCTGCCGCTGGGGACCCCCGCGATCTCTCCTGCAGCCCCCCGAGTCATTAGCTCTCCAGAGCTAAGTTTGCTCCGTGGCTGATGACTCACGATAAAGAGATTGGAGTTTCGTGATGTCATGGCTCCGCCCCCTCATGACATCACGCTCCACCCCCTTACTGCAAGTCTATGGAAGTGGGCATGACTGTTGTCACACCCCCTCCCATAGACTTGCATTAAGGGGTGGGACGTGACGTCATGAGGGGCAGAGCCATGACATCACGAACCGCCGGCCCCTGTCATCAGCCACAGAGCAAACTTAGCTCCGGAGAGCTGATGACTGGGGGGCTGCAGGAGAGATTGCAGGGGTCCCCAGCAGCAGGACCCCTGCGATCAGACATCTTATCCCCTATCCTTGGAGAGGGGATAAGATGTCTAGGGGCAGAGAACCCCTTCAAGTCTCCGATCGGCTCTTTTTTAAACCAATTGGGCCCTAAAACGGGTTGGATGCAAACGGCTATTACTGGGTCCCGACAGACCCCATTCACTTGCATAGGGTCCGTCGGTGATCTGGTAATTTTACAGGAATTAAACTCCCATCCTTCTGGCCAGATTGCCGATGGAACTCCAAATAGCAGAGTCTGTGGTGTCTGTCCTTCATGCAAAGGATCTGGTGCGGTGTTATGGCGTCTGTTATTGACGGAAACCATGACACAGATGTCCAGAGTCTAATACATACAGTAAATCTTGGTATTAACTTTGAAGGAGAAGAAATCTACTGAATAAGAAAAAAGACAAAACCCAACGGTGTGAGCTGAGGTTTGGGTTTTTATGAGCGTTGTATTTCAAATAGCAGGAAATTTATGGGAAGGGAAGAACAATAAAGCGGTATTACATTTTGTAAAGACGTTGTCTCCGAGGAGAAAAACCAGCAATAAGGAGTGGGAAGGTCGGTGTCTCAGAACTTTCATCCAACACATGAGAGATCAAGTGAGACTTGGAAAGTGCAAATCAAGAAGGGATTAGGTCCGGTGTGCTCGCACTTGGCTGGACAGTAGGTCAGTGGCGGCTCTTCATGCTCTGTAATGATTATCTGTGCAGCTGTTTTTGGGGTACTTTACCGAGCGGATTATTGGGAGAACGAGCCAGGATTGTGTCAGTGTGCTCATAAAACTTACATTTACTTACTCTAAACATAAGCTCGGCTGTAGCTAACTATTGTTATCTGGATTTCCTGTCGGTCGTGGATTTTCTTCTGGTGAAAATCTCCTTATGTAACAGGACTCACTTTGTTTGTCTCCATAGTCTCGAAAAGAAGAATCAGAAGTGTGTGAAACTCGTCGGTGCTACTAAGAACCTGACTGATATTACTGACCCGCAGAGGACCAGTCTCCTGTTTTATGTTGGTCAGAAGACCAGTCTCCTGTTTTATGTTGGTCAGAAGACCAGTCTCCTGTTACCAGTCTCCTGTTTTATGTTGGTCAGAAGACCAGTCTCCTGTTTTATGTCGGTCAGAAGACCAGTCTCCTGTTTTATGTTGGTCAGAAGATAAGTCTCCTGTTTTATGTTGGTCAGAAGACCAGTCTCCTGTTTTATGTCGGTCAGAAGACCAGTCTCCTGTTTTATGTCGGTCAGAAGACCAGTCTCCTGTTTTATGTTGGTCAGAAGACCAGTCTCCTGTTTTATGTTGGTCAGTAGACCAGTCTCCTGTTTTATGTCGGTCAGAAGACCAGTCTCCTGTTTTATGTTGGTCAGAAGACCAGTCTCCTGTTTTATGTCGGTCAGAAGACCAGTCTCCTGTTTTATGTCGGTCAGAAGACCAGTCTCTTGTTTTATGTTGGTCAGAAGACCAGTCTCCTGTTTTATGTTGGTCAGTAGACCAGTCTCCTGTTTTATGTCGGTCAGAAGACCAGTCTCCTGTTTTATGTTGGTCAGAAGACCAGTCTCCTGTTTTACGCTGGTCAGAAGACCAGTCTCTTCTTTTACGTCAGTTCTATATGAGAGCGCATCTCTTTTATATGGTAAGGGTACATGTACTAAAGCAAAAAGCCCCCTGGTTTGATCTGAAATAGGTGGTAGGGGAGAAGGATTGACTAACAGAAGCTACGGCATCTGAGTGGAGATATACTGCGGAGACAGCGAGTGTACGAGTCATGAGTGCGCTATGATCTAAAATGTGTGTGTCTTAAAGGGGTACTCTGCCCCTAGACATCTTTTCCCCTATGCAAAGGATAGGGGATAAGATGACTGATTGCGGGCCTCCCGCCGATGGGGACCCCCGTGATCTCCCTGCTGCACCCGGTGTTCGTTTAGAGTGTCGGGTGCAGTGCTGGAGGCTCGTGACGTCATGGCCATGCCCCGCTTGTGACGTCACGGCCACGCTCCTCAATGCAAGTCTATGGGAGGGGGCGTGACGGCCGTCACACCCCCTCCCATAGACTTGCATTGAGGGGCGTGGCTGTGACATCACAAGCCTCCGCCCCGCGTCGTCACTCATCCGGCACGGAGCAAAGTTCACTCCCCGTGCACCAGATGTCTGGGGTGACACAGGAGATAAGATGTCTAGGGGCGGATTACCCTTTTAAATGTGACTAGAGATTCAGGGAGTTTAGAAGAGTATTTTATAGTTCTTTACACCTTTCTCTATATATGATAACCAATGCGGGAGCATATTGGTGTGTGAGATGTGTGCCTGTTTAAAATTTTGGAAGCCCAGGTCCTGGATCTAAACGAGCAACTTACAACATTGAGATAACTTGATACCATGGAGAGGAGCATCAACTATAATGGTTTACAATATCACCAGTCCAATGCCTATTACCACCAGTCCCGCTGGTGCTAGGCTCGGTCACTGCTTCCTCCTCCACCACCTTGGCAACACACTCCAAAGGTTGACTGTGCTCACACAACTCCTCCTTGTGGATAATACTATCCTTTTGCTTTGCACTAGGAGAGGAGAGCAAAGATAGAGATGGTGGAACAGACCATCTGCCCCCCCCCCCCCCCCCCAAGATGACAGGAAATTAGTCAACCAGTCCACAAGGGTAGTACTATCTTTCTATTGTATTTGTGAAGGCATTCTTGGATCAGCAGTTCCACAGTGAGTTTGTCTGTCAAAGATGGCAGCCACAATGCGGTGCATGGGGCTTTATCAGCCTTTTTTTTAAACCCAACCCTACGCTGTCTCCTTACTGGCCTGGGAGCCGTTTGTCACATTATGCAAGGAATGATTGGATAACCCGTGGTCATGTGATCTTGCTTTTAGCAGCAAAGTATGCTGGGCTACCCTGACATCATCTCAGTATTACATCCTCATCCTACCATGCATTCAGATGCCAAAATGCCATGTGTTCCTATAATTGCGCTCATGCCAGGATTTCGGCCAACTGCAAAGTTCTGAGTGAGACTGGGTTCACCAGGTACAGCTTGCTCATCCCTAATAAAGAGGCCTAGAGGCTCGTGACAAGGACATAGTGTTGCCTCTGTATAAAACATTAGTCGGACCACATATGGAGTATTGTGTCCAATTCTGGGCACCTGTATATAAGAAGGACATGGCCGAACTGGAGAGGGTGTAAAGGTGACAAAGATAATAATGTTATGGGGGGGAATTACAGGACCAAGATAGGTTATCAAGCTTGGAGTTATTTAGTTTAGAGAAAAGACGTCGTAGGGGTGAATGTACAAATATATGAATGGACAGTATAGAGTTCTTTCTAGTGATCTTTTTATACCTAGGTCAATAACCATGACAAGGGGGCATTCTCTACATCTAGAGGAAAGAATGTTTCACCATCATCACAGTCAGAGATTCTTTACTGTAAGAGCAGTAAGACTATTGTTATCAGCAGTGCTCCAGCCATTCATTCTGGCCGTGAGCACTCCCTCTCCCCTGACATTAACGGTCCCGAAACTCGTGTTGCTGGACGCACCCACACGCGTGTCCCCGGGCGTTGCTAAGCGCAACGCTCCAGAAGTTCTGCCTGGCTGTAAGCGCACCACGTCTCACACTTACGGCGGTTCCGGGACTCGCTATGCGGGACGCGCCCGCATACAAGTCCCAGGCATCTCCTTACATCTCACTGTCCCCGGCCTTTCTCCTGTGCTTCGCTGGTGCGTGCATCCCTTTTCCTTAGGGCGCGCGCTGGCGTTACTAGATTTAAAGGGCCAGTACGCCCATAATTGGTTGCCTGCTGGATAGACTCTATTTTAGTCCGGCACCCCCTATCATGGTGCCAGATCTTCGTGCTTAGTGCCTTAGAGAAAGCGTTTCATTGTGTGTGCCGTATTAGTGTTCCTGACCTCTAGCCTGTGACCTGACTTTGCTCCCAGCCGCTTGCCTCCTGACCTTGTGCCTGTGACCCGACTACGCTTCTTTGCTGCCTGCCTTCTGACCTGTGCTCCGTCCTGACTACGCTATTCCATCTGTGCCAAGTTACATCTGGGCTACATGTGTGGACGGATCATGCCAGGGATAGCACCTTAGACTCCGCTCCCTGGTACAGTTCAGTTATAGTTCACACAAGACAGCGGATCCACTACTTAGCCGTTACGGTAAGACTGTTACAACAATGGAACTCTCTGCCACATGATGTTGTGATGTCTGAATCACTAAACAAGCTCAAGGGGGGCCTGGTAGTTTTTCTGGAAAAATATAATATTACAGGTTATGGATAGTAGATTTATGGGGATAAAACGTTGAGGTTGGGAAGGAATTTTTCATCTCATGGGGCAATTGGCATCAGCCTCATATACATTTTGCCTTCCTCTGGATCAACAAAGTTAGGTTATAAGTTGAACTTGATGGTTATTTTTTCAACCTTGTGAACTCTGTAACTATGTATATGAGATACAGTGACCATTCCAACTTCATGAGCATAATGGATGGATTGCCAAGGAAGAAGAGTCAAATTGTATGAGATACAGTGACCAAATTGTATGAGATACAGTGACCATTCCAACTTCATGAGCATAATGGATGGATTGCCAAGGAAGAAGAGTTGTGTTGCCTTTGACGCCTACAAGGATTGGGAAAGTGGTGGTAATACATTTCATGACTCTCCTGTCCTAGGATGATGGTGGTGGACATATCTAGAGGGGTGAAGGAAACCCAGGCTTTCCTCAAGATGGCACAAATCTTCACTTGAATTTTACGCTTTTACGTTGCACATCCTGTATTCGTTTCGGTGACAGTCAATTAAACAAATTCCTTGCCATCATATAGAGCATTGGTCTCAAAACTGCGGCCCTCCAGACCTTGCAAAACTACAACTTCCAGCATGCCCAGGCAGCCGTTGGCTGTCCGGGCATGCCGGAAGCCGTAGTTTTTGCAACATCTAGATAGGGCCACAGTTTGCAGACCACTGATATAGAAGATTTTTTTCATAACTAGTGGCAAAAGTTCTTCAATGGCCTTGTTCATGGGTCATCCCTTGATCATGGGTTACCATTTTTTAGAATTTTGTTGAGGTCTAATCCTCTTTTTCTAGTTTTACTATTTTTTTTTCTATTGTTTGTTGAATAAAAAAATAAAATAATCCACCATGAACTCCTTACAGATGTGCAGCTAGCACAGCATGGACTCTAAGAGACAATCTTATATTGGGTTCTTCCAAGGGTCATATTTTTGGCTTTCCGACAAGAAGTAGAAGTAAACTATAACAGAAGGTATTGTGTCATCGCTCCACTTGGAAACTAACACAATGTGATGTGGAGGTTATGTATGTGTGTGTGTGTTTACAAAGAAGAAACTATCTTTAGAGGAGCTACCTTAAAGGGGTACTCCACCCCTAGACATCTTATCCCCCATCCCAGCGGCGGGACCCCCGCGATCTTGGCCTCAGCACCCCAGACATCCGGTACACGGAGCGAAGTTCGCTCCGTGCCGGATGACTGGCGATGCGGAGGCTCATGACGTCACGCTGACGCCCGGCTCGTGACATCACGGACATCACGGCTATGCCCCTTCAATGCAAGTCTATAGACTTGCATTGAGGGGGCGTGGCCATGATGTCATGAGTCGGGTGTGGGTGTGACATCATGAGCCTCCGGCGCTGCACCCAACGCTCTAAACGAATGCCACGTGCATCAGGGAGACCGCGGGGGGTCCCCATACCTATTGTATAGACATTCTATTTAGATAGTCTTTTAGTTCAAAAATTTATTTTTTCTAGAGTTTTTGTAGGCTGTGTATGGTTCCATGTAGACCATGGAAGGATACTATACATAAAAAAAGGTTCACTAGTATTATTAGTAATATAGTACATCAAAAGGCATCACCAGTAACCATGGATACACTTGACAATATTCTCCTGGTGTGGTAGTTATCCCCATTGGATACTTTTTACAATACCAGAATTGTACATTTTTGAATAGAGGTGTCCTATGAACATGGGGCTACCATGCCCTGTTATGGAATCTGGTGCTTCTACTAAATAATACAATCTTAGGGACTGTTTCTTCAAAGGTGGGGCCCTCGACCATAGTCCTACAGATGTCCTCCGATTGCTTAGATGATAACACCATTCCCAGATTCATGTAGTGATGCCTCTTTTAAACCTATACAATCTTATTTTTTTCCAAGGGGAACTCTTGACCATAGTCCTACAGACGTTCCTCAATTATCTAGATGATAACCCCTTTCCCAGATTCTTGTAGTGATGCTTCTTTTAAACCAATACAATCTTAGGGACGGTTTCTTTACATGGAGACCCCCAATCATATTCCTACAGATGTCCTCTAATTCAGTGTTTCCCAACCCAGTCCTCAAGGCACACCAACATTCCGGGTTTTTTCAGTTACTCCATTGGAATAGAACAGGGAAAAATTAAAATCCTTGACTGTTGGTGTGCCTTGAGGACTGAATTGGGAAACACTGCTCTAATTACTAGATTATTTTGTGGTGTCCCAGCACCAAAAGCTGACCTGTGGCTTTTTACTGTCTCGGGCAACTTGGTAGCACAAGGTGTTGGGCCCACTAAAGTCTTACCTTTAAGTCAGTCATGTTTATATTGTTATGTCAGATAATATATTTTTCTAAATAAATTCTGTTATGTTTTTCTATGTGCCCCTTTTTCCATGTGACCCTTCCTACTAAAGGGAACCCCTAAAGTCTCCCCTGTATAGTGTAGTGGGGGAAGGAGTTTTTCAGTCTAGTGGCTCCTGAGCTACAGTCCGGTTCAATTGTGCTGTGTGTCGTGTGCTCTGAGGAGAGGCCTAGCTCAAATCTAATCTCTCTGGTCATTCTGCAAAGATTACTCGCACGGTGGAAGATCATGCCCCTGCAGAAGAAGGCTTCAGAACCTTGACAGGACCCTACCTACTAGGATTCATCACTCCGTCTCACAAGTCAGTATTAATCTGTTTGATGTAGACACCACAAGTTCCAGCAAGGCAACAGGGCTCCCAAGGGGTTACGATGCACTCTCTCACCTAAAGCCAGCTGTACGTGTATTACCATCTGCACCCTGCTCAGTGAAGACAGTTATCCGTAACCTGACGCCGGTGTGTTCATTTACTCCCCGTGTCTGGCCCAGGAGAAGCTGTTTCCAACCTCGGACTGTGTATAAGATAACGGTGCCCTGGCGTAACGAAGTGATCAAATATTTCCACTAACACCACCCTGTGGTACCACAATAGGATATCTTCCAGATACTTGCCCTGTTATGGAATCACGACTAATACAATCTTATGGGCTGTTTCTTCAAAGAGAAACCCTCAACCATGGTCCTACAGATTTCCTCCGACTATGTAGATAATAGGAGTTCTCCCAGATATTTGCAGTGGTTCTTCATTTAAACCAATACAATCTTAGAGTGTTTCTCCAAAGGGGGACCCTCGACCATGGTTTTATAGATTTCCTTTGATTGCTCAGATGATAACACCATTACCAGATGCTTGAAGTGGTGCATTTTTAAACCAATATGTTTTTTCTAAGGGAGACCCTCGACCACGATCCTATAGATGTCCTCAGAAGTCTTCTGTTTGTAGAGAAAAACATATGGTGGATTTCAGACGTTTTTTTCTTCTCATCTCTTTGTCCATCATCTTTGGTTTCCTCTCCATTTTAATAAACCATTTTGCTATTTATAGAAGGATCTGTCAGTGACATTTAACATCAAAGTCCTCCTGTTGCCCGGACATCTTGCATCTGGTTTTGGAGTATTAATATTTTGGTGGGATCTGGTCGGTGGGTTTGAGCCGCACATTCCGGAATCTTTGTAGGAGTCCGGGAAGCCTATAATTTTTCAAGCTCAAACCATTGAGATGTAGCACTGGCAAGCTGTAAAACAAATAGCGAATGACACGTGCAGTGAATAAGACCTGAAGAATTCGAAGATTGTAAAAACACAACAATAAAAGCATTACACGCCGTACTGCGGCCGATTACATATTGTGCTCTGCTTTCTTTCCTAGATCAGTAGCTTTATAATTACAGTAATGCTATCCTCCTCGTGTCTGTCTTGGTCTCCCATGATAAAAGTCACATTATAGGCCTGTGGATTTCAATGTTTTCTTTGAAGAGGCCCCCAGATAAAGCCAGGCCACAGAGACTTCTGAATTCCCTGCCCGGGAGGAATGCTCACCCGTGGGACCAAAACATTCTCCACTTGGCTCCACTCCTGACTGCCAAGAGCTTAGGAAGCCGCTTTGTGGCCTATCTTGGCCAGGGCATGGTACAAAACTTTGGAATAAATTGAAGATTCTTTGATGCTGCAAAAATACTTCTTAGTAGAAAAGAATGATTTCATCCATCAGAAATGTCATAGAAAGGAGTAGAACTATTCATCAAAATGGGGCACTATCATGGGGTAACACGATAGCTTGCTAGGCCACTGTTCCTTGGTGAGTGATCCTTGGGTTTCTCTTCCTGTCTGAATTTAAAGGGGTTATACAACGAATAAAACTTACCCCCTCTCCACAGGAGAGGAGATAAGTGTTTAATGGAGTACTCCACCCCTAGACATCTTATCCCCTATCCCAAGGAAAGGGGATAAGATGTCTGACCTCCGCCATTTCCCTGCTGCACCTAGTGTTTGTTTAGAGCATAAGATGCAGCTAGCACATCCCGATTGTGACATTACGGCCACGCCCCCTCAATGTAAGTCTATGGAAGGGGACATGACGGCCGTCACGCCCCCTCCCATAGACTTACATTGATGGGGCGAGGCCGTGATGTCACGAGCGGGGTGTGACCGCAACGTCACAAGCCTCGCCCGCATTGGCAGTCATCCTGGGTGCTGCAGCTGGGGAGCCTCGTAATCAGACATCTTATCCCCTATCCTCGTCTCAGAAGTGACGGGAAACTCAGGCAATAAACAGCAGCAGGGATTTCCCGCAGCAGAGGGGATTGGCAGAGCGGCCGTCACTCTTAAGACCAGTTTGTCTCAGAATGTGGTGGCCGGAGCGCTCAGTAGTAAGAGACGGGCGACTTTCTGAAGACCGCGTGGGAACTCAGGTCTGACTCCATGATCAGATAGGGGATATGTTTTTTTTTTTAAGGAGTAGTTCAGTACAGGGAAACTTATCCCTTATCCTAAGGATAGGGGATAAGTTTTAGATTGCGGGGGGTCCAACGACTGGGACCTCCCATATGGAGCTCTGGCTCTCCTGCCCCCTCAATACAGCGCTATGGCAGAGCCGTGATCCATCAGGTTTCCGGACCACATTACATTATTTTGCAGGATTTTGGTATAAAAAAAAAACTGAAATGCCAAATACCGATCAGACAGAGCTTCTAATGCTGATACGAACAAGGCCTTAGTCTTAAAGGGGTACTCCAGAGAAAAAAAGTTCGACCAATATCGTTTTTTTAGGGCTGATACCTATTCCAATACTTTGTGGATGTTAGGGCTGATAGCCAATAACTTATACTGATATTCCGTGAACAGGTAATTATAAAACCGGGGATAGGGGAGGCAATGGGGCAGCTGCGTCGGTCTCTGGCCGGGGCGGTGCGGTGGGTGGTGCAGCGCGGTGCGGTGGTTGGGGTGCGGCGTGGTGGTGGAGGATGCGGCGCGGTGGTGGGGGTGGTGCGGGGGGCGGGGCATTATCGGAATATTGTCAAGGTAATTGCCGATACCCATACGTCCAAAATCGTGAATATCGGCCGATAATATCGGCCAAACCGATAATCGGTCGATCCCTAACATACAGTATTTGGAAATTACTTCAATAAAAAATTCAGCTGCTGTATGCTTCAGAGGAAGTTGTGTAGTTTTTTCTAGTCTGACCACAGTGCTCTCTGCCGCCACCTCTGTCCATGTCAGGAACTGTCCAGAGCAGGAGAGGTTTGCTATGGGGACTTTTCCTGCTCTGGACAGTTCCAGACACAGACAGAGGTGTCAGCAGAGAGCGCTTCCTGTGGAACACAGTAGCCAGGAGCAGTTGTGTGTGAAGCAGCTTTGGGTGTGTCCCTTTTTGTGTTTCTCCAGAGTTCCAGAGGCAGAGCAGGTGATTCACCAACCTTTCCCAGGGGTGTGGCAGGCTCCTTGGGAGAGTTTTCCCTGCATGGAGCCCCTGGCCTCCACTCCCCGTTCTTCCAGGCTGGCGGGGGGTGGAGAGAAAACAGCGACAGCCATTTTTCCGGCCGGAGGAAGAAGATCTGGCAGAGTCTGCAGTAATGCAGGCTCTGCTCCCCCGGCAACGGGTGCAAGCCAGAAATCTGGTGGAAGGAAGGCACGGAGGAAAAGCTTGGAAATGTGGGCTGAGAGAGGGTCCAAGGAATCGAGCGCAATATACTGCTCCCGCATGGCCGCACGGTTTGCGGAATATGACCAGTGTGGCAAGGAGATGAGGATGGCCAGAGAGGATCTTCGTGTTGCTCAGAACCTGGCGAACACAGCATCCAAAAAGAATAGGCCAGAGCTGAAAAAGAGGATTACGGCTCTGAAGAGTGAGATTGCAAAGCTGGACGAGAGGAGAGCAGAGATACTTGAGGGGAGCGGTCTCTTAAAGGAGAAGCTGGTGAATGGAGACCGGTTTGCCGCCATGAAATCCCCAGGTAAGGAGGAGGTGGATGATGGGGAGAGTAGTGGCGGTGAAGAAAGTGAGGATGGTGGTGAAGGTGTAAAGGAGGTGGAAGAAAATTCACAAGTGGTGGAGATGGATGCTGTTCCTGTAGCTACTCCCTGTGACACCCAAGACAGCTACATCGAGCCAGCACAGGTGGCACTACCATCAAGTGATAGTGAGGAGGATGATGTGGAGAGTGCGGCTGGGGGTTTATTAAGGGCGATTGTTATGCAGGAGTCCCCAGCCCACCTCCAGAACTTTACCTTTGGGGACGACCAGTGTGAGGATGTGGTGGTGAAACGTAAGGCAAAGAAACAAAAGACCCAGGAAACAGTGCAGTACGTGTTTGTTCCTTTCCAGCAGTCTGGGCCAGCTGCAAAGCTGGTTCAGGCTGCTGGGTCCCCCAGACTGCCAGACTCTGTTTCTGTGGTGGAACGGAGCCAGCATAGGGGATACAGCATGGCGTCAGAAAAGGCTGCGGACGCAATAGATATGAAGCCCACCCATCTTGCCAGTAGGGAGGGGCAGGATGGGCTCATGGTGGGCAGTGGCGGGGTAAGCTATGCTGCCGTGTGCTCGGGGGGCGGTTCCCCGAGTGCTGTGGGCATTACCGGCACTGCGGGGCACTTCCCTGTGAGGGGGGGGAGTGTCCGGGTGCCGGTGGAGGAGAATGGAAGGTCTGTGTGCTCGGGGGGCGGTCCTCCAAGTACTGTGTATTCTGTGGGCGCTGCGGGGCACTCCTCCGTGAGGGGGGGGAGTGTCCGTGCGCCGGCATCATCCACAGAGCCCGTGCAGTCGGGCAAAGCAGGTGCTGGCACTGTGGGAGGAGCTGGGGTGTGCCCGGAGATGCAGCCCCGGACTCCGGAAGTGACTTCAGCCAAGGAGAAGGAACTATCAGCATCGACCCCGGCAGCTAAGCCAGAAAAGAAAAGTGTGATAAAACCTGCAACACTACAAGTCCCAGCCAGCCCAGAATCTTTTAGTCAGCATAAGAGTGCAGGATGTGAGAATGAGTGTGGAAGTCTTGAGGATAAGAGGAGTGTCAGTGGAGTGAAGGATGGTGGGAGTAGTTGTGGTATGAATGGGAGGTCTGGTATGGATGGAAATAAAGATGGGAGTAGTGATGTGAGTGGTTATGCTGATGGTTCTGGTTCTGGGTCTGGTCCGGCTGCCCCCCCGGTAGTGACTGCTCAATACTCTGACCCATGTGCAGGAGGGGTGGTGTGGGAGAGGGTACAGTTTTAGTGTAGGGATTTTGGTAGGGTTTTCTATTGTTTTTGTAGGTTTTCTTTAGTGTATCTATATTTATTTTTAGTTAAATACTATATTATTATGTTCATGTGATTTTGTATGTATATTGTTTATATATTGTTTTCATTTTGTTTCTATATTACAGCATTACAGTAGTCATGGCAGTCGGACCAGTTATTATGTTACGTGGTTTACTTGATTTTCTCATGTTGTTACGTTGTTTATTTTATTAATTTTTTTTTTTTTTTTTTTTTTTTTTTGTAGCCAGGTAGTGCTAAATTTTATGTTTATGTTTATATTTTGCTAAGCCAAGTTGTGCTTTTGTATTTTAATTTTAATTTATATTTTTTTTTTTTTTTTTTTTTTTTGTGTTTCCCGAATATGGATGATTTTGAGTTGTAGCCAGGTAGTGCTAAATTTTATTTTCATATTTTGATAAGCCAAGCGCTATTTTTTTTGTTCATTTTTGTTATGTGTGGTTCGGTTAGGTGGGTTGGCATATTTTAGGTTTTTGTAAAGCTGGGCTGGCCGGTTAGGCAGGGTTTTGTTTTTGTTCTTTGGTACCAGTGTATTTCTTATTTATGTTATAGCTGGTTAAGCTTGTTTTGTGTTTTTGTATAAGTTTTGTACTTTTATAATAAAAAAAGAGTGTCAGCAGAGAGCGCTTCCTGTGGAACACAGTAGCCAGGAGCAGTTGTGTGTGAAGCAGCTTTGGGTGTGTCCCTTTTTGTGTTTCTCCAGAGTTCCAGAGGCAGAGCAGGTGATTCACCAACCTTTCCCAGGGGTGTGGCAGGCTCCTTGGGAGAGTTTTCCCTGCATGGAGCCCCTGGCCTCCACTCCCCGTTCTTCCAGGCTGGCGGGGGGTGGAGAGAAAACAGCGACAGCCATTTTTCCGGCCGGAGGAAGAAGATCTGGCAGAGTCTGCAGCAATGCAGGCTCGGCTCCTCCGGCAATGGGTGCCAGCCAGAGATCCAGTGGAAGGAAGGCGAGGAGGCAAAGTATTGAGTTGTGGGCTGAGAGAGGGCCCGAAGAGTCCAGCGAGACCTACTGCTCCCGCATGACCGCATGGTTTGCGGAATACAACCGCTGCGGTAGGGAGCTTAGGTTGATGAGAGAGGACCTGCGTGGAGCCCAGAATCTGGCATGCTCTGGGTCCAAAAAGAATAAACTGGAACTGAAAAAGAGGATTGCAGCCCTGAAGAAAGACATTGCAAAGATGGAGGAGAGGAGAGCAGAGATCCTGGAGGGAAGCGGTCTCTTCAGGGAGAAGATGGAGAACCGGGATCGGTTTGCCGCCATGAAATCCCCAGGTAAGGTGGAGGTGGATGATGGGGAGAGTAGTGGCGGTGAAGAAAGAGAGGATGGTGGTGTTGGTGTAAAGGAGGAGGAGGTGGAGGAGAAGAAGTTGGAGGAAAGTGTACAGGTTGTGGAGGATGATGTATTGCCTGACCCTACTCCCTGTGACACCCAGACCACTAAGACTCAGGACAGCTACATAGAGCCGGCTCAGGTGGCACTACCGCTAAGCGATAGTGAGGATGATGATGTGGAGAGTGAGGCTGGGGGATTGCTGAGGGCTATAGTGATGCAGGAGTCCCCAGCCCACCTCCAGAATTTTACATTTGGTGATGACCAGTGTGATGACACATTAGTAAAAAGAAAGGCAAAAAAACAGAAGACCCAGGAAACTGTGCATTATGTGTTCCGTCCTTTCCAGCAGTCTGGGCCAGCTGCAAAGCTGGTTCAGGCTGCTGGGTCCTCTAAACTGCCAGACTCCGTTTCTGTGGTGGAACGGAGCCAGCATGGGGGATACAGCATGGCGTCAGTAAAAGCTGCAGACGCAATAGATGTGAAGCCCACCCATCCTGCCGGTAGGGAGGGGCAGGATGGGCTCATGGTGGGCAGCGTGAGTTATGCCCCTGGGTGCTCGGGGGGCGGTTCCCCGAGTACTGTGGGCATTACCGGCACTGCAAGGCACTCCCCTGTGAGGGGGGGGAGTGTTCGGGCGCCGGGATTATCCACAGAGCCTGTGAAGTCGGGTGAAGCAGGTGCTGGCGCTGTGGGAGGAGCTGGGGTGCGCCCGGTGGGGCAGTCCCAGAATCAGGATGTGATAGCAGCCATGAAGGAGAAGCCATCGGCTTCGACCCCAGCAGCGGCTAAGCCAGCACAAAGGGCTTTACTAAAGCCAGCCATACTACAAGTCCCAGCCAGCCCAGAATTTGTTAGTCAGGACAAGAATGTAGGATGTGATATTGATGGGTGTAGTAGTGTTGTGGGTGAGAGGAGTGTATGTGGGAGTGTCAGTGGAGTGAATGTTGATGGGAGTGGTAATAGTATGGCTGGAAATAAAGAGGTTGAGAGTTGTGGTGTGAATGGTGTTGTAAGTGGTTCTGGCTCTGGGTCTGGTCCGGCTGCCCCCCCGGCAGTGACTGCTCCCAGGAGCTATGCTAATGTCACTGCCGGGGGTTCAGGGGGGTCCTCGTCTCCGTCCGGCCCTGGGGGCCATTTGCAACAGCGCCTCCTGGAGGCTCTACGCAGGGGTGACAGGTCGATCCAGGTAGAGGGAAGGGGTGAGGTCGACCTGTCTTTCTGGATAGAGAGGCATGGTTTGGGGGCTTTCCGAGAGAGGAATGGGGAGGTGGTCTGGTCCCTCCCGACACCCGGGCAGGACAATAACCGTAGGAATGTGGTCCGTCTGATTTGGAGGGGCGAGGATGCGTGCCCACCTCGCGCAAAAGTGGTTGAGCTCCTCCTGCAGATGGAATTCAGGGCGAATGACATCTTTGCTCTGATTCACCCCTATGGTTCGTCTGAGTTTGACGTCAGTTTCGTTCGGCCGGAGGGTCTTGAACTCTTCTGGTCGAACTACGAAGTGGCAAAAAACGAGCCCGGCTGGCGGGAGTTCGCCGTAAAGGCGATTTCCCGTCAGAATGCTGTCAAGAAAGTGACCGTTTTGACCCGTAACGAGTCACTTTCTTGTTATGATATCATGACCTGGCTCGGACGGTATGGGGATGTGACGGACATGCCCAAGAAAAACTTTGATGAGCACGGGATCTGGTCCGGGGCCTGGCCGTTTTCCGTCAAACTCAAGCGTTCAGGGAGTACGGTTGCCCACATTCCGTCAGCCGCCTTCCTTGGACGTGATAGGATCCAGGTCTTCTACCAGGGGCAGCCTAAGGTCTGTCACAGGTGTGGCAGCCCCACCCACTTTAGCGCAGCCTGTACTGTGCAGGTCTGCGCTTTGTGTGGTGGGGTGGGTCATCTGGCCGCATCCTGTCGGCAGATCCGGTGCCACCTGTGTGGTGTCCTCGGACACCCTTTCAGCCGTTGTCCTAGCGCCTTCACCCGTGCGGCGGCCGCTCCGGCTGAGGAGAGCTGTGAAGTTGCCTCGGCTGGGGAGGGTACGAGCAGGGATGGGGGCACAACAGGGCTAGTGAGGAGGAAAAAGGGCCCCGCCAAACTAAGGCGGGAGGAAAATCGTAGAAGTAGTAGGGAGCTGGAGAGTGCCCAGGTGGCGGGGGTAGCTTCAGCCCCTGCTCCTGAAGCTGGCCCTGTAACTGCTGAAGCCCTGGAGGAGAACGTGCTAGATGAGGAGATCAGGAGACTGCGCAAAGAGGATGGCAATATGGCCGACCTTTCTGATTCCTCCCACTATGAAAGTGTGGATGAGGATAGTGGGGAGAGGCCTAAAAAGAAAGATAAGGGCAAAAGGAAAGGGAGAAAGAAGAGGTCAGAGTCATCTGTTCCATGTACTACGGGCCAGGTCCAAAACGGAAGCCTGACTGCCCCCCCCTCTGATTGACCTGTCAAACCGGTACCTCGTCCTCGATACCATCTCCTCCCCCTCCTTGGAGGGGGAAGGTGAGGGCGGGGTGCCTAGGAAGAAAGAGCCTCTGGGGGGAACTGGGCCCTGTCCTGTCGGGACACCTTCCTCGGAGGGCAGGGCTAGACCAGGGCCGGATGGAGACGGGGATCAAATGGATCAATCTGAATCCAAAAAAAGGTCTAAGTGTGGTCCTGCCCTCTCGTCTTCTTCAGGGGATGAGGGGGCGAAAAAGAAAGGGAAGCAAAAGTAAAGGGTGTGGCCGTCTAATTTAATCACCCTGTATGGCGGCACTCACCCCATTGACGCTGGCATCTATTAATTGTGCCAGCATAAAGTCGGATACGGCTAGATTTGCAGCCTTTGATTTTCTCGGCCGTGTTGAAGCCGATGTTTTCTTTTTACAAGAGACCAGGTTGTCAGATCTAGCCTCTCTGGTAAAAGCCAGAAGAGAGTGGAGGCGCGGCCCCTCCCACTGGTCTCTTGCAGCTGAGCCGTATAGTGGGGTGGCGGTCCTTTTTACCGCTCCTGTTGAATGCCAACGGGTTATTGAATTAGAAATGGGGAGGTGCCTGATCTTAGATGTCTTCATGAAGGGACAAGAGCTCCGGCTCATTAACATCTATGCCCCGCAAACTAAGCGGGGCCGTAAAGATCTCTTTATGAGGATTAAGCCCTTTCTTTTTACGAGTCGGCAAGTGATCTTTGGAGGGGACTTCAATAATGTCACGAGGTCCCAAGATCGGGGAGGCTCCAATGGTCCGCTGACTTGTGATAGTGTGGCACTGATTAGCATAACTAGAGAAGCTCGCCTAGAGGACGCCCACATCCGGAGCCCCTCGGGCCACGCGGGTTTCACCTATCATCAAGGTAGTCGCAGGTCTAGGATAGATAGGTTTTATTTAAAGGAGGAAGCCGTCTCTTCTGCAGTGTCCGTGGTTGAGGTGGAGTTCTCCGATCACTGTATGATTTTGTTTTTTCTGAATGTTTCAGAGACCCCCCGGATGGGAAAAGGTTATTGGAAGCTGAATTCGTCCCTCCTGGAGGAAGCGGAGATAAGATAGTCCTTTGAGGATTTTTTTCAGAGTCAGGTACCTTTACTGGACCTATGTAGTAGTAAGTCAGAGTGGTGGGAGATATTCAAGAAGCGGGTTGCGGGGTTCTTCCGCCAGCTCTCGAGCCTCAGGTCCCTGAACAGGTATCGCTTGTATCAGGGTCTGAGGAGGAAACTCGAGCTTCTCGTCTCGACTGGAGGTAGCCGAGAGGATATCTCCAGAGTGAAATCCTTGCTGATGAGGTGTCAGTACGATAGACACGCATCTTTGGTTTTTGAGAGGGATTACGGGAAGTACCGCTCGCCCGACCCTTACAGAAACTGTAAGATGTCAGTGAGTAGTAAAGTCATTTCAGGACTGATTGATAGTACAGGATCTCTGAATCGGTCCAGATCAGGGATCTTGGAGGTCGTCAGATCCTTCTACTCGCACCTCTTGGGGAGGAAGGATCTAGATCGAGACAAGATGTCGGTTTTCCTGACTGAAACCATTCCTGAGCCAGGGGTAGACCTCTCTCTTGATGTTTTGGCAGAAGAAATCAGGGAAGAGGAAGTGAGACTGGCGATCGAGGGGCTCGCCCCCAAGAAGTCGCCAGGTCCGGATGGCTTAACATCCGAGTGGTACAGGACCTTTAAGGAGTCTTTAGCTCCCCTCTTGACTGAGGTATTCAATGAGTGTCTCTCCTCGGGTACTCTGCCGAAGTCAATGAGGAGGTCAGCCCTGATTCTTCTGTCAAAGGGTAAAGATCCTAGCCAGATTGAGAATTGGAGGCCCATAGCTCTTCTCAATACGGACAGGAAGCTTCTGGCCAAGATACTGTTTAATCGGCTGGTGAAGTTTGCACCCCGGCTCCTTTCGGGGGCTCAGCACTGCTCTGTTCCAGGCTGAAGCACCTTAAGTGCTGTCCTTAGTGTCAGGGAGGCAGTGGAGCGGAGTAGTGCAGGTCTTTGGAAGGGGTACTTGCTGTCCTTGGATCAGGCCAAAGCATTTGATCGGGTAAACCACGAGTACCTATGGTCCGTCCTCCTGAGATATGGCTTACCAACTACTTTTGTTAATTGGCTTAAGATCTTGTATGCAGGGGCAGAGAGTTTCCCGCTGGTGAACGGGTGGTCTGGCCGCTCTTTTGAGGTGGGGTCCGGAGTCCGTCAGGGTTGTCCTTTGAGCCCGCTTTTATACGTGTTCGCAATCGATCCCTTCATCCGGAGGGTAGATTGTGGGCCGTTGGCGGGAGTTGGGATGAGTCTGGCGGAGCCGGCTGTCACCCAGAGAGTGGTGGCGTACGCTGACGATGTCACTATTTTCGTCTCCACGAGAGAGGAGGTCGGTGTGGTGATGTCGGAGGTGGACCGCTACTCGGAGGCATCCGGGTCTAAGATCAACCGGGATAAGTGTGAAAGTCTCTGGCTGGGAGGGGGGGATCCCATGTTTGATCTCCCGGACACCCTTCCAGGGCCCCAAGAATCAGCAAAAGTCTTGGGCATCACATTCGGCCAGGATGATTATCCCACCAAAAACTGGGATGGTAAGCTCCAGGATGCCGCTCAGAAGGTGGACCAGTGGAAGGGTTGGTCTATGACCCTCAGGGAAAGGGTACACCTGATCAAATCGTACCTGCTCCCCTTGTTTATCTATCTGGGCAGTGTATGTATCTTGCCAGAGGCTTACTACACTAGGATCTACAGCCTGTTTTTCCAACTGTTATGGGGGAACAGGATGAACCTAGTCAAGAGGGAGGTTACATACCGCACGAGGAGACTAGGGGGTTTATCTATGGTAAACCCTGTGGTGTTCTTTACGAACACCTTCTTGAAAGCCAACATCGCAAACCTCTGGTCAGAGAGGGCTTCTCCGTGGGTACTCTCCTGCAGGGAATGGTTTCGGCCTTTCTTCCAGGAATGGGAGACAGGAGGGCAAGTGAAGGACCTCCGTACGCCCCATGGATATCTTCCGGCTTACGCTACCCCGACTCTGAAGGCGATACGTCGGTGGGGTCTGGGAGTGTGGGAGATCAGGACCCAGTTAAGGCAGTTCCTTGACAAACGGGTTCTGTTGACCCACTTCCAGAAGCCTCTGGCGCTCAGGGACTGCCCAGGTCGGGATCTGAGGGTGGGGTTGTATCTTTTGAACATGAAAAGGGTCCCCCAGAAGTTTTGGGACTTGGCCTGGCGCTGCTTTCAGGGGAAGCTATATGTAAGGGACAACCTGAAGTGTAGGAACTCTGATGACCGGGGATGTCCCCGAGAAGAGTGTGGGGACACGCTGGAAAGCATGGACCACTTCCTGCTTCATTGTCCCTTTAATATAGGGGTTTACAACCGGGTGGGCGCTTCCATCGGCTGGAGTCAACTTGCCGGCCTTACCTATCCGGAGTGGGCTTATGGGGCATTCAGGTCCCTGAGTGGCCGAGACCGGGGCACTTTATTCTTAGTTAGTTTAGTGGTTAGGTACTACACGTGGAACGCACGGTGTTTAGTGTCAACCCAACAGAAAATCCTCTCCGAGGTGGAGGTCTGTAGGAATATCACCGGTGACCTTGGGAAGATTAGGTCTTTGGAGTATGGCAGTCTTGGTACCAGTAGGGCTTCTCTCCTATGGAGAGGTTTTTCTTTTGATGTGCCCTAGGTACTAGGCCCTTAAGGTGAAGTACCTTATTTTGGCCAGGGATAGTGTATATATCTTAGGGTGAGTATAGGGTCAGTTTCATGAAGGGATAGTGATAGGGTTGGAGGGTAGGGGAAGTTAAAAAACAAAAAAGAAAAAAAAAAAAAAGAAAAAATGTGTGTATGTATATATGTATGTATGTGTGTATGTGTATGTATGTGGATATGTGTATGTATGTATGTATATATATATATATATATATATATATATATATAGTATATAATAAAAGGAAAAAAAATATATAGATGTATAAAAAAATAATATATATTTTGTTATCCAAGTTGGATTATTTTTGTTACGGCAGCTAGCCATTTTTTTTTTGTCTTGTTATTAGGGAGGGGGGGCAGTGTGGTTATGTTTCCTAGTTTGGATATTTTTAGTTTTTGATCCCAGCGAGGAAAGCTTTATTTATGTTCATTAGGTATGTGTGTGTGTGTGTGTGTTGGACTATAGTAGGTAATGATTTATTTATTTATTTTTGGTTTATCTGGGCTGGCCGGTTTAAGTTGTTATTTTGAGATGAATAGTTTGTTGTTATGTTCAGTTTTGTTAATTTTGTTACAGTGAAATGAACTTGTTTTGTGTTTTGTACTTTTATAATAAAAAAGAGTGTCAGCAGAGAGCGTCAGACTGAAAAAAGAAAGTACTGGAAGGATTAATATTTTTACATAGAAGTAATTTACTAAGTAATTATAGTAATTTATATAGAAGTAATTTACAAATCTGTACAACTTTCTGGCCCTGGTTTATTTGGAAACATTTTATTTTTCCACCGGAGTACTATTCACACATACAGTATTCTGCGCAGATTTGATGCGCAGGATTTCAAGCTGTGTTCAGTCATTCAGTTTTCATGGAGATCTTCAGCAGAAAATCCTGCGCATCAAACCTGCGCAGAATACTGTACGTGTGAATAGACTCTTAAAGGGGTATTCCAGATTTTTTTTTATCTGACTATGCTACAGGGGCTGTAAAGTTAGTGTAGTTCATAATATAGTAGCTGTACCTGTGTTTCATGGTGATCTCATGATTCTTCTGTGATTTTTGGCCCAATGTTTATCTTTAACACCATACAAAATGAGTGTCGTCTCAGGATTTCCCAGGCTGCAGTGTGGCCCGAGACATTACATCACTAAGCAGGTGTTCAGAGGGAGCCTGTCTGTGCTTAAATGGGTGTAGAGACCACTGGGTGGGAGATCATTCTGCAGTGCATTCAAGGTTTGCAACAGCTGGAGGCACCATGTCAGAAAACACTGGTCTATTGCATAGAAGTGATCACAGGTGTGTTTCAATGGTTGGGTGGCTGATGTGTGGGAGGGAGAAAAGTGGCCTCACACTTAGAAAACAAGGAATCATGGGACATGTAGTTGGAGGCAGGGAACTCCAACAGGAAATACCCAGTTCATAAAAAGCTAGCCACAGTGTTATGGTAATCTCAGAACATAGCCATTTAGCCCCAAGACAAGTGCAGATCATTCCTAAGCATGTCCATTACTGTCTGCCAGGTACATACTAAAATCACCTTATAGTGGAAAACCCCTTTAATGTTACTAACTTTTTGTGATTCCTCTTTGTTTAGTTTTTTTTCCTACTGTCTGGTGGTATGCGGGTTTCTGTGATTTCGCGTTAGTAAACTCTTCTGTGATATGTACAGAGAGCCTTTATAGTTCAAAACACTAAGTAAACTATTATATGATATATGTACCATAAATTGTACTGTAAATGTCCTTTATTTGAAACAATGTCATTTTTATACCTTTAAATACATATCTGAAATTGTCGGCGGTTGTTGAACCGAGGCTGAGCGGGTTTTTCTAATATCGAGTTCTTATTCAGCAATGTATACTTTTTCCTATCATAAAAGTGAAATATGCGTCGTCCTCTGGCCCGTAAAGTGAAGCGGGAAACCTTGTAAGGATGGACGTTTTTTTTCCCTTCTCGATGTGATATGAAACACCTAGAACACATACATGTTCCGTAATGGAAAATATCCACTTACTGTGCGCCTCGTAAACCCTTCCTCCCATCCCCTTTAGATAGCGGCAGGAGCGCTCAGTCATGTTGGGAATGAATTAATAAAGCATTGAGAGGGATTTCTGGAAAACCCTATATCAGGGACAACATGGCACAATGCCAAATGACCTGGAGATCAGGGACCCGGCCTCGTAGAAATACAATGAGAAAGGTTTAAAGAGGTTCCTATAGAGCAGTGGTCTCCACACTGTGGACCTCCAGATGTTGCAAAACTACAACTCCCAGCATGTCCAGGCATACTGGAAGTGGTAGTTTTGCAACATCTTGGAGGTCCACAGTTTGGAGATCACTGCTCGATAGAACCCAAGAGGACACAAACAAGATATATATATATATATATATATATATATATATATATATTTATGTAGATAGATAGATATGAGATAAATAGATATGAGATAGATAGATATGAGATAGATAGATAGATATGAGATAGATAGATAGATAGATAGATATGAGATAGATAGATATGAGATAGATAGATAGATAGATATGAGATAGATAGATATGAGATAGATAGATAGATAGATATGAGATAGATAGATAGATAGATAGATATGAGATAGATAGATAGATATGAGATAGATAGTTAGATATGAGATAGATAGATAGATATGAGATAGATAGATATGAGATAGATAGATATGAGATAGATAGATATGAGATAGATATGAGATAGATAGATATGAGAGATAGATATGAGATGAGATGGATAGATATGAGATAGATAGATATGAGATAGATAGATAGATATGAGATAGATAGATAGATAGATAGATATGAGATAGATAGATATGAGATAGATAGATAGATAGATAGATATGAGATAGATAGATAGATAGATATGAGATAGATAGATAGATAGATAGATATGAGATAGATAGATATGAGATAGATAGATAGATAGATATGAGATAGATAGATAGATATGAGATAGATAGATATGAGATAGATAGATATGAGAGATAGATATGAGATAGATAGATAGATAGATATGAGATAGATAGATATGAGAGATAGATATGAGATGAGATGGATAGATATGAGATAGATAGATATGAGATGGGTCTGTCAGGGAGGACTGTAGGGAGGGTGGACTGTGTGAGGGGACTTAGAAGAGTCCACAGTAAGTGATGATCAGCAGGGTGGTCTGACTGTTGAGACCCAATTAGCTCCTAGCAGGCTATAACTACCCCTCCCCCTTATTACAATAATTAATTAAATAATAACTGACTCAACAACAATTCAACTTTTTATGGGTGGGGATCGGCCACAGCTTTATTTATAAAATTACTTATATAAATAACAATTTAACTGTAACAAAGACACCGATTGGCTTCTTGCCAACCCGAGAGGTGCTGCCACACCGTCCTGTGTGGAGGTCTACCCCGGGTTGACCCCGCTTTCACCGTCTTCTTACCGCCAAGCTGTGACTTACAATAAACAGAGATACAAAAAGGGAGGGAGGGAGGGCAAAACTCCGGGTCCTGGGCAGATTGAGGGGGGAAGGGAGGCACCACAGCTATAAATACCCAGGGGAGGGCCCCTGAAAGCCCGGGAAACTATTAAACCCCTGATTGGTGCACTCCTTTCCCCCCACCCATGGGACATACCACTATAGTTACCAACAAGTTTTTACAGATGGGGGAGGGGGCTAAAAACCTTGCCTGTATATTTCTTAACCCCTTAACTGCTCACCAGTCAGGGGGCAAGCTAGTTATGCACAGCTTGCCCCTCCAGACTGTTGAGACCCAATTAGCTCCTAGCAGGCTATAACTACCCCTCCCCCTTATTACAATAATTAATTAAATAATAACTGACACAACAACAATTCAACTTTTTATGGGTGGGGATCGTCCACAGCTTTATTTATAAAATTACTTATATAAATAACAATTTAACTGTAACAAAGACACCGATTGGCTTCTTGCCAACCCGAGAGGTGCTGCCACACCGTCCTGTGTGGAGGTCTACCCCGGGTTGACCCCGCTTTCACCGTCTTCTTACCGCCACGGAGGAGACCAGTTAGCCCTACACTGGGCTCCGACCCCCACCAAAGAGATACTGGATAGCCAACACCTGGGGCCACCTCAGCCCCCCGGCACACCCAAAACATTTCCTCTCCAGGAAATCCGCCCAACACATTTCCTCTCCAGGAAATCCGCCCAACACATTTCCTCTCCAGGAAATCCGCTCAACACATTTCCTCTCCAGGAAAAACTGCCCAACACATTTCCTCTCCAGGAAAACCGAGGTACCTGCCGCCAGGACCTATTTCTTATATAAATTTGTATCATTCTTTTTATTTATTAATCTTTTTTTTTTTTTTTTTTAATAACTCTTGTGCGAACACATCTCCCAGACTCACCCATACATCGAAGAGAGCCGCAGCACTCGCACCACCTTGCGGAAAAAAGCTTGCAAAACATAACACATATGGGAAACATCAAACTGGGCAAAAATAGCAACGCAACATGCAGATCGCAAGCGCCCCATGCGCTGCGCTACCCTCTCCGGAAACCAAGTCACCTCCGCCGGCCCCGATACAAAAGAGGGCGAGTCTCCAACTCACAACACCCCATCCTATCAAAGAAAAGCAAAACCCAAAACAGACAAAAAACTCGAAACTGAATAATCGGGGGCGTGGAGCAAAAAAGAAAAAAAGGGGGGGGGGGCGCCCCACAGCCACCCCGTCAAGCAATAGGACGACAACCAGAAAAAACAGTCATTCGCTGACCCCCATGCAGCACAAGCTACGCTACTTGGATCGCCGAAGCAGTCTCAGACAAAAAAGGGGGCCTTTAATTTTTATAATTAAAAATAATTTTTTTTTTAATACTGTGTCACAAATTGCACAAAATAGGCACCCAAAAAACAGACACCCCAGTCCCAGATGAGGAGAAAGGAAGTGTCCCATCCACATAGCCCCGAAAAAAGCCAGTGCAAACCTTGGATGAGCAAAACGACGCAAAAGCGACAACCAAAAATCCGACCCGCAGCTGCCACCAAGTGACCCAAAACTGATAGGAAAAACCGGTCGCCGACAGCAAGGCCACCAACTCGCGGGCCCAGCCCCTAGGTACGCACCAACATCCCATCAACCGCAAAGTAGAAAAGAAAAAATTACCCCCCGCCATGCGCCAACCGCACCCCACTGGGTCGCAGCACAGTGGGAAAGCCACCCACCTGTTTTCTCCTTTTTTTTTGAATAGAAGGTGATTCACATGAACAGGTGAATATCCCGGCGTCATGTACTAAGAATGTTATTTGGATGCACAGAGAACACAGCCCAAATCTCGAACCTCCTTGGAGAGGTGACACAGCAGTCAACTACCGTCATGAAAACGAAATAGGAATAAACATCAGAGCCCGGAAGGTTACTACAAAGGGCATTCCAGGTACGAAAAACAAATCCCCTATCCACAGACACATTTGGAACCTCCGGGACCCACCTCCACTGTAGACATCCCGGCCACCACACCACCAACCACTCGCAAACGCCTTACCGTGAGTGTGACCAAGTCGCAGGAGCCACCAAAGCGGACCAAGAAATACACACCAAACTCCACGATGACCCACGGGCCAGCCACACAGGCAAACCTTCCGACTCCGCTCAAGGGAGCAACCTCCGGAACCACTGCCAGAGAAAAACGAGACAAAGCGTCAACACCCAATACCGACCCCAGGGAGTACAGCCCCAAAATAAATAGTAACTCCAAACAGCGAAGCACTAGGCACAACAAGCCGAACACAAGAAGAAATCCGCAAAAGTAATATCAGTGACAACTCCCCGAATGTCAGACCGACAACACGCCACGATCCCTCAAAGCACCCCAGAAAAGAAGAAAAGTAACACCAAATTAGAGCGCTACCAAGCGCAGGGGCCAAGCCAACCCACACAGTATCGTTACAAGTCCAGAACATGAGCTGCCGAAGCAAGCACCCAAAGTCCCACAACCAATACCAAGGCAAAAGCGCTAACAAAACCCAAGCATGGCAGAAACCCACTGACTACCAAGACCCAGGGCTAAACCACTGGGAAACCAAACCACACCAACAACCAACCAAACCGGCCACATCCGGAAACAGAGCGAGCTTCCCGTGAGCTGCAACGGGGGACAGAAAGCAGGCCTGTCTACTGCACGACACATGAAAAAACCCCAACCAGCCGAAACGTCAGCCCTTAGTGCACCCGGGGCACATATGCGGGGGCACAGATACCACACACCCTCGGCGGCCAGAGACAACCTGGAGGAAAAAACTCCGCCCGGAACCATATTCCACGTGGAACAATCAGGAAACCAGCAAGGACCGTAACCAGGGCACCTAGCGAGCCCCGAAGAAACCAAAACAGAGAAAAACGCAATCACACCCTGATCACAGGAAAGCAGCAGACCAACGCCAACGCGGCATGCGGAACCCATGCTAATCTACTCAGTATTGTTCCAATTTTAACATATGTACTGCCGAAGCGAGCACCAAATATGGAACGCTTCACAATTTGCATGTCAGCCTTGCAACAACAAACCACACCCCCACAAGCGCAGAGCACAGGAGAATCACCCTCCGGAATACCACCACGAACAGAAAAACTCACAAGGCAAGGCAAACAGAGACTCAAGCGAAACCTACCCACCGAACACATCAGCTAAAGCACCCAAAACGACATACAGAAGTCCCATGCCTACCAGAGATTGGGGAAAATACGGAGAGATAAACCAAACAAAAGGGGGAGAAAACCAAAAGAAACAAAACCGTAACTGGGAGGCAACCACCGAATCAGGAAAAGGAACAAGCCGCAGGAGCCAAGTCTGCCAAACCCGGCCACCCAGAGCGTAAGGCCAAAAGAGCACTCACCGCAGAAAACATTTATTTTTTTATTTTTTAACTTTTTTATGATACCCTACCAAAGCACCCTGAAATAGAGGAGGAAAGGAGGATTAGAACTCTGGTCTCCCACACAATACACATTCAACTGATGGCTGCTCAGACCACTGACCTACAGCCAGAACCCAAGAAGAGACGTACTCAACTCCCAACCAGAGACCAAACTCAACATACACACACAGAAACAAAAGGACGAACACTGCACAGAACGCAGCCATAAGCACACTAACCGGGGAAGGGGCCAAGCCCCGCATCAGAACACCCACCAATTCCAGAAGATGGAGAAGCCAACAGCCGGAAGAACCACTTCACCATCGCCGCAGGCGTGGGACAAGGCAAGTCGGAGACCGCCGGGTCGCGGGCACTCCGCCACCACACTCTCTACCCCTCCACAGGGGGCATTGGAGAGGCAGGAGGAAGAAGGGGGGGGGAGATCTGGGAACACGGGGAAGAGGTGATGGGGGGGGGGCAGACGCAGTGGGCAGGGGGTGTGGTAAGGGGAGAGGTGCCAGCGTGGGCGGAGTGAGAAGCTGTGTAAATAGGAGGGGACGATAGGAGAGCTCAAATAGTTTGCGCCGTAATCCGAAAGAGCCCGCAGTACCCTTGCCCTTTTCTCGGATTGTTTTTTTTTTTTTTTTTTTTTGTGAACGCCGTTTATTAATACATACAGTAGAAAAATTGACCGAATATGCTAAACAGAAATGTCATATGTCCAATATTATTTATTATGTATATCACGTGTATAATGAAATTTAATATTTATTTATTTTAATTTAAAATTATTTTATTTGAATTATTCATTTATTTATATTTGCGTGCACGCCATAGACGGAACACTTCAAACGACGACATATTGTTATACCCCAGACATGCACGCATGAGGAGATACCACATACATGCATGTCTGCAACACACATATTTTTTTATTTATTTATTTTTTTATTTATTTCTAGTTATACCTATATATACATACATACACTTTTATTTATATATTTATCGATTTTAAAAAAATGTTTTCCATTTATTTACATATATATATATATATATATATATATATATATATATATAATTTTTTTTTTTTTTGTATTTATTTATTTATTTTTTGGATGGGGAAAAGGGGGCAAACCAAACTTTTATTGTTGAAGGGTTAAATGACCTTTATTGACTTAATTCTTTTTTTTTTTTTTTTTTTTTTTGTTTGCAATGTTATAGCTCCATAGGAGCCATAACCCTGCACACACTGCTCCTAACACTGATCACTTGCCATGTATTAACATGGCAATGATCGGTGCTATCAACGATTGATTAAGCCTGAATTTCAGGCTTGGAGCAATCAATCAACGAGCGGACGCGCACGAGGCAGGTAAGTGACCCTCCTGCTGCGTCCCAGCTGATCGGGACAAGGCGATTAGATCGCGATTGTCCCGGTCAGCCCGACTGAGCAGCCGGGATGCTTGAAAGTACATCTTCAGACGCGGCATTGAACTTAGATCGTCGCGTCTAAAGATGTAATGCCGGACATCTGCCGGATCGGCGATGTCCGGCGTAGCATAGATCCTGGTTGCTAAGAGCAACCGGGACCCCACAGATATAATGTGCGCTCACCTTGTGAGCGCGCATTATCTCTGAAGGAGCGCAAATGGACGTTAATAAGCGTCCATTTGCACATAGGGAGTTAAAACAGCAGCAGCCCCCCAGGGGCCGCTGCCTCCAGAGCCAGGGGGGGAACAGGGGGGGGGGGGGGGGAGAGACAGAGGGGACCGCAAAGAGGAAAAAGAGACGGAGGGGGACAGGGGGGGGACAAGGAAAACAGCAGAGCATGCTCATAAGGAGCATGCCCATAGGGAGGGATACAGGCACAGGCAGGGGAGAGGGCTTTGGCCACGGGCAGGGAAGAGGGCAAAAGGAACGGGCGGGACAGGGCTCACAGGGGCCATAGTGGGTAGGAGAGCGGGACTGTGAGAGGTCCGCCAGCCTCCCAAACCCGCCTCGGGTGCAACAGGAGGGGAGGCCAGCTCAGCCATAAGGGAGTATGCCAGCCCTCACCCTCCTGCTCCATCCAGGCCACAAATAAAAGGAAGACACATACCAGCCAGCAGTCAAAACTCCGGGTCCTGGGCAGATTGAGGGGGGAAGGGAGGCACCACAGCTATAAATACCCAGGGGAGGGCCCCTGAAAGCCCGGGAAACTATTAAACCCCTGATTGGTGCACTCCTTTCCCCCCACCCATGGGACATACCACTATAGTTACCAACAAGTTTTTACAGATGGGGGAGGGGGCTAAAAACCTTGCCTGTATATTTCTTAACCCCTTAACTGCTCACCAGTCAGGGGGCAAGCTAGTTATGCACAGCTTGCCCCTCCAGTCAGGGAGGACTGTAGGGAGGGTGGACTGTGTGAGGGGACTTAGAAGAGTCCACAGTAAGTGATGATCAGCAGGGTGGTCTGTCAGGGAGGACTGTAGGGAGGGTGGACTGTGTGAGGGGAATTAGAAGAGTCCACAGTAGGGTTGCCACCTTTCCCTCAGAAAAATACCGATCGTGGGTGTGGCTATGTGGGGGTGGAGCTAAAAAAGGGGAGGGGCCCGATTGCACAGAGGACGAGGGATCAGGGGATGGGGGATGGGAGGGGGTAAAGAAATGGCATGGGGGATGGGAGGGGGGTAAAGAAATGGCATGGGGGATGGGATGGATACAATATATATGCGGGGGGAACTTTCCTATATCGCACAAAAAAATAACATTTAGAGAATAAAACTTACAATTGTAAATAACATTTATTTAACAGGCAATAAATTTAAGGGGATACCCAGCAAATACAAATATAATATAAATACATTTGACAACCTCACCAAATAGTGCAAATGCAAACATTGTAACAGCTCCTCTGTATACACACTACCAACAACAAAAAAATAGGATGAAAAAATCATCAAAACCAAATTGATACTGATAAAGCCCTCATATAGCTCTGTAGGTGGAAAACAGAAAATGTTGTACTGAATAAAACCACTATACACAGACCAGTATACTATAAAGGATCTGTACACAATATAAGTGATTATACACAGGACCATATGGCGGTAGATATCAGCTGTACACAGGATCTGTATACCATATAAGTGATTATATACAGGACCATATGGCAGTAGATAACAGCTGTACACAGGATGCGTATACTATATAAGTGATTACAGTTACATTTTGGGACTCACAATTACGTCTTTTCTGATCAGCGGCGTCCTCTTTCCTTTTCTTCTCCGTCCGGATAAGACCGCCATGTGGATCTCTTAACATCTGCAGGAAAAACATGTCAGACTCTGCATATATTCAGTGCCCTCCTCTACAATCTTCCCATGTATAGGCCCACAAACTGTAATAATGCCCTCCTTGGGAAGGTAGGTAGGCAGCCAGGTAAATAGGTAACCAGGTAGGTAGATCAGGAAGCCGGATATGTAGGTAGGTGACAAGCCAGGTAGGTAGGGGGCTAGCTAAGTAGTTAGGCAGCCATGTATGAAGGCCAGGTACATAGTTAGATAGCCTGGTATGTAGGTAAGTAGTTAGGCATCCAGGTATAAGTTAGGTAGCCCCCCCAATAAGTATAGGCAGTTACACCCCCTCCCCCGTTCCCTATAGGCAAAGTCACCCCCTATCTTCCCCATAGGTATAGGCAGTTACCTCCCCCCCTCTTCCCCGTAGGTATAGGCAGTTACCCCCCCCCCCCCCCTCTTTCTTCCCCATAGGTATAGGCAGTTACCCCCCTCTCTCTTCCCCATAGGTATAGGCAGTTACCCCCCCTCTCTCTTCCCCATAGGTATAGGCAGTTACCCCCCCCCCTCTCTCTTCCCCATAGGTATAGGCAGTTACCCCCCTCTCTCTTCCCCATAGGTATAGGCAGTTACCCCCCCCCCTCTCTCTTCCCCATAGGTATAGGCAGTTACCCCCCCCTCTCTCTTTCCCATAGGTATAGGCAGTTGCCCCCCTCTCTTTTCCCCATAGGTATAGGCAGTTACCTCCCCTCTCTTCCCCATAGGTATAGGCAGTTACCTCCCCTCTCTTCCCCATAGGTATAGGCAGTTACCTCCCCCCCTCTTCCCCATAGGTATAGGCAGTTACCCCCCCCCTCTCTCTTCCCCATAGGTATAGGTAGTTACCCCCCCTCTCTCTTCCCCATAGGTATAGGTAGTTACCCCCCCCCCCTCTCTCTTTCCCATAGGTATAGGCAGTTGCCCCCCTCTCTTTTCCCCATAGGTATAGGCAGTTACCTCCCCTCTCTTCCCCATAGGTATAGGCAGTTACCTCCCCTCTCTTCCCCATAGGTATAGGCAGTTACATCCCCCCCTCTTCCCCATAGGTATAGGCAGTTACCCCCCCCCTCTCTCTTCCCCATAGGTATAGGTAGTTACCCCCCCCCCCCTCTCTCTTCCCCATAGGTATAGGTAGTTACCCCCCCCCCTCTCTCTTCCCCATAGGTATAGGCAGTTACCCCCCCCTCTCTCTTTCCCATAGGTATAGGCAGTTGCCCCCCTCTCTTTTCCCCATAGGTATAGGCAGTTACCTCCCCTCTCTTCCCCATAGGTATAAGCAGTTACCTCCCCTCTCTTCCCCATAGGTATAGGCAGTTACCTCCCCCCCCTCTTCCCCATAGGTATAGGCAGTTACCCCCCCCCTCTCTCTTCCCCATAGGTATAGGTAGTTACCCCCCCCCCTCTCTCTTCCCCATAGGTATAGCTAGTTACCCCCTCCCCCCTCTCTCTTCCCCATAGGTATAGGTAGTTACCCCCCCCTCTCTCTTCCCCATAGGTATAGGTAGTTACCCCCCCTCTCTCTTCCCCATAGGTATAGGTAGTTACCCCCCCCTCTCTCTTCCCCATAGGTATAGGCAGTTACCCCCCTCCCCCCCCCCCCCCCTCTTCCCCATGGAATTGGGGTGGGGGGGATTGCCACAGGGGAATTGGGGTGGGTGGGGTGGAATTCAGAGACACACACACTGGCCGACAGACACACAAACACTGACTGACAGACAGACACACAAACACTGACACACACATAGTAACGGACACACACAGACACACTTACCTACTACCGCAGCACCTCTCCAGTCTCCTCTCAGTCTCGGGCCGGCGAGTGACGTGACGTCCTGCGCGGGTCTGCGGAGTGACGTCACTTCCGCAACGTCCCTCCGCAGATCCAGTCTCCCGGCCGCACAGTGCCAGGTAAGGTTTTAGACTGGGACAGCCTCAGAGTCAGACAGGGTGCTGTGCTGAGCAGCCCCGCACCCGCACCCCCGCACCCCCGCTCAGTGGCGCCGCTTTTTTTAGGTTAGTGTGTTATGACAGTTAATGAAAAATACCGGCCATTGCATGGCCGATATTTTTCATCCAAACTTACCGGCACAGCACGGAATCTGAACGAAAATACCGGCTGTGCCGGAAAAATACCGGTAGGGTGGCAACCCTAGTCCACAGTGACAGTAACTGATGATCAGCAGGGGGGTCTGTCAGGGTGGTCTGTCAGGGAGGACTGTAGGGAGGGGGGTCTGTCAGGGAGGACTGTAGGGAGGGGGGTCTGTCAGGGAGGACTGTAGGGAGGGGAGTCTGTCAGGGAGGACTGTAGGGAGGGGGGTCTGTCAGGGAGGACTGTAGGGAGGGGGGTCTGTCAGGGAGGACTGTAGGGAGGGGGGTCTGTCAGGGAGGACTGTAGGGAGGGGGGTCTGTCAGGGAGGACTGTAGGGAGGGGGGTCTGTCAGGGAGGACTGGCCTCCTCTGTACAAGCAGCTTCAGGGAGATTATAGTGAGATTATATCGTGTTTTGTGTTGTTTTGTTTTTTTTCCTTATTTATTCTGATATACACTATGGGGGAGATTTAACAAGACCTGTCCAGAGGAAAAGTTGTCCAGTTGCCCATAGCAACCAATCACATCGCTTCTTTCATTTTTAACAAGGCCTCTGAAAACTGAAAGCAGCGATCTGATTGGTTGCTATGGGCAACTTTTCCTCTGGACAGGTCCACAAGAAAGGTGGGACAATACAAAGAGTGTAGGGACTGATGATGTGGGGAAGACACAGATGTGGAATGGCATTATAGGGGCACAGGTGGGTAACACTATTGGTTTATAGCAGTGTTTCCCAAGCAGGGTGCCTCCAGCTGTTGCAAAACTGCAACTCCCAGCATGCCTGGACAGCCTTTGGCTGAGAGTTGTAGTTTTGTACCAACTGGAGGCCCCTGGTTTATAGGGAGGGAAAGAACAACGATGCTGGACTAAGCTTTTCAGGTCCTGTAGGTGGGGGACACTATGGGGGAGATTTAACAAGACCCGTCCAGAGGAAAAGGTGCCCATAGCAACCAATCAGATTTCTTATTTTACCTTTGAAAAAGGCCTCTGAAATATGAAAGAAAGGATCTGATTGGTTGCTATGGGCAACTCTTCCTCTGGACAGGTCTTGTTAAATCTCCCTCATAGTGTCCCCCACCTACAGGACCTGAAAAGCTTAGTCCAGCATCGTTGTTCCGGTTAGTGTCACTTTTCCTTCAGACGCGGCGGTCAGCTTTGATCGCCGTGTCTGAAGGGTTAATACAGGGCATCACCGCGATCGGTGATGTCCTGTATTAGCCGCGGGTCCCAGCCGTTGATGGCCGCAGGGACCGCCGCGATAGGGGTGTATTCGCCGTATAAGACGAACCGACTTTTTCCCCCCCAGTTTTGGGGAAGAAAAAGTGCGTCTTATACGGCGAAAAATACGGTATATGTTTTCCACCAGAGTACCCCTTTAACAGGGCTCCTTTCTCCCCACTCCTGGGACTGTCCACAGCTGATAACTGAGCATAGTCCTTATGCAGCTTATGTAGCACCAGACCCGGTGTGACACGAGGTGTGGACAGCACCAGGACACTGCCATGAGCTTATCTCCAGCCGCAGTCCCACCTCAAGGCGGGAAATCGCTGCGCCCGGCAATAAGTTCATGGCAGTGTTTCGATCTGTGCACAGGAAGCAGAAAGAAGGACGGAACGGAGGACAGAAAAGCTATATCAGTGCAACGGGGAGCTGTGGATGGTATGTTAAAGGGGATAAGTGTTTGATCGCGGGGGGGTCCAAACGCTGGGCCCCCCCCCCAATCTCGTGCACGGGGACACAGCTCTGCCGCGCAGGGGGCGTGCCAACCGCGGCGTGACGTCACGGCTGAAACGCCTCCTCCATGTAGTTCAATGGGAGAAGCGGGGAGGCAGCGTTTGTGCCTTTCCCATAGAACTGTAAGGGGACAGGGCGGGGAGGGTGCGTAACTGTCGAGTGCTAATGCGGGGGCCCCATTAGGGAGATCGCGGGGGTCAAACACTTAGCCTCCATCCTGTAGATTTCCCAAGCGCGGTCCTCAAGTCCCCCTAACAGGTCATGTTTTCAGGATTCCTTTAGTCTTTCACAGGTGATATAATTCTGGTCTGTGCATCAGGCATCTCCACAACTATATCCCCTGATCACATGACCTGTTGGGGGTATTTAAAGGACAACTGCAGCCAAATGTAACTTATCCTCTATGCACAAGCGGTCGGACCCCCCGTTGTGAGCGCTAATGCGCATAGCGTCGAGCTCTGAGCCCGTCCCCATACAGTTCTATGGGGGAGGCGGGAGGCATGAATGCTGCCTCCCCGCCCCCCCCCCCTATAGAGATGTATGGAGGGGACATGTCGGCCGCAACGTCATGCTGCGGCCGGCATGCCCCCTGCACAGGAGATCGCAGGGGGGCCCAGCAGTCGGACCCCCCGCGGTCAAACACTTATCCCCTATCCTGTGGATAGGGGATAAGTTAAATTTTGGCTGCAGTTGTCCTTTAAGGACCGTGCTTGGGTTAACACTGGTCTAGGGAGTTGCATATGGATCAGGTGTGCCCTTTTTTTCACATTGAGCCCCTGCCCCTCAAAATTCCTGTGCACGTCCCTGGATATGAGATAGATAGATGGATATGAGATAGATAGATAGATAGATAGTTATGAGATAGATAGATAGATAGATATGAGATAGATAGATAGATAGATATATAGATAGATATGAGATAGATAGATAGATATGAGATAGATAGATAGATAGATAGATATATAGATAGATATGAGATAGATAGATAGATATGAGATAGATAGATATGAGATAGATAGATATGAGATAGATAGATATGAGATAGATAGATAGACAGACAGACAGACAGACAGACAGACAGACAGATAGATAAATAGATAGATAGATAGATAGATAGATATGAGATAGATATGAGATAGATAGATAGATATGAGATAGATAGATAGATAGATAGCAACAGGAGAATACAGCAGCACACTGCCAGCACAAAGATATAGATGAAACATGAGTATATAGATAAAACATGAGTATATAGATAGAACATGAAAAGCTATACAGCTGTGATGCAATAAATGAAAATATGAAACTATGAAATTATGGGGTACTTATCTTGCAAATTTGGCGCCAAATAGCGTGGACCGTCCCACCAAATAGATAGATAGATATGAGATAGATAGATAGATATGAGATAGATATGAGATAGATAGATAAGTAGGAGATAGATAGATAGATAGATAGATATGAGATAGATAGATAGATAGATAGATAGATATGAGATATATATGAGATAGATAGATAGGTAGGAGATAAATAGATAGATAAATAGATACGTAGGAAATAGATATAGATATGAGATAGATGGATAGAAGATAGATAGATATGAGATAGATAGATAGATATGAGATATATATGAGATAGATAGATATGTGATAGATAGATAGAAGATAGATAGATATGAGATAGATAGATAGATAGATAGATATGAGAAAGATATGAGATAGATAGATAGATATGAGATAGATAGATAGATAGATAGATAGGAGATAGATAGATAGATAGATAGATAGATAGATATGAGATAGATAAATATATATGAGATAGATAGAGAGATAGATAAATATGAGATATATATGAGATAGATAGATTGATATGAGATAGATAGATAGATATGAGATAGATAGATAGATTGATTGATAGATAGATATATGAGATAGATAGATAGATATGAGATAGATATATAGATAGATAGAAGATAGATAGATAGATATAAGATAGATAGATATGAGATAGATAGATAGATAGATATGAAATAGATAAATATATATGAGATAGATAGAAAGATAGATAGACATGAGATATATATGAGATAGATAGATTGATATGAGATAGATAGATATGAGATAGATATGATATAGATATGATATAGATAGATAGATAGATATGAGATAGATAGATATATAGATAGATACAACCAAAGAATAAGGCTACCTCCATGTTGGCTCTTGCACCCCACCCACCTCTATCAGGTGTATATAAGGTGCCTTGGATGTTTCAGACCTTGCAATGCCTGTTGTCTAATGTTTTATCTATATCTTTGTGCTAGCAGTGTGCTGCTGTATTCTCCTGTTGCTATATAAATAGATGTCAGGGTCCGGGTACTGAGAGGATACTGGTGGTGGATCCTCTGTGTCAGTGGGGTGATGATGTGGGCCGTAACAGGGGAACTGAGTCTAAGGGGTTACTGGTTTTCACCAGAGCCCGCCGCAAAGCGGGATGGACTTGCAGCGGCGGTAGCAACCAGGTCGTTCCACCCGATAGCGACTCAACCCCGACTGACGGCGGAGATAGGCGCGGTACAAGGGATTAGGCAAGAGCAAGGTCGGACGTAGCAGAAGGTCAGGGCAGGCAGCAAGGATCGTAGTCAGGGGCAACGGCAGGAGGTCTGGAACACAGGCTAGGAACACACAAGGAAACGCTTTCACTGGCACAATGGCAACAAGATCCGGCAATGCTGGGAAGGGGAAGTGAGTTTAAATAGAGAGGGCACAGGTGTGATCACTAATTGGGCCAGGCGCCAATCAGAGGCGCACTGGCCCTTTAAATCGCAGAGAGCCGGCACGCGCGCGCCCTAGGGAGCGGGGCCACGCGCCGGGACTGAGCCGTCGGAGGACAGGACGGGTAAGGAGACTGGGATGCGAACCGCAAGCGGGCGCGTCCCGCTATGCGGGTCGCATCCCCGCCGGTGACATTAATGCAGCGCTCCCGATCAGCGGGTCTGACTGGGGCACTGCGAGAAGGTGAACGCCGCGAGCGCTCCGGGGAGGAGCGGGGACCTGGAGCAATCGGCGTAACAATAGATAGATATGAGATAGATCTATAGATAGATATGAGATAGATAGATAGATAGATATGAGATAAATATGAGATAGATAGATAGATAGATATGAGATAGATAGATAGATAGATAAGAGATAAATATGAGATAGATAGATAGATATGAGAAAGATAGATAGATATGAGATAGATAGATAGATAGATAGATAGATATGAGATAGATAGATAGATATGAGATATCTAGGAAGGATGCCGCAGCACACAAAAATAGTTCAAGTGTAAAAAAACAGTGGTTTATTCCATGAAAATACAAGCAAGCGACGTTTCAGCTGCCAGTGCAGCCTTTTTCAAGCTTTTTCAAGATATGAGATAGATAGATAGATAGATATGAGATAGATAGATATGAGATAGATAGATAGATAGATAGATAGATATGAGATAGATAGATAGATAGATAGATATGAGATAGATAGATAGATAGATATGGGATAGATAGATATGAGATAGATAGATAGACATGAGATAGATAGATATGAGATAGATAGATAGATAGACATGAGATAGATAGATAGATATGAGATAGATAGATATGAGATAGATAGATATGAGATAGATAGATAGATAGATAGATAGATATGAGATAGATACAAAAGTATAACAGGAAGTGAAATAAGTGAAATAAATCAGATAATACATGGTCCTCTTGATGATTTATACCGTAGTCCCGCATCCATTTGGCGGTCAGCCGTAGACTTGCCGTCTCTCTAATCAGGTTACGGTCTCGTGGGGACTTCAGGAGGTCACAGACTGATAATTCTACAGCTGAATCCACTTCAAGAATCTTTCAGCACTTTGCAGGTTCCATGAATCCAATGTATTGTCTCTGCCGCGAGTCATAATAGAGGAAAGGTTATAGAAATCTCAGAAATGAGAGGCTAAACCGTTCCTGACGGTCGTATGTCTTACGTCTTGTGACCGGACATATAATTCTATACTTTTCGTTTCACCTCCTTGGGGCTACATTTTCCTTGAAGAAATCACTGTGGTAGAAATTGGAAAGAGGTTATTACAAATCCTACTCCAGGAGGACACAGTCCGGGCTCCACGAAAACCTCCGGCCTGCAGAAGCTTGGAGAGGAGCAGCCTCGCCTTATCTAGTCTAGATGGGTTCGCATGAGCTTTCGTGTGGACATCCATGTACAACAGTCGGCCTTCACCTTGAGTACTAGTCCATGGTCTTCAGTATGAGAGATTACAGGAATCAATAGAGGAGAAGGCAGGTGAAGAGCAGATGTATAGAAAATGATCCAATAAATAGAAATTTCCAGTGAGCGGCAGTTGTGTGGATGAAAATGCCTTGTTCATGTCAGAGGAGGATGGGCAGACTGGTTTGAGATGACAGAAAGGCAACAGTAGCTCAAATAACCACTGGTTACAACCAAGGTCTGCAGAATACAATCTCTGACCACATAACATGTCCAGCCTTGAAGCAGATGGGCTGCAACAGCTGAAGATCATTCCGGGGGCTACTCCTGTCAGCTAAGAACAGGAAACCGAGCCTAAAATTCACACAGGCACCAAAATTGGACAACAAAAGACTGGGAAATGGTACCTGTTCTGGTAGGTTCTTATTCCAGCTGTGACATTCGGATGGCAGGGTCAGCATTTGGTGTAATGCATGGATCCATCCTGCCTTGTATCAGCAGTTCAGGCTGGTGGTGTAATGGTGGAGAGGGGGTGGACATTTTCTGGGCACACTTTATATCATGCTCAATTGGCCTTCCTGAGTATTGTTACTTACCATGTCCGTTCCTGTATGACCACAGTGTCCCCTGTATCTTCTGATGATACTTCCTGCAGAATATTGCCCCATGTCACATGACGTCATCTCATATAGGACAATTAGGTCACATGACTCCAATGGCCTCCACAGTCACCAGATCTCATCCTATAGATCACCGCCGGGATGTGGTGGAACCGAAGATTCTCATCATGGATGTGCAGCCGACAAATCTACAGTGTGATGTCATCATGTCCATATTAAGGAACTGTGTGATGTCATCATGTCCATATGGAGGAACTGTGTGATGTCATCCTGTCTATATGGAGGAACTGTGTGATGTCATCATGTCCATATGGAGGTACTGTGTGATGTCATCATGTCCATATGGAGGAACTGTGTGATGTCATCATGTCCATATGGAGGAACTGTGTGATGTCATCATGTCCATATGGAGGAACTGTGTGATGTCATCATGTCCATATGGAGGAACTGTGTGATGTCATCATGTCCATATGGAGGAACTGTGTGATGTCATCATGTCTATATGGAGTAACTGCATCATGTCATCATGTCCATATGGAAGAACTGTGTGATGTCATCATGTCCATATGGAGGAACCGTGTGATGTCATCATGTCCATATGGAGGGACTGTGTGATGTCATCATGTCCATATGAAGGAACTGTGTGATGTCATCATGTCCATATGGAGGAACTGTGTGATGTCATCACGTCCATATGGAGGAACTGTGTGATGTCATCATGTCCATATGAAGGAACTGTGTGATGTCATCATATCCATATGGTGGAACTGTGTGATGTCATCATGTCTATATGGAGGAACTGTGTGATGGTGGAACTGTGTGATGTCCATATGGAGGAACTGTGTGATGTCATCATGTCCATATGAAGGAACTGTGTGATGTTACCATCTCCATATGGAGGAACTGTGTGATGTCATCATGTCCATATGGAGGAACTGTGTGATGTCATCATGTCTATATGGAGGAACTGTGTGATGTCATCATGTCCGTATGGAGGAACTGTGTGATGTCATCATGTCCACACGGAGAACTGTGTGATGTCATAATGTCTATATGGAGGAACTGTGTAATGTCATCATGTCTATATGGAGGAACTGTGTGATGTCATCATGTCCATATGGAGGAACTGTGTGATGTCATCATGTCTATATGGAGGAACTGTGTGATGTCATCATGTCCATATGGAGGAACTGTGTGATGTCATCATGTCCATATGGAGGAACTGTGTGATGTCACCATCTCCATATGGAGGAACTGTGTGATGTCATCATGTCCATATGGAGGAACTGTGTGATGTCATCATGTCTATATGGAGGGACTGTGTGATGTCATCATGTCCATATGGAGAAACTGTGTGATGTCATCATGCCCATGTGGAGGAACTGTGTGATGTCATCATGTCCATATGGAGGAACTGTGTTATGTCATCATGTCCATATGGAGGAACTGTGTGATGTCATCATGTCCATATGGAGGAACTGTGTGATGTCATCATGTCCATATGGAGCAAGTGTGTGATGTCATCATCTCCATATGGAGGAACTGTGTGATGTCATCATGTCCATATGGAGGAACTGTGTTATGTCATCATGTCCATATGGAGGAACTGTGTGATGTCATCATGTCCATATGGAGGAACTGTGTGATGTCATCATGCCCATGTGGAGAAACTGTGTGATGTCATCATGTCCATGTGGAGGAACTGTGTGATGTCATCATGTCCATATGGAGGAACTATGTGATGTCATCATGTCCAAATGGAGGAACTGTGTGATGTCATCATGTCCAGATGGAGGAACTGTGTGATGTCATCATGTCCATATGGAGGAACTGTGTGATGTCATCATGTCCAGATGGAGGAACTGTGTGATGTCATCATGTCCAGATGGAGGAACTGTGTGATATCATCTTGTCCATATGGAGGAACTGTGTGATGTCATCATGTACATATGGAGGAACTGTGTGATGTCATCATGTCCAGATGGAGGAACTGTGTGATATCATCTTGTCCATATGGAGGAACTGTGTGATGTCATCATGTCTATATGGAGGAACTGTGTGATGTCATCATGTCCATATGGAGGAACTGTGTGATGTCATCATGTCCATATGGAGGAACTGTGTGATGTCACCATCTCCATATGGAGGAACTGTGTGATGTCATCATGTCCATATGGAGGAACTGTGTGATGTCATCATGTCTATATGGAGGGACTGTGTGATGTCATCATGTCCATATGGAGAAACTGTGTGATGTCATCATGCCCATGTGGAGGAACTGTGTGATGTCATCATGTCCATATGGAGGAACTGTGTTATGTCATCATGTCCATATGGAGGAAGTGTGTGATGTCACCATCTCCATATGGAGGAACTGTGTGATGTCATCATGTCCATATGGAGGAACTGTGTTATGTCATCATGTCCATATGGAGGAACTGTGTGATGTCATCATGTCCATATGGAGGAACTGTGTGATGTCATCATGCCCATGTGGAGAAACTGTGTGATGTCATCATGTCCATGTGGAGGAACTGTGTGATGTCATCATGTCCATATGGAGGAAGTGTGTGATGTCACCATCTCCATATGGAGGAACTGTGTGATGTCATCATGTCCATATGGAGGAACTGTGTTATGTCATCATGTCCATATGGAGGAACTGTGTGATGTCATCATGTCCATATGGAGGAACTGTGTGATGTCATCATGCCCATGTGGAGAAACTGTGTGATGTCATCATGTCCATGTGGAGGAACTGTGTGATGTCATCATGTCAATATGGAGGAACTGGGTGATGTCATCATGTCCAAATGGAGGAACTGTGTGATGTCATCATGTCCAGATGGAGGAACTGTGTGATGTCACCATCTCCATATGGAGGAACTGTGTGATGTCATCATGTCCATATGGAGGAACTGTGTTATGTCATCATGTCCATATGAAGGAACTGTGTGATGTCATCATGTCCATATGGAGGAACTGTGTGATGTCATCATGTCCATATGGAGGAACTGTGTGATGTCATCATGTCCATATGAAGGAACTGTGTGATGTCATCATATCCATATGGTGGAACTGTGTGATGTCATCATGTCTATATGGAGGAACTGTGTGATGGTGGAACTGTGTGATGTCCATATGGAGGAACTGTGTGATGTCATCATGTCCATATGAAGGAACTGTGTGATGTTACCATCTCCATATGGAGGAACTGTGTGATGTCATCATGTCCATATGGAGGAACTGTGTGATGTCATCATGTCTATATGGAGGAACTGTGTGATGTCATCATGTCCGTATGGAGGAACTGTGTGATGTCATCATGTCCACACGGAGAACTGTGTGATGTCATAATGTCTATATGGAGGAACTGTGTGATGTCATCATGTCTATATGGAGGAACTGTGTGATGTCACCATCTCCATATGGAGGAACTGTGTGATGTCATCATGTCCATATGGAGGAACTGTGTTATGTCATCATGTCCATATGGAGGAACTGTGTGATGTCATCATGTCCATATGGAGGAACTGTGTGATGTCATCATGCCCATGTGGAGAAACTGTGTGATGTCATCATGTCCATGTGGAGGAACTGTGTGATGTCATCATGTCCATATGGAGGAAGTGTGTGATGTCACCATCTCCATATGGAGGAACTGTGTGATGTCATCATGTCCATATGGAGGAACTGTGTTATGTCATCATGTCCATATGGAGGAACTGTGTGATGTCATCATGTCCATATGGAGGAACTGTGTGATGTCATCATGCCCATGTGGAGAAACTGTGTGATGTCATCATGTCCATGTGGAGGAACTGTGTGATGTCATCATGTCAATATGGAGGAACTGTGTGATGTCATCATGTCCAAATGGAGGAACTGTGTGATGTCATCATGTCCAGATGGAGGAACTGTGTGATGTCATCATGTCCATATGGAGGAACTGTGTGATGTCATCATGTCCAGATGGAGGAATTGTGTGATATCATCTTGTCCATATGGAGGAACTGTGTGATGTCATCATGTCCATATGGAGGAACTGTATGATGTCATCATGTCTATATGGAGGAACTGTGTGATGTCATCATGTCCATATGGAGGAACTGTGTGATGTCATCATGTCCAGATGGAGGAACTGTGTGATGTCATCATGTCCAGATGGAGGAACTGTGTGATATCATCTTGTCCATATGGAGGAACTGTGTGATGTCATCATGTCCATATGGAGGAACTGTGTGATGTCATCATGTCTATATGGAGGATCTGTGTGATGTCATCATGTCCATATGGAGGAACTGTGTGATGTCATCATGTCCATATGGAGGAACTGTGTGATGTCATCATGTCCATATGGAGGAACTGTGTGATGTCATCATGTCCATATGGAGGAACTGTGTGATGTCATCATGTCTATATGGTGGAACTGTGTGATGTCATCATGTCTATATGGAGGAACTGTGTGATGGTGGAACTGTGTGATGTCATCATGTCCATATGGAGGAACTGTATGATGTCATCATGTCTATATGGAGGAACTGTGTGATGTCATCATGTCCATATGGAGGAACTGTGTGATGTCATCATGTCCAGATGGAGGAACTGTGTGATGTCATCATGTCCAGATGGAGGAACTGTGTGATATCATCTTGTCCATATGGAGGAACTGTGTGATGTCATCATGTCCATATGGAGGAACTGTGTGATGTCATCATGTCTATATGGAGGATCTGTGTGATGTCATCATGTCCATATGGAGGAACTGTGTGATGTCATCATGTCCATATGGAGGAACTGTGTGATGTCATCATGTCCATATGGAGGAACTGTGTGATGTCATCATGTCCATATGGAGGAACTGTGTGATGTCATCATATCCATATGGTGGAACTGTGTGATGTCATCATGTCTATATGGAGGAACTGTGTGATGGTGGAACTGTGTGATGTCCATATGGAGGAACTGTGTGATGTCATCATGTCCATATGAAGGAACTGTGTGATGTTACCATCTCCATATGGAGGAACTGTGTGATGTCATCATGTCCATATGGAGGAACTGTGTGATGTCATCATGTCTATATGGAGGAACTGTGTGATGTCATCATGTCCGTATGGAGGAACTGTGTGATGTCATCATGTCCACACGGAGAACTGTGTGATGTCATAATGTCTATATGGAGGAACTGTGTGATGTCATCATGTCTATATGGAGGAACTGTGTGATGTCATCATGTCCATATGGAGGAACTGTGTGATGTCATCATGTCTATATGGAGGAACTGTGTGATGTCATCATGTCCATATGGAGGAACTGTGTGATGTCATCATGTCCATATGGAGGAACTGTGTGATGTCACCATCTCCATATGGAGGAACTGTGTGATGTCATCATGTCCACACGGAGAACTGTGTGATGTCATAATGTCTATATGGAGGAACTGTGTGATGTCATCATGTCTATATGGAGGAACTGTGTGATGTCATCATGTCCATATGGAGGAACTGTGTGATGTCATCATGTCTATATGGAGGAACTGTGTGATGTCATCATGTCTATATGGAGGAACTGTGTGATGTCATCATGTCCATATGGAGGAACTGTGTGATGTCATCATGTCTATATGGAGGGACTGTGTGATGTCATCATGTCCATATGGAGAAACTGTGTGATGTCATCATGCCCATGTGGAGGAACTGTGTGATGTCATCATGTCCATATGGAGGAACTGTGTTATGTCATCATGTCCATATGGAGGAACTGTGTGATGTCATCATGTCCATATGGAGGAACTGTGTGATGTCATCATGTCCATATGGAGCAAGTGTGTGATGTCATCATCTCCATATGGAGGAACTGTGTGATGTCATCATGTCCATATGGAGGAACTGTGTTATGTCATCATGTCCATATGGAGGAACTGTGTGATGTCATCATGTCCATATGGAGGAACTGTGTGATGTCATCATGCCCATGTGGAGAAACTGTGTGATGTCATCATGTCCATGTGGAGGAACTGTGTGATGTCATCATGTCCATATGGAGGAACTGTGTGATGTCATCATGTCCAAATGGAGGAACTGTGTGATGTCATCATGTCCAGATGGACGAACTGTGTTATGTCATCATGTCCATATGGAGGAACTGTGTGATGTCATCATGTCCAGATGGAGGAACTGTGTGATGTCATCATGTCCAGATGGAGGAACTGTGTGATATCATCTTGTCCATATGGAGGAACTGTGTGATGTCATCATGTCCAGATGGAGGAACTGTGTGATATCATCTTGTCCATATGGAGGAACTGTGTGATGTCATCATGTCCATATGGAGGAACTGTGTGATGTCATCATGTCTATATGGAGGAACTGTGTGATGTCATCATGTCCATATGGAGGAACTGTGTGATGTCATCATGTCCATATGGAGGAACTGTGTGATGTCACCATCTCCATATGGAGGAACTGTGTGATGTCATCATGTCCATATGGAGGAACTGTGTGATGTCATCATGTCTATATGGAGGGACTGTGTGATGTCATCATGTCCATATGGAGAAACTGTGTGATGTCATCATGCCCATGTGGAGGAACTGTGTGATGTCATCATGTCCATATGGAGGAACTGTGTTATGTCATCATGTCCATATGGAGGAACTGTGTGATGTCATCATGTCCATATGGAGGAACTGTGTGATGTCATCATGTCCATATGGAGCAAGTGTGTGATGTCATCATCTCCATATGGAGGAACTGTGTGATGTCATCATGTCCATATGGAGGAACTGTGTTATGTCATCATGTCCATATGGAGGAACTGTGTGATGTCATCATGTCCATATGGAGGAACTGTGTGATGTCATCATGCCCATGTGGAGAAACTGTGTGATGTCATCATGTCCATGTGGAGGAACTGTGTGATGTCATCATGTCCATATGGAGGAACTGTGTGATGTCATCATGTCCAAATGGAGGAACTGTGTGATGTCATCATGTCCAGATGGAGGAACTGTGTTATGTCATCATGTCCATATGGAGGAACTGTGTGATGTCATCATGTCCAGATGGAGGAACTGTGTGATGTCATCATGTCCAGATGGAGGAACTGTGTGATATCATCTTGTCCATATGGAGGAACTGTGTGATGTCATCATGTCCAGATGGAGGAACTGTGTGATATCATCTTGTCCATATGGAGGAACTGTGTGATGTCATCATGTCTATATGGAGGAACTGTGTGATGTCATCATGTCCATATGGAGGAACTGTGTGATGTCATCATGTCCATATGGAGGAACTGTGTGATGTCACCATCTCCATATGGAGGAACTGTGTGATGTCATCATGTCCATATGGAGGAACTGTGTGATGTCATCATGTCTATATGGAGGGACTGTGTGATGTCATCATGTCCATATGGAGAAACTGTGTGATGTCATCATGCCCATGTGGAGGAACTGTGTGATGTCATCATGTCCATATGGAGGAACTGTGTTATGTCATCATGTCCATATGGAGGAAGTGTGTGATGTCACCATCTCCATATGGAGGAACTGTGTGATGTCATCATGTCCATATGGAGGAACTGTGTTATGTCATCATGTCCATATGGAGGAACTGTGTGATGTCATCATGTCCATATGGAGGAACTGTGTGATGTCATCATGCCCATGTGGAGAAACTGTGTGATGTCATCATGTCCATGTGGAGGAACTGTGTGATGTCATCATGTCCATATGGAGGAAGTGTGTGATGTCACCATCTCCATATGGAGGAACTGTGTTATGTCATCATGTCCATATGGAGGAACTGTGTGATGTCATCATGTCCATATGGAGGAACTGTGTGATGTCATCATGCCCATGTGGAGAAACTGTGTGATGTCATCATGTCCATGTGGAGGAACTGTGTGATGTCATCATGTCAATATGGAGGAACTGTGTGATGTCATCATGTCCAAATGGAGGAACTGTGTGATGTCATCATGTCCAGATGGAGGAACTGTGTGATGTCACCATCTCCATATGGAGGAACTGTGTGATGTCATCATGTCCATATGGAGGAACTGTGTTATGTCATCATGTCCATATGAAGGAACTGTGTGATGTCATCATGTCCATATGGAGGAACTGTGTGATGTCATCATGTCCATATGGAGGAACTGTGTGATGTCATCATGTCCATATGAAGGAACTGTGTGATGTCATCATATCCATATGGTGGAACTGTGTGATGTCATCATGTCTATATGGAGGAACTGTGTGATGGTGGAACTGTGTGATGTCCATATGGAGGAACTGTGTGATGTCATCATGTCCATATGAAGGAACTGTGTGATGTTACCATCTCCATATGGAGGAACTGTGTGATGTCATCATGTCCATATGGAGGAACTGTGTGATGTCATCATGTCTATATGGAGGAACTGTGTGATGTCATCATGTCCGTATGGAGGAACTGTGTGATGTCATCATGTCCACACGGAGAACTGTGTGATGTCATAATGTCTATATGGAGGAACTGTGTGATGTCATCATGTCTATATGGAGGAACTGTGTGATGTCATCATGTCCATATGGAGGAACTGTGTTATGTCATCATGTCCATATGGAGGAACTGTGTGATGTCATCATGTCCATATGGAGGAACTGTGTGATGTCATCATGCCCATGTGGAGAAACTGTGTGATGTCATCATGTCCATGTGGAGGAACTGTGTGATGTCATCATGTCCATATGGAGGAAGTGTGTGATGTCACCATCTCCATATGGAGGAACTGTGTGATGTCATCATGTCCATATGGAGGAACTGTGTTATGTCATCATGTCCATATGGAGGAACTGTGTGATGTCATCATGTCCATATGGAGGAACTGTGTGATGTCATCATGCCCATGTGGAGAAACTGTGTGATGTCATCATGTCCATGTGGAGGAACTGTGTGATGTCATCATGTCAATATGGAGGAACTGTGTGATGTCATCATGTCCAAATGGAGGAACTGTGTGATGTCATCATGTCCAGATGGAGGAACTGTGTGATGTCATCATGTCCATATGGAGGAACTGTGTGATGTCATCATGTCCAGATGGAGGAACTGTGTGATATCATCTTGTCCATATGGAGGATCTGTGTGATGTCATCATGTCCATATGGAGGAACTGTATGATGTCATCATGTCTATATGGAGGAACTGTGTGATGTCATCATGTCCATATGGAGGAACTGTGTGATGTCATCATGTCCAGATGGAGGAACTGTGTGATGTCATCATGTCCAGATGGAGGAACTGTGTGATATCATCTTGTCCATATGGAGGAACTGTGTGATGTCATCATGTCCATATGGAGGAACTGTGTGATGTCATCATGTCTATATGGAGGATCTGTGTGATGTCATCATGTCCATATGGAGGAACTGTGTGATGTCATCATGTCCATATGGAGGAACTGTGTGATGTCATCATGTCCATATGGAGGAACTGTGTGATGTCATCATGTCCATATGGAGGAACTGTGTGATGTCATCATGTCTATATGGAGTAACTGCATCATGTCATCATGTCCATATGGAAGAACTGTGTGATGTCATCATGTCCATATGGAGGAACCGTGTGATGTCATCATGTCTGTCACGATTCGGCTGGCTGGAGGTGGATCCTCTGTGCCAGAGAGGGATTGGCGTGGACCGTGCTGGTGGACCGGTTCTAAGTTGCTACTGGTATTCACCAGAGCCCGCCGCAAAGCGGGATGTTCTTGCAGCGGCGGTAGCAACCAGGTCGTATCCACCAGCAACGGCTCAACCTCTCTGACTGCTGAAGATAGGCGCGGTACAAGGGAGTAGACAAGAGCAAGGTCGGACGTAGCAGAAGGTCAGGGCAGGCAGCAAGGATCGTAGTCAGGGACAACGGCAGAAGGTCTGGAACACAGGCTAGGAACACACAAGGAAACGCTTTCACTGGCACAATGGCAACAAGATCCGGCGAGGGAGTGCAGGGGAAGTGAGGTATAAATAGGGAGTGCACAGGTGAACACACTAATTCAGCCTGCTGCGCCAATCAGTGGCGCAGTGGCCCTTTAAATTGCAGAGACCCGGCGCGCGCACGCCCTAAGGAGCGGGGCCGCGCGCGCCGGGACAAGACCGGCGGAGAGCGAGTCAGGTACGGGAGCCGGGATGCGCATCGCGAGTACCCCCCCCCCCTTGGGTCTCCCCCTCTTCTTGGAGCCTGAGAACCTGAGGATAAGACTTTTGTCTAGGATGTTGTCCTCAGGTTCCCAGGATCTCTCTTCTGGGCCACAGCCTTCCCAATACACCAAGAAATTTTTTTTTCCTCTGACCGTCTTGGAGGCCAGAATCTCCTTCACGGAGAAGATGTCAGAAGAACCGGAAACAGGAGTGGGAGAAACAAGTTTGGGAGAGAAGCGGTTAATGATGAGTGGTTTAAGGAGAGAGACATGGAAGGCATTGGGAATACGAAGAGAAGGAGGAAGAAGGAGTTTGTAAGAAACAGGGTTAATCTGGCACAAGACTTTGAAAGGACCAAGATAGCGTGGTCCCAGTTTGTAACTGGGGACACGAAAGCGGACATATTTAGCGGAGAGCCATACCTTGTCTCCGGGAGCAAAAATGGGGGGAGTTCTTCTTTTCTTATCGGCAAACCTTTTCATGCGGGATGAAGCCCGTAAAAGAGAATTTTGGGTCTCTTTCCATATGGTGGAAAGATCACGAGTCACTTCATCCACAGCGGGCAAACCAGAGGGCAAGGGAGTAGGGAGGGGGGGAAGAGGGTGACGGCCGTACACCACGAAAAATGGGGACTTAGCAGAAGATTCGGAGACTCTGAAGTTGTATGAGAATTCGGCCCATGGTAGAAGATCTGCCCAGTCATCCTGGCGGGAGGAAACAAAATGCCGTAAATAGTCACCCAGGACCTGGTTAATTCTTTCTACTTGCCCATTGGATTGGGGATGATAAGAAGAAGAGAAGTTTAATTTAATCTTGAGCTGTTTACAGAGGGCCCTCCAGAATTTAGACACAAATTGGACGCCTCTATCCGAGACGATATGCGTGGGCAAACCGTGAAGACGAAAAATGTGTACAAAAAATTGCTTTGCCAACTGAGGCGCTGAAGGAAGACCAGGAAGAGGAATAAAATGTGCCATCTTGGAAAATCGATCAACGACCACCCAAACAACTGTGTTGCCAGGGGATGAGGGCAAGTCTGTAATAAAGTCCATACCAATCTGTGACCAAGGCTGTTCGGGGACAGGCAGAGGGTGAAGGAGGCCAGCAGGCTTCTGGCGAGGAGTCTTATCCCGGGCACAGACAGTACAGGCCCGCACAAAATCAACAACATCCGTCTCCAGAGTCGGCCACCAATAAAAACGAGAGATGAGTTGCAAGGATTTTTTGATGCCCGCATGGCCTGCGAGGTGGGAGGAGTGTCCCCATTTGAGAACCCCGAGACGCTGGCGTGGAGAAACGAAGGTCTTCCCTGGAGGCGTTTGTCTGATGGAGGCTGGAGAAGTGGAGATCAGACAGTCCGGAGGAATGATGTGTTGTGGAGAGAACTCTACTTCAGAGGCATCAGAAGAACGAGAGAGGGCATCGGCCCTAATGTTCTTGTCAGCAGGGCGAAAATGAATTTCAAAGTTAAAACGGGCAAAGAACAACGACCACCTGGCCTGGCGAGGGTTCAGTCGTTGGGCAGACTGGAGATAGGAGAGATTCTTGTGATCAGTGTATATGATAACTGGAAATTTTGATCCCTCCAGCAGATGCCTCCATTCCTCAAGCGCCAATTTAATGGCCAGTAGTTCTCGATCCCCGATGGAGTAATTTCTCTCCGCTGGAGAGAAGGTCCTAGAAAAAAAACCACAAGTAACAGCCTGCCCGGAAGAATTTTTTTGTAGAAGGACAGCTCCAGCTCCCACTGAGGAGGCATCTACCTCCAATAGGAAGGGTTTAGATGGGTCAGGTCTGGAGAGCACGGGGGCAGAAGAAAAGGCAGACTTGAGATGTTTAAATGCGTCTTCCGCTTGGGGAGACCAGGACTTGGGATTGGCATTTTTTTTTGTTAAAGCCACGATAGGAGCCACAATAGTGGAAAAGTGTGGAATAAATTGTCTGTAATAATTGGCGAACCCCAAAAAACGTTGGATAGCACGGAGTCCGGAGGGGCGTGGCCAATCTAAGACGGCAGAGAGTTTATCTGGGTCCATTTGTAGTCCCTGGCCAGAGACCAAGTATCCTAGGAAAGGAAGAGATTGACATTCAAAGAGACATTTCTCCATTTTGGCATAAAGTTGATTGTCCCGAAGTCTCTGAAGAACCATGCGGACATGCTGGCGGTGTTCTTCTAAGTTGGCAGAAAAAATCAGACTATCGTCCAGATAAACCACAACACAGGAATATAAGAGATCACGAAAAATTTCATTAACAAAGTCTTGGAAGACGGCAGGGGCGTTGCATAGGCCAAAGGGCATGACCAGATACTCAAAGTGTCCATCTCTGGTGTTAAATGCAGTCTTCCATTCGTCCCCCTCCCTGATGCGGATGAGATTATAAGCCCCTCTTAAGTCCAGTTTGGTAAAGATGTGGGCACCTTGTAGGCGATCAAAGAGTTCCGAGATAAGAGGTAAGGGGTAGCGTTTTTTTACCGTGATTTTATTAAGTCCGCGGTAATCAATGCAAGGACGTAATGAGCCATCTTTTTTGGACACAAAGAAAAATCCAGCTCCGGCAGGAGAGGAGGATTTACGGATAAACCCCTTTTTTAAATTTTCCTGGATGTACTCTGACATGGCAAGAGTCTCTGGAGCAGACAGAGGATAGATTCTGCCCCGGGGTGGAGTAGTACCCGGGAGGAGGTCAATAGGACAGTCATAAGGCCTGTGAGGAGGTAAAGTCTCAGCTTGCTTCTTGCAAAAGACGTCAGCATAGTCCATATAAGCCTTAGGAAGACCGGATACAGGGGGAACCACAGGGTCACGGCAGGGAGTACTGGTAACCGGTTTAAGACAGTCCTTGAGACAAGAAGTACCCCAGTTCTTGATTTCTCCTGTGGACCAATCAAGGGTTGGGGAATGGCGTTGAAGCCACGGTAATCCAAGAAGAATTTCAGAAGTGCAGTTGGAGAGGACCAAAAATTCAATTTTTTCATGATGAGGTCCGATGCACATTAGGAGAGGTTCCGTGCGGTAACACACGGTGCAGTCCAATCTTTCATTGTTAACAGAATTGATGTAGAGGGGTCTGGCGAGACTGGTCACCGGGATGTTGAACCTGTTGATGAGAGAGGCCAAAATAAAATTTCCTGCAGACTTGGAATCCAAGAAGGCCATAGCAGAGAAGGAGAAGGTAGAGGAAGATATCCGCACAGGCACTGTAAGGCGTGGAGAAGCAGAGTTGACATCAAGAACTGTCTCACCTTTGTGCGGAGTCAGCGTACGTCTTTCCAGGCGGGGAGGACGGATAGGACAATCCTTCAGGAAGTGTTCGGTACCGGCACAGTACAGGCACAGATTCTTCATGCGGCGTCGTGTCCTCTCTTGAGGTGTCAAGCGAGACCGGTCAACTTGCATAGCCTCCACGGCGGGAGGCACAGGGACGGATTGCAGAGGACCAGTGGAGAGAGGAGCCGGGGAGAGAAACCGCCTCGTGGGAACAAAGTCCATATCCTGGCGGAGCTCCTGACGCCTTTCGGAAAAACGCATGTCAATGCGGGTGGCAAGATGAATAAGTTCATGCAGGTTAGCAGGAATTTCTCGTGCGGCCAGCACATCTTTAATGTTGCTGGATAGGACTTTTTTAAAGGTTGCGCAGAGGGCCTCATTATTCCAAGATAATTCGGAGGCAAGAGTACGGAATTGGATGGCGTACTCGCCAACAGAAGAATTACCCTGGACCAGGTTCAGCAGGGCAGTCTCAGCAGAAGAGGCTCGGGCAGGTTCCTCGAAGACACTTCGAATCTCCGTGAAGAAGGAGTGTACAGAGGCAGTGACAGGGTCATTGCGGTCCCAGAGCGGTGTGGCCCATGACAGAGCTTTCCCAGACAGAAGGCTGACTACGAAAGCCACCTTAGACCTTTCAGTAGGAAACTGGTCCGACATCATCTCCAAGTGCAGGGAACATTGCGAAAGAAAGCCACGGCAAAACTTAGAGTCCCCATCAAACTTATCCGGCAAGGATAATCGTAGGCCGGAAGTGGCCACTCGCTGCAGAGGAGGTGCAGGAGCTGGCGGAGGAGATTGTTGCTGAAGCTGTGGTAATAGCTGCTGTAGCACCACGGTCAGTTGAGACAGCTGGTGGCCTTGTTGCGCTATCTGTTGCGACTGCTGGGCGACCACCGGGGTGAGGTCGGCGACAAGTGGCAGTGGGACTTCAGCGGGATCCATGGCCGGATCTACTGTCACGATTCGGCTGGCTGGAGGTGGATCCTCTGTGCCAGAGAGGGATTGGCGTGGACCGTGCTGGTGGACCGGTTCTTGCAGCCGGATGGACTTGCAGCGGCGGTAGCAACCAGGTCGTTCCACCCGATAGCGACTCAACCCCGACTGACGGCGGAGATAGGCGCGGTACAAGGGATTAGGCAAGAGCAAGGTCGGACGTAGCAGAAGGTCAGGGCAGGCAGCAAGGATCGTAGTCAGGGGCAACGGCAGAAGGTCTGGAACACAGGCTAGGAACACACAAGGAAACGCTTTCACTGGCACAATGGCAACAAGATCCAGCGAGGGAGTGCAGGGGAAGTGAGGTATAAATAGGGAGTGCACAGGTGAACACACTAATTAAGCCTGCTGCGCCAATCAGTGGCGCAGTGGCCCTTTAAATTGCAGAGACCCGGTGCCCGCGCGCCCTAAGGAGCGGGGCCGCGCGCGCCGGGACAAGACCGACGGAGAGCGAGTCAGGTACAGGAGCCGGGATGCGCATCGCGAGCGGGCGCCTCCCGCATCGCGAATCGCATCCCGGTTGAGAGAGGTATTGCAGCGCACCCGGTCAGCAGGTCTGACCGGGGCGCTGCAAATGCGAGGATGTTGCGAGCGCTCCGGGGAGGAGCGGGGACCCGGAGCGCTCGGCGTAACAATGTCCATATGGAGGGACTGTGTGATGTCATCATGTCCATATGAAGGAACTGTGTGATGTCATCATGTCCATATGGAGGAACTGTGTGATGTCATCATGTCCATATGGAGGAACTGTGTGATGTCATCATGTCCATATGAAGGAACTGTGTGATGTCATCATATCCATATGGTGGAACTGTGTGATGTCATCATGTCTATATGGAGGAACTGTGTGATGGTGGAACTGTGTGATGTCCATATGGAGGAACTGTGTGATGTCATCATGTCCATATGAAGGAACTGTGTGATGTCACCATCTCCATATGGAGGAACTGTGTGATGTCATCATGTCCATATGGAGGAACTGTGTGATGTCATCATGTCTATATGGAGGAACTGTGTGATGTCATCATGTCCGTATGGAGGAACTGTGTGATGTCATCATGTCCACATGGAGAACTGTGTGATGTCATCATGTCCATATGGAGGAACTGTGTGATGTCATCATGTCTATATGGAGGAACTGTGTGATGTCATCATGTCCATATGGAGGAACTGTGTGATGTCATCATGTCTATATGGAGGAACAGTGTGATGTCATCATGTCCATATGGAGGAACTGTGTGATGTCATCATGTCCATATGGAGGAACTGTGTGATGTCACCATCTCCATATGGAGGAACTGTGTGATGTCATCATGTCCATATGGAGGAACTGTGTGATGTCATGATGTCTATATGGAGGAACTGTGTGATGTCATCATGTCCATATGGAGGAACTGTGTTATGTCATCATGTCCATATGGAGGAACTGTGTGATGTCATCATGTCCATATGGAGGGACTGTGTGATGTCATCATGTCCATATGGAGAAACTGTGTGATGTCATCATGCCCATGTGGAGGAACTGTGTGATGTCATCATGTCCATATGGAGGAACTGTGTTATGTCATCATGTCCATATGGAGGAACTGTGTGATGTCATCATGTCCATATGGAGGAACTGTGTGATGTCATCATGTCCATATGGAGGAAGTGTGTGATGTCACCATCTCCATATGGAGGAACTGTGTGATGTCATCATGTCCATATGGAGGAACTGTGTTATGTCATCATGTCCATATGGAGGAACTGTGTGATGTCATCATGTCCATATGGAGGAACTGTGTGATGTCATCATGCCCATGTGGAGAAACTGTGTGATGTCATCATGTCCATGTGGGGGAACTGTGTTATGTCATCATGTCCATATGGAGGAACTGTGTGATGTCATCATGTCCATATGGAGGAACTGTGTGATGTCATCATGTCCAGATGGAGGAACTGTGTGATGTCATCATGTCCATATGGAGGAACTGTGTGATGTCATCATGTCCATATGGAGGAACTGTGTGATGTCATCATGTCCAGATGGAGGAACTGTGTGATATCATCTTGTCCATATGGAGGAACTGTGTGATGTCATCATGTCCATATGGAGGAACTGAGTGATGTCATCATGTCCATATGGAGGAACTGTGTGATGTCACCATCTCCATATGGAGGAACTGTGTGATGTCATCATGTCCATATGGAGGAACTGTGTGATGTCATGATGTTTATATGGAGGAACTGTGTGATGTCATCATGTCCATATGGAGGAACTGTGTTATGTCATCATGTCCATATGGAGGGACTGTGTGATGTCATCATGTCCATATGGAGAAACTGTGTGATGTCATCATGCCCATGTGGAGGAACTGTGTGATGTCATCATGTCCATATGGAGGAACTGTGTTATGTCATCATGTCCATATGGAGGAACTGTGTGATGTCATCATGTCCATATGGAGGAACTGTGTGATGTCATCATGTCCAGATGGAGGAACTGTGTGATGTCATCATGTCCATATGGAGGAACTGTGTGATGTCATCATGTCCATGTGGAGGAACTGTGTGATGTCATCATGTCCATGTGGAGGAAGTGTGTGATGTCACCATCTCCATATGGAGGAACTGTGTGATGTCATCATGTCCATATGGAGGAACTGTGTTATGTCATCATGTCCATATGGAGGAACTGTGTGATGTCATCATGTCCATATGGAGGAACTGTGTGATGTCATCATGCCCATGTGGAGAAACTGTGTGATGTCATCATGTCCATGTGGGGGAACTGTGTTATGTCATCATGTCCATATGGAGGAACTGTGTGATGTCATCATGTCCATATGGAGGAACTGTGTGATGTCATCATGTCCAGATGGAGGAACTGTGTGATGTCATCATGTCCAGATGGAGGAACTGTGTGATGTCATCATGTCCATATGGAGGAAGTGTGTGATGTCACCATCTCCATATGGAGGAACTGTGTGATGTCATCATGTCCATATGGAGGAACTGTGTTATGTCATCATGTCCATATGGAGGAACTGTGTGATGTCATCATGTCCATATGGAGGAACTGTGTGATGTCATCATGCCCATGTGGAGAAACTGTGTGATGTCATCATGTCCATGTGGGGGAACTGTGTTATGTCATCATGTCCATATGGAGGAACTGTGTGATGTCATCATGTCCATATGGAGGAACTGTGTGATGTCATCATGTCCAGATGGAGGAACTGTGTGATGTCATCATGTCCATATGGAGGAACTGTGTGATGTCATCATGTCCATATGGAGGAACTGTGTGATGTCATCATGTCCAGATGGAGGAACTGTGTGATATCATCTTGTCCATATGGAGGAACTGTGTGATGTCATCATGTCCATATGGAGGAACTGAGTGATGTCATCATGTCCATATGGAGGAACTGTGTGATGTCACCATCTCCATATGGAGGAACTGTGTGATGTCATCATGTCCATATGGAGGAACTGTGTGATGTCATGATGTTTATATGGAGGAACTGTGTGATGTCATCATGTCCATATGGAGGAACTGTGTTATGTCATCATGTCCATATGGAGGGACTGTGTGATGTCATCATGTCCATATGGAGAAACTGTGTGATGTCATCATGCCCATGTGGAGGAACTGTGTGATGTCATCATGTCCATATGGAGGAACTGTGTTATGTCATCATGTCCATATGGAGGAACTGTGTGATGTCATCATGTCCATATGGAGGAACTGTGTGATGTCATCATGTCCAGATGGAGGAACTGTGTGATGTCATCATGTCCATATGGAGGAACTGTGTGATGTCATCATGTCCATGTGGAGGAACTGTGTGATGTCATCATGTCCATATGGAGGAAGTGTGTGATGTCACCATCTCCATATGGAGGAACTGTGTGATGTCATCATGTCCATATGGAGGAACTGTGTTATGTCATCATGTCCATATGGAGGAACTGTGTGATGTCATCATGTCCATATGGAGGAACTGTGTGATGTCATCATGCCCATGTGGAGAAACTGTGTGATGTCATCATGTCCATGTGGGGGAACTGTGTTATGTCATCATGTCCATATGGAGGAACTGTGTGATGTCATCATGTCCATATGGAGGAACTGTGTGATGTCATCATGTCCAGATGGAGGAACTGTGTGATGTCATCATGTCCATATGGAGGAACTGTGTGATGTCATCATGTCCATATGGAGGAACTGTGTGATGTCATCATGTCCAGATGGAGGAACTGTGTGATATCATCTTGTCCATATGGAGGAACTGTGTGATGTCATCATGTCCATATGGAGGAACTGTGTGATGTCATCATGTCTATATGGAGGAACTGTGTGATGTCATCATGTCCATATGGAGGAACTGTGTTATGTCATCATGTCCATATGGAGGAACTGTGTGATGTCATCATGTCCATATGGAGGAACTGTGTGATGTCATCATGTCCATATGGAGGAACTGTGTGATGTCATCATGCCCATATGGGGGAACTGTGTGATGTCATCATGCCCATATGGAGGACCTGTGTGATGTCATCATGATGTCATCAGAGGAAAACCTCTGAGGAAAGTTTCCAGCACCTTTTAGAAAGTCACCAAGAATGAAGGCAAAAGGGGGTCAACGTGAATTTTGTATATATTTAATTTGAAATATTTCAGAAATGTTATTGAATGTGTATATTGTTGTTTGTACAGCAGATAAATCATATTTTATTTTCAGTTTTCTCTTTCTCAAACAGTAATAACAGGGGGTTGAATACTTTTCTTCCCTTGGTGTGATGTGAACCCTCTCCTTTTGTGAACCTGTGTGATGTGGTTTCCCGGGGGCCGGAAGACACTGATCTGTTTTTGAGCCTCACACTACCCCCCCCCCCTTTATTTTTGTAAATTCATAAAGTAATGTTTCATTGAGAAGGAGATACGGTGACAGGCGTCTGGCGTTCCATTCATCGCTGTGGTCCGAAGGAGTCTAGAAGTCAAACAAGAACTCTGGATGAAAACAAAATGGATGTTTTTACGATTCTGTCTTGAGTGTGTGCTGAACGTCGGCTACAAAAATGCTTTTAGTGTCGGGAGGACTCGCAGCCATATGGAAGCCTTTAATATCTTTTTAAGCACGTCCAGCACCACAATGCCATGTTATAGTGTACGATCCGGAGCCAACGTGACAAGAAGGAGGCTGGACGACGAAGTGGCTGTGGGGAGAACCTGGAAAAACACATGGTCGGAGTGACAGTGTTCTCTCCCAGCCTGATTGATGGAAGGAGGAACATGGGGGGTTCATAAAGGGAGAAGAGGAAGGAGTCCGACGGGCTTCCAAAATAAACTCACGGATGTTCCTACGTTGGGTCAGCCTTGGAAATCGAATAAAGAAACTATTTTTTGAGAGTATACAAGAACTTTCGCCAGGCTTCCAATTCCACCAGTGCAAAACATGATATATATTTGGATATTTTCAATAGCTGTATCACATTTGTGCTTTACTCGGGATCCAAAATATAAGATCAGCTGAGATTATTTACCAAAAAAATGACGCCTACTCCCCAAGAGGAAGGTTGTTTTGTCGTACGGAAGGGCTGCCAGCTTGGTCGTTGGCAAGAGTCCTAACACAATACAAGACTGGCCCCGGACCTATTAATCCAATATGTCATAGTCTTTACAGCGAGTGTGCAGGGGCTGCCGGTGCGGACTCAGCCCCCGTTGAGGTGGACATTAAAAATAATTTTTGGGTTTTCAAGTTTCTCAAGCAACATCAACCTGTCTACTCAGATTTATCTATAGGGAGTCAGCACGGTCGGAGTGTTGATGGTTAGTTCAGATGTTCAGTACCCTGGGATCTGATTACCATTTCAATTCTGGCTTTGCAGAGAGAGGGGTGGTGTCTAATCACTCATTGTCATCTAATTAGGCTGCTGGAGGTCACCCAGGTGAACTCATGAGTGGGTTTTTTGAGAAATAGTGCCATAAGGCAAAAGTGATTTGACCTATAATAACAATTCAGGTGTTCTATGTAGATTTGAAGTCTTTAGGTTGTGTTTACTTGCTGAACTTTTAATGCATTTTCTTCATATATTTTTGGCTGTTTTTTTTGTGATTTTTCAAAATCACACATAAAATGACATGTTTTTAAAGGTATTGTATGTTTTTAAAGGGATTTCCCATAGAGATAGCAGTAGTATATAGACAGAGCTGGAGGGGAGGTCAATAACTACTATGTATCCTGATCCCATAGAGATAGCAGCAGTATACAGATAGAACTGGGGGGGGGGGGAAGTGTATAACTACTATATATATCCTGATCCCATAGAGATAGCAGCCGTATAAAGATAGAGCAGGAGAGGAGGTGTATGATTACTTTATACGCTGATCCCATAGAGATTACAGCAGCAGTATATAGCTAGAGCTGGAGGGGAGGTGTATAACTACTATATACCCTGATCCCATAGAGATAGCAACAGTATACAGATAGAGATGGAGGGGAGTTGTATAGCTAATATATCTTGATTCCATAGAGATAGCAGCAGTATAAAGATAGAGCTGAAGATGTGTATAACTACTAGATATCCTGATCCCATAGAGATAGCAGCAGTATACAGTTAGAACTGGAGGGGAGGTGTATAACTACTATATATCCTGATTCCATAGAGATAGCAGCAGCAGTATACAGATAGAGCTTGAGGGGAGGTGTTTCTAAACACTGTATATCCTGATCCCATAGAGATAGCAGCAGTATACAGATAGAGCTGGAGGGGAGGTGTATAACCACTGTATATCCTGATCCCATAGAGATAGCAGCAGTATACAAATAGAGCTGAAGTGGAGGTGTATAACTACTATATTTCCTGATCCTATGGGGAAATCAGCAGCAGTATACAGATAGAGCTTGAGTGGAGGGGTCTTTGAGCTGCTAAAAGTAATTTTTATTTTTTAGGAAAATAAGTATGCTTAAAATTGCTCTATTCTGCTACCAACAGCTTTTTTATTTTTTTGTATATGGAGCTTTATGAAAGATCATTTTTGGAGCTGTGATTTGTAATTTTTATTAGTACTCTTTGTTAAGATTGACCTTTTGATCCCTTTTTTTTTTTCATTTTTCTTCAGCAATGCTGCCTTTTCATTTTATTTTTTTCATTTACACCATTTACTGCCGTCATAAGGGGATCATAAACATAATATATTAATATATATAATTAATATTATATATTATATATATAATTATATTAATATTAATAGTTCGGGAAAATTCTGCACATGGCAATACCAATATGTTTATTTATTTATTTTTATGTTTACATGGTTTTATTTACAAAATGGGAAAAGGGGGGTGACAAATTTTATATTAGGGGAGGGGCTTATTTTTTTTTAAAAACATTTTTTTATAATTTGTTTTCGTAGGACAATTAATAGCAATAATTTGATTATTAGTAATGTTCAAGGCTATGCAAAGCCCCCACCCCCCCCCAGCCATTACTGTACTGCAGATGTCCTAATCAGAGCCCCCAAAGCCCAATGCCCAATGATTGGCATTGATAGTAGCCATTACTCACTGGGTATAAAGGGAGTTCAGCTCCTGAGCTGGCTTCATGGACCCATAGTATGCAGCCACCATGTGTATACTGCGTTCTGTGTGAAGGCGTTAAAGGGAACCTGTCACTGGTTTCATGCGGCGCAAACCACAGGCAGCATAAACCAGGTGCAGGGTGTGGGATCCCAGGACACTATGATGTACATATTGTAAAAAAATATGTCGGGATCTGCGTAAGTAGTCATAGGGGGCAGTCACTGCAGGTGTTCCCCCCCCCCCCCCCCAGCAGCATTGAGTGCCGCTTCTCTCCCTATTTGTGTATAGGGAGAGACGTGTCACCCAGGGCCAGCAGGGTGGAGAGTAGATGTCGGGAACTGCCCCAATGACTGGTTACCCAGGTCCCAATGTCTTTTTAAATGCTCGGGTATTTCAGAGTTAATTTTTTCTGCACAGGTTCCCTTTAAAGGGGTTATTTGAGCCTTTACATCTTTATATTTTGCTGTGATCATATTCTTCTCTCCCAGAACCTAAAAGTTCCTTGAGTGACATCAGTGCTTCTGAGACGGCATCACCTTAACCAATCACTCCTCCTTAACAGTGTCCCTCCTCAGTCAGGTGGTACCCCATTTCGAGAACAGGAAGAAGCGGGAATTAAATAAATCTTATTGGCCAAGATTCAAGAATGGAATCATCTGGTCTCCCCATTTGTCACTGCTTCTACCTGTCGATTTAGCAGGAACTGCTCATTCAGCCAATCACTGCCCATTCAATGGTATCCCTCCTTAGTCAGTCGGTGCCCCATTTCAAGAACAGGAAGAGGTGGGAATGAAAAAAGTTACATTAGCCAAGCTCCCTAAGCAAAATCATCTGGTCCCCCCATTGGTCATCACTTCACTCCACGTCCACCTCTTTTAAAATGGGGCACCAACCGACTAAGGAGGGACACTATAGAATGGGCTGTGATTGGCTGAGCAAGCAGTTCCTGCGGAGTTAACTCCTTCTCGGAAGCAGAAAGAAGTGATGAAGTTACATTGGCCAAGCCATACACGTGACCGATAGAATGAAACATCAATAGACGCGTCTTTACCTGTCTAATGATGGGAAATTGGCACCAGATATAGCAGAAGCTATACTTCAGTAATAGAAAGGTTCTATTATAAACTGGTATATATATAAAAAGCTACACTATCTACTGGGCTCTACAGAATAACAGTAATAAATAACTCTCATACATACCATGACCCTATATGACCCGGTTACATACGATGGCAGTAAGGTAACGCTGAGATGGGTAAAGCTAAAGCTGAAACAAGGGCTAAGAGTTAAAGGATAAATTACTAAGAGCTTTAAGCTTAGAATACTATTGTGGTCTGCGCTACATCCTGAAATACTAGAGAAACACAAACTCGCAGGAATTTATAGTGTTTGTCAAGATTTACTACTGGACCGGCTGATACCTGAGCCTTTCTATAAAGATCTCAAATTAAATTAAAACAAACTGTTATTCTCCTTCAGCCCCAAAGGTCTGCCCGAAAAAACGGCGGCTGTGAGTAATGCTGCTTTACCGACATAGTTTTTTTTTTTATATATATATATTTTTTTTGTATTATATTTATTATTATTGTACTGTTATTATTATTATATTTATTATTATAATTATCATTATTATTGTATTGTTGTATTGTTACTAACATTATTATTATTATGTGATTGTTTTATTTTATTTTTTAAATTTTTCTTTCTTATATTTTGTTTTAAATATTTCATATTTTATTTGTATTCTTTTTTTCTTAATATTTTGTACTACATTTTCATTTTTTTTTCTTTTTTAAAGGGGTATTCCAGGAATAATAATAATTATTATTATTATAATTTTTTTTATATATAACTGTTTATTTTTATTTTTGCAAGAGAAAAAAATAAAACAACATACATTATCAACAATAGATAGGACATATAGAATTTTCCAGGAATTATTTTTTATTTGACTATGCTACAGTGGCTGTAAAGTTAGTGTAGTTCATAATATAGTGTCTGTACCTGTGTGTGACGGTGGTCTTGCAATTCCTCTCTGTTTTTCGCCCCTATATTTATTTTTAGAAGCATACAAAATTACTTCGGTCTCGGGTTTTCCCAGGTGGTAGTGCGGCCGAGACATGACATCACTAGTCAGGTGTTCAGAGGGAGCCTGTCTGGTCCAATGGGTGGAGTTACCGCTGGGTTGGAAAAAGATAATTCTGCAGCTAATTGTATTTTTACAACAGGCACCCTGGTCAGACACTGGTCCATTATACAGAAAGAATCACGGGTGTGTTTCCATGGGTGGAGTGGCTAATGTGTGGGAGAGAGGAAAGTGACCTCACACTTACAAACAATGAACTATGGGATTTGTAGTTTAAGAGAATGAACTCCAACAGGAAATAGCCAGTACACAAAAAGATTACTATTTAGATATAATATCAAAATTTACATCGATGCTTTTGCTGGTTTTGACTTGTTTTCTATGCAAGTTTTTTTAATTTTTTTTTTATTATTCTTATATTTTTTTTGTGCTCCAGTATTATTGTTTTATAATGTTTTCTTCTAACAATTTTTTTTTCAGTTTAATTACATTTTCTTTATGAAAGTTAATATTTTATTTGCATACTTCTTTTTTAACATTTTGTATTACATTTCCCTTCTTTTTTTATTAATGTTTTACTGGTCTTGATGTTTTCGAGGCAAGTGTTTTTTTTTTTCTTTCTTTATAGGCAGTCCAGTGTTATTGTTTTATAATTATTTCTTTAAACTGTTTTTGAGGCTTTGAGTGTTCTTTTTTTCTTTTTGGGCAATCCAGTAATATTGTTTTGTAATTATTTCTTTAAACAATTTTTTAAAATTTCTTTTTAAATACATTTTCTTTATAATATTTAATATTTTATTATTGTTCTTCATTCTTAACATTTTGTATTGCATTTTCATTTTCTTTTTTTCTCTTTAAAATGAAATCTCAAGGCTTTTGCTGATTTTGACTTGTTTTCTATGCAGGTTTTCTTTTTTTAATTCTTCTTAGCTTTCCCTTTAATTCGCTTTCTTTCCCTTCGCTAGACATTTTCTTCATAAAGTTGACCGTTAAAGAGAAGGGCTTTTGATGTTCTATTTGCAAAGATTAATATGTCATTACAGGGGTTATTATGTAGAAAGGCGTTCCATTTAGGCAGCCGGGCCGTACGCTCCTCTCTAGAGAGACATTTCCTCTCCACGACTTTTTACTTTGAGACCAAATACAGGAAAACAGTTAAGCCCCATTCTTGACTTTGAAGGCAAGGTGCAAGGTGATTGCATCATCTGGGTACCAGCTACAAAAAAACTAACTTGAGTAGGTGTTTCCAATAAAACCTTGTTTCAATGGAGTTCTTTCTTCATCTGCTTTCATAAAACTACCCAAAGCCCCATGTGTTACCTGCAGCTGACAATGTCAATAGGGTTAGTCTCGATGAAAGAAGAAAGAATTAAACTAGTCCCCGACCAAGCATGGAACCAGCTCACAACTACCAGCACCACATATCTAAGAAGGCCAAGTATCTATAGAGTCTTCAATGACACTCATTCAGTTTGGTTTCAATATCAATGGTGGAATTTTTTTTTTTTTTTTAAAGCTTTCATGCAAGTGGAACTGGAGAAAAGCTGAAATTAGAGGTCTAGTCTGATCAATGAATCATCGTCTTCTCTACAGTAACAAATAATGTCCATGAGGCCCTTTGTGCCCTCGGAGGTCAAACTCGTTGACAGTGCTGTCCATTCTACTACTGATTCTTCACCACATTTATGTTCATTGCAGTCACTGTAGACAATTAATATTAGTCTCATTGGAAGAAGGAAGAGTGAAAGGGGTACTCCGGTGGAAGGAAAATGTTCCCAAATCAACTGGTGCCAGAAAGTTATACAGATTTGTAAATTACTTCTATTTAAAAATCTTTATTCTTCCAGTACTTATCAGCTGCTGTATGCTACAGAGGAAGTTGTGTAGTTTTTTGACCACAGTGATCTCTGCTGCCACCTCTGTCCATGTCAGGAACTGTCCAGAGCAGGAGAGGTTTGCTATGGGGATTTGCTTCTACTCTGAACAGTTCCTGAAACTGACAGAGGTGTCAGCAGAGAGCACTATGGTCAGACTGGAAAAAACTACACAACTTCAGATTTTTATATAGATTTTACAGATTATACAGATTTTTATATAGAAGTAATTTACAAATCTGTATAACTTTCTGGCCCTAGCTGATTTAATTTTTTTTTTAACCTAGTCACTGGCCAAGCATGGAACCAGCTCCCAATTCACACCACATATCTATGAAGGCCAAGGTCTTCAGCTCCACTTATTCAGCTTTAATGGAACACTGATGGTGGCATTCTTTATACGTTTTCATGGAACTTGAATTCGAGGGAAGCTGGAATTACAGGTCCAGTCTGTGTGATCGTCTTCTGCAAACCATAACAAACACGTCCATGATGTCCTTTGTGCCTTTGACGATCAAACCAGTTCACAGTGCTGACCATTCTGCCACTCGTTCTTCACCAGATTTATATGTTTGGCGCTGTAGACAATAAAGGTTATATGGTATATATTATACAATCCCCCATGTGTTACCTGCAGCTGACAATATCAATAGGGTTAGTCTCGGTGAAAGAAAAAAAGGTTAAACTAGTCACTGGCCAAGAACCAGCTCACAATTACCAGCACCACATATGTATGAAGGCCAAGTATCTATAGAGCAGAATTTTTTTTTTGGGGGGGGGGAGGGGGGGGGGCAGGGACTCACGTAGAAAAAAAGGGCACTTCTAAATAAAAAAAATGTTTCTAAGAGCCTGTTAACAGAATACGATTCCTGAGGTAAGGAATCTTCAGCAGTCATGTCAGCTGAATGGGACCCGCATCAGCATACGGAGGGACCAATCAATTAGGGCATTATAGGGCAGGTGCATATGAAGGGCATGGGCTCACGCCCCTTTTTGAGTCTGTGTGCACATCTCTGCTATAGAGTCTTCAGCTGATGGAACTTGAACTGGTGACAAGCTGGAATTACAGTTCTGGGTGTAAACCCATAACCAACAATGTCCATGAGGCCCCTAGTGCCCTTGAAGGTCAAACCGGTTGACAGCGCTGTCCATTATGCCACTCTTCTCCATTACATATATGTTTATTACTGTCTGTGTTTAGAATATATCATATACAATGAATGGAATTTATGACCCATTGCATTAATTTCAAGTATAATAAGAAGTAATGTTACTGTAGAGGAGACCACCAAGGATAAGCAGGTGACCACCCTGATATGCATCGCAATGTCTTGCAAATGAGGAGTGAGTCACAAGGCATACCTCCCCTTTTTTATTATAAGGAATAAAAAGGGGGCAGTGGAACTGAATGCTCCCGTTCTAGAATAGCGTGGGTCAAAAAGGCTTTATATATATGTTTTTTTTAATTAAATGTTTTCCAAAATGTGGGTCAATTACAAATTTTTTTCTACGTTTTCACAGTGAATTCTGTTCAATTTTTTAATGTATAAATGTGTTCTCACATGTCGAGAAAATTTAGAGCTGTCAATCATTGATCAGGACCGCCCACATGACTATTTCCTATAATTATCAGACATTTATATATATAAATAATATAAATAAGTAAATAAATAAATGAAAACATTTTCCTGAAACTTTGCCCACATCAATTTGCTCAGCTCTTCTTGTTCGATAACATGATGCCTACAGAATAGATTACATATTTAATGTCACAGGTTCTCTTTAAATAAATACATTTAAAAAAAAGTTTAATTTAGGTTATATTTTACTTGGTTGTTCTGTTTCGGGTAATGTTTTAAGTCAGAGAGCTGTACAACTGACCAGATAGGGATTGTTTGGACAATTTGAGTAAACCAGACTACTTAAAAGTGCATATAGATCATACAAGGCTAAACCAAGGGAAGACTGAGGGTATAACAGGTCCTGAAAGGGGTACTCCGGCCCTAAGACATCTTATCCCCTATCCCCCTTATCCCCTTATCCTCAGCAGCGGGACCCCTGCAATCGTGCATTTGGCACCCACCTCTTTGAGCTGCATGCCGCCCTGCCAGCTCTCAAACTGCCTGGTGCCGACCACGGGGCCGGAGTATCGTGACATCATGACTCTGCCCCCGTGTGACATCACCACCCACCCCCGCTATGCAAGTCTATGGGAGGGGGCGTGACGCCGTTGTTTTTCTGAAAACGGGGCCGGAGTATCGTATCCGGCCCGTGGTCGGCACCCAGCAGTTTGTGAGCTGGCAGCATGGTGTGCATCCTTTGGATAGGGGATAAGATGCCTTAGGGCCGGAGTACCCCTTTAACCCCTAGAGGACACACTACGTACATGTACACCACAATGGGTTTACTGTCTACGAAGCATGCACCAGAACTAAGCTCACTTAATAGACTGCGGGTCCTGGATGCAATTACGCTGATGCCTGCCATTAACCCTTAAGATGACATGAACAATGCCGATCCTGGCCACTAAAGGCTAGCCAGGATGCTAAACAGACCCCCACAGTATGATTGCAGGGGTCCGATAAGTTAAAATGGTGGCCAGAGGTCACTCCCCATTCTGCTCCCAGATCGTTGCTCCAATGATTCAGAATCCTTCTAAAATCCTTCTCAGCCACTGCTCTTATGCCATAGCATAGCCTTGGCTAAAAAATATCTGTGCTTTAGTATAACAAAATCCCCCAACACAATCCATGTGCCCCCAAACATAGAGACAAGGTCATGAAAACATTGTAGTTATTTAACTTTAGTGCTTTATTATTGTCTTTGTTTTTCCTTGTTGCATGGTTGTCTTCACTTCATATTTTATGTTCCACGACTTGGCAGGAGAAATATTAGGCTTCATGTGTCACAGAAGTCGCCCGGAATAGGATCTTATAGTGCGAGTGGAGTCATGGCCCACTCAACTGGAAAGAATGAAAAAGTGAGAAGAGAGCCTCATGTAATTGGCAAAAACCCTAGCTGGAAAGAATGCGCTAAAAGTGCAAATCTAATGAGATATTTTACAGCCCTCGAGAGGACGGCAAACCGAGAAGCTACCAACTAGTCCGTGCTGTCACCGGGTCAGAGCGAGACCAGGCAACTACTCAATGGATTGGAAAAAATAAGAGAGGGAAACGGGCATTGTGTAAGCAGCTGGACATTTGTAAGCAGTTGTATGCTGGTTCCCGTTGTTACTCAATGGTGGAACATTCAGCAGATTGAGGGTTAGCATAATGTTCTGTTACTACTCAGATACATTACTCACAATATCAGGGGTCTGTTGAGCAGTATATCAGTCTCCATGGGTCACGTTGCTGCCGGGGCATGTTCGGAATTGTAGGTCCAGTTTGGAGACCACTGCACTAGCTGGTATGAGATGTAACAAAACCAACATAATCCTCAATAGAAGGGGTCAACGAAAGACAAACCCTATAATGCAAATGTCTACTGAGGAAGGGCACTATCCCCGCATGGTGAGAACTTCATTCTTGTCCTACATGAAGTGTCTTCAGAACTCTCAAGAAGGTTCTCTAACCATTCTCTCTCTCTAGTCCTCCTAAGTTCACTTGAGATGTCCTGTCCTTAAAGGGGTACTCCACTGGAAAACATTTTCTTTAATTCAACTGGTGCAGGAAAATTCAACAGATTTGTATATTATTTCTATTTAAAAATCTTATCCCTTCCAGTACTTATCAGCTGCCGTATGCTCCACAGGAAGTTCTTTTCTTTTTGAATTTCCTTTCTGTCTGACCACAGTGCTCTCTGCTGACACTTCTGTTCATTTTAAGAACGGTCCAGAGCAGGAGAGGTTTGCTATGGGGATTTGCTTCTACTCAGAGGTGTCAGCAGGGAGCACTGTGGTCAGACAGAAAATAATTTAAAAAAGAAAAGAACTTCCTGTGGAGCATTCAGCAGCTGATAAGTACTGGAAAGGTACATTTTTTATATAGAAGTAATTTACAAATCTGTTTAACTTTATGGCACCATATGATCTAAAAAAATATATACCGTATATTTTCCGGTGGAGTAACCCTTTAATCAAACAAATACTAAACTGGGAACTCTTACCTTCTCCGTAGTCCTCTACCTTTTTTTTATCAAGCAATCTGAAAATTTGCTAGGTCACCCACAAAAGGAAGCCTTTTATTAAGAATTGTGTTTTCTTTTGCCACAGGCAGACAGACTAAATAAATACCGGCATAGACTTCTCGCTATTCCTCATCCCCACCGATCATAATCCAAGAATCACAGACAATACGGGCTTTGCAGAATGAAAGAATTTTAATAAAAACACGCCATTCGAAACCCTTGTCAGCCCCTATACTTGACTCTTATAAAGAATTTATTTCATTACTAAAAGTGCTGTTGATTTAGTGTTACTTTCAGCACTTGAATTCTTGGAGAGCTTGAATAGAACGGCGACATCCAAGATAAATATATTATGCAAAGTACGGACCTTTCTTTGCCATTTACTGATACAAGTGAAAATCAATGTGTTTCCCATTTTGAGGTTCAAAGGGGGGGGGGAGGGGGGTGTTTTGGAATTGTGTTGCGTTTCTCCGTTGCTCAGAAGTAGGTTGTTTCAACATATGTACAGCTTATTTGACAAGCTGCCCCGAGACGAGAGCCATTTCCGAAAAAGCCTGGGCTGAGCCGCGTACAATGACATGCGTTGTAGTAATTGATATGAAGGGATCACGAGACCAGGGCACCATAACATGTCACCCCGGAGAGATTATGAGGCCCGCTTAGGAACTTAATTATGTTTTGATTATATGGGCTGCAGAATGATATGGATGCTTATTACCTATCACTTTCCCCCGTCAGTAACAAGTGGGGAAATGTTGTATAACCTTGGTCAGGAAACAGTCTGCCCCCGGGTTTTCCCTTGCCAAAATGCAAGGCTGAAGTACTAAACACCAACCATTCTTGGCAGACCTCAAGTGCCATTCACACGTCAATACTTGCATTCACGTCTACTGTAGTTGGCAGATGGAAGACGTTTAGTGCTCCGTAAAACAGCACAGAATTAATTAGATTTTTTATTTTTTGTCTGAATTATTTTTGCACCCCAGCCTGACCTTATGGTAAGGCTCACTCCAGTCTGGTTATGCCTGAGGATGGAATGAAGTGTTGATATGAACTTCACCAGCCTGAGGACAAATAGGCATAGCTCGGCAAAACCCTTTGATTTAGGAGTGATGGCTCCTTGGAAACAGTAGCGTACCAAGGGGGGGGGGGGGCGGCCCACCCCGGGTGCCACTCACAAGGGGGGTGCCATGACGGAGTCACCCCCCCCCCATCCATTGCTGCACCGCAACACTTTTCCGCCTGGTGCCTGCATCTGTGGAGTCAGAGCAGCAGGGGGAGGAGTGTTGCGGTGGCACGCAACATGACATCATGATGCTGATGCCACCTTCACTGATCTTTTAAAGGAGCGGAAGGATCCATCACCAGCAGTCGGACCAAGGCATCATCAAAATGTAAGTAAATAATTCTATGTGAAGGGAGGGGGTGTAATTAAGTGAGGGAGGCTGTGTAATTAAGGGGGAAAGGAGGGGGTGTAATTGGGGTGGTGTAAATAGAGGGGGGGAGGTAGGGGGTGTAATTAAGGGGGGATGCAGGTGGGGGGGGGTTAAAAAACACTGCAGCCACATGTGAGCTGTAAATCAATGAGAAATGGCAAAATTCTTTTTCAACTTGGCGTTTTTCAGTTTGTTTGTTTTTTTAATCCTTTTGGTGTTTTTTCACTCTTTTTTTTTGGTCCTTGGTGATTTTGCAAAGTCGCAGCATGTTGAGCCTATGGCGTTTTTTTCACTAAAATCGTGGCATTTTTCTCCCATAGAAGTCTATGGGAGTAAAAAAATGCCACGAAAAATGACATGTGGGTTTTAAATTTGGCGTTTTTGCAGTCGGTTTTTATTCTTTTTTGGACTTTAGCAATCCAAAAAAGTGAGATACCTTTTTTAATAAAATTTCTTAGGGTACCATTAAAAAAAAATATTAAAAAAGATACAGTGGTGATGGAAAAATTTTATTTAACAAAATTTATCTTTTTTATAACAACATTTTTATTAATTTTTAAACGGGGATCAATTTATGTGGGAGGGCAGGGAACAAAAAATGTAGCCGACAATAATAAAAATGTAGTGTGTCTGTGTGCGTGTTTTTCATTTTTTTTTAAAACATTTTTTAGGTAGTACTACTACTCCCAGCATGGAACACACTTTCATGATGTCAGTAGTAGTACCTGTGCTAATTGACAGATCGTCCCATATATATATACACCTATTCATATTTCCCACAGAGAGCTGGGATTGGCCAGATGGTTCCAGCCAATCACAACTCTCTGTGGTAAATATGAATATGTGTATATATACGTCAGTGCAGGGGACCATAGAAGAGCGTCCGCCCACATCTATACATTATACAGGAGGATCACAACGGATGTCAGGAATGACATCCGCTGTGATCTGTCCTTAACTGCAGGTACTTCTGCTCCCAACATGGAGCACACTCTGCTCCATGTTGGGAGTAGTAGTACCTGCAGTTAAGGACAGGTCACAGCGGGTGTCACTCCTGACACCCGCTGCAATCATCCTTCATCCCTGAGATGCGGAGCAGCTTTCTACTGCGCTCACATCTCTGCTCTGTACTCCGGCCGGCTACTCACTTATTCATATTTCCCTCTGAGAGCTGTGATTGGCTGCCACCATTCGGACAATCACCACTCTGGGCGGAAAATATGAATGAGGGATGTGAATTTCTATTCACATCACTGGCCGGCCCGGAGTATAGTGCAGAGATGTGAGCGCTGTATAGAGCCGCTCCACATCTCTGCTACACTATGGACGATCACATCGGGTGTCAGGAGTGACATCCGGGGCGATCTGTCTATTAGTACAGGAACTACTCACCCTCCTTTGCCAGGGTCGGGATTTTTGTTTAACTCCTTAAGGACCAAGCCCATTTTGACCTTAAGGACCAGGCCAATTTTATTTTTGCATTTTCATTTTTTCCTTCTTGTCTTCAAAAAATCGTAACTCTTTTATATTTTAATACACAGACTAGTATGATTGCTTGTTTTTTGCGTGACAAGTTGTCCTGCGTAATGACATCACTCATTTTACCATAAAATGTATGGCACAACCAAAAGAATTATATTTGTGTGGGCAAATTAAAAAGAAAACCGCAATTTTGAAAATTTTGGAAGGTTTTGTTTTCACGACGTACAATTTATGGTAAAAATGACATGTGTTCTTTATTCTGTGGCTCAATACGATTAAAATGATACCCATGATAATATACTTTTCTATTATTGTTGCACTTTAAAAAAATCGCAAACTTTTTAACCAAATTAGTATGTGTTAGGATTTGGCAGGCTGGATGTGGATCCTCTGTGTCAGCGAGGGATTGGCGTGGACCATACCGGTGGACCGGGTTTAAGTTGCTACTGGTATTCACCAGAGCCCACCGCAAAGCGGGATGGTCTTGCTACGGCGGTAGCAACCAGGTCGTATCCACCAGTAACGGCTCAACCTCGCTGACTGCTGAGAAGCCGTGGGACAAAAGGACTAGACAGAGGCAAGGTCAGACGTATCAAGAGGTCAGGGCAGGCGGCAAGGTTCGTAGTCAATGGAAACGGCAGAAGGTCTGGAAACACAGGAATGGCAATCACAAGAAACGCTTTCACTAGGCACAAGGCAACAAGATCCGGCAATGCTGGGAAGGGAAGTGAGGTTATAAAGGCGTGGAGCAGGTGGGAGCTAATTACACTGATTGGGCCAGGCACCAATTAGTGGTGCACCGGCCCTCTAAAACCTAGAGAGCTGGCGCGCGCGCGCCCTAGAGAGCGGAGCCACGTGTGCCAGGACGTGACAGCCGGGGACCGGGACAGGTAAGTGGATTGGGATGCAATCCACGAGCGGGCGCGTCCCGCTATGCGAATCGCATCCCCGCCGACAGTGTCAGTGCAGCGTAACAGTATGTTTAAAATCCTTCTATTTTGACGACCTATAACTTTTTCATTTTTCCGTATAAGCGGTGTTATAAGGGCTCAGTTTTTGCGCCATGATCATTACTTTCTATTGATACCACATTTGTGTTTATAAACTTTTATTCATTTTTTTATTATTTTTTTATTGAATAAAATGTGACAAAAAAGTTGCAATTTTGACGCTTTTTTAAAATGTTATGTTCACGCCGTTTACTGTACGGGATCAATAGCATTATATTTTAATAGTTTGGACCTTTACGCACCCCGTGATACCAAATATGTGTATTATTATAATTTTTTTTATTATGGGGTAAAATGGGAAAAAAGGACATTTTACATTTTTATTGGGGGAGGGGATTTTTCACATATTTTTAACTTTTTTTTTAGCTTTTTTTACTTTCAATTTTACACTTTAATAGTCTATAGCAATCCTTTGATTGCTAATACTGTGCAGTGCTATATATAGGACACAGCACTGATCAGTATTATCGGTGATTTTCTGCTCTGGTCTGCTCGATCTCAGACCAGAGCAGAAGAAACCGGGAGATGGCAGAGGTAGGTAAGGGGACCTCCGGCCGCCATGCTGGATGATCCAATCATCCATACAAAGTACCGCACTGCTGCAGATGCCGCGATCTGTATTGATCACGGCATCTGAGGGGTTAATGGCGGACATCCGCGCGATCGCGGATGTCGGCCATTATCGGTGGGTCCCCGGCTGCTGCTAGCAGCCGGAACCTGCTGTGTATGACGGAAGGGTGCTCGTGGTCATACACAGTACGTAAATGTACGTCCTGGTGCGCGAAGTCCCGCCAAGCCAGGACGTACATTTACGTCCGTGGTCGTTAAGGTGTTAAAATCCCATACAAATCTATGGGAAATATTTGTTACTGCATAACTTCCAAACATCTGGAGATATTTCGATAATACTCGGTCACATGTTACTTATTCGTCCACTAAACATATATGATAGATAAATTAACCCTAACCTACCCTCATTTGCGTCGGTCAGGGTTTTTGTTTAAAGTCCAATGCAAATCTATACAAAAATGTATGTTCCCACATAACTTCTGTATGGCTGGAAATATTTCAAAAATACTTGAAAAAATACTTGAAAAATACTTGAAATATTAATTATATGTTAATTATATGTTAAATAAAAATATAGGATAATGATATTAACCCTAAACTACCCCATGCAAGTATATATATGCGGACAGGATATGGGGATGGGATATAAGGACATGATATGAAGTCGGGATATGGGAACAGGATATGGGGACGTGATCTTAGGACAGGATAAGAGGTCGAAATATGAGAAGGGGTTTCGGGTCGGTATATGAGGAAGGGATATGGGGTCAGGATTTGAGAACAGGACATGAGGACAAAAGTTTTCTCCTTTGTTGCTTTTCTTCCCCCACAAGGATTAGGTAGGAAAAACCGTGCAGCGCCGGGTACTCATCAAACTCATCATAACATTTAAAAGTTACTATATTTGTACCAGTAGTGGATGGTGATAACTTTTAATTGGGTACTCTGGTCCTAATACATCTTATCACTTATCCAAAGGATAGGTGATAAGATGTCTGATCGCTGGGGTCCCGCCACTGGGGAACCCCGCAATCTGTCATACAGCACCCATCTTTGCGAGCTCTTGGCACCACTGGAGGCTCCGAGTGTGCAGAGTGACGACCACGGGGCCGGAGTATCCTCCGTCACACCCCCTCCCATAGACTTGCATTGAGGGTGCGGGGTGTGACATCACACAGGGGTGGAGTCATGACGTTATGATACTCCGGCCCCGTGGTCGTCACGCTGCACACTCGGAGCTCGCAAAGGTGGGTGCTGTATGACAGATTGAGTGGGTTCCCAGCTGCGGGATCCCCCGTGATGAGACATCTTAACCCCTATCCTTCGGATAGGGAATAAGATGTATTAGGGTCGGAGTACCCCTTTAATCTTTACGCCTTTATGAAAAAAAAATGGGGTTCGCTTTTTCAGGAGACGGAGTAGTAAGCAGCTTGAAGAGTTTGTTTCTCTTTGTAAGATCCATCAGATCAGTAAATTACATAGGCAACCCATGAATTTCCATTGGCATCATGTAATGTCCAATTTCCCCTGTGGGGGCACTGTAGGGAAGCTCAATATTTGCAAAATCCCTTACAGATTGCACCTAATAATTGTAGACTTAGCAGATAGAAAGCCTGTGGTCATCCTGTTGAAGTGAGACCTTTCTAACCAAAAGGCTTTGTCCAAGGTAGAAAACCCTCTTATAATCTGGAGTGGGGTGGAGTTATTGGTTATTCCTTATTTCCTCCATGAAAGTGAGGATAAGACTGGGGCATGCATTACATGTATATTATATATAGTCCAGGTGTCCTTAAAAGGGGATACATTTCAGATCGAGGGGGTCTGACTGCCTGCCCCCCCCCCTCAGTGATCTCCCATACAGTGCCCCCCGGCGCCACGGCGGTCAACACACCCCTGGCCGGAGACTGCCTAATGCTGCGCTCATGCTCTTCTCTTCCATAGAGATGTATTGAGGGGGCGTGTCGGCCGCTGCATCATATGGTAGTTGGACACACCACCTTGCCACTGACTGCCGGGCCCCGTATGGGAGATTTCGGGGGCCCTGCGATCTTAAAGGTATCCCCTATTCTTAGGATAGGGTATAAGTTTTCATATTCGAAGTACTCCTTTAACAGTTCCAAATTTTTACGCAATCTTCAAAATACAATCATAAGACGTTCACCTCAAATGTCTACGTGCCAAAGCCGCAGCCTTTATGACCACAGGGAAATCCTGGCTGGGGATCTGAACATTTTCAACAAATCTTTAGAACCTTCCCAGCAAGCGTGGTGAGGTGGCCTCCCCGAGGACAGGCTGAGCTGGAGGTAATGAGGAGCAGGCCCGCTCCACATGGTTAGGTGTCCATCTCCATCTAGACATTTGCACAATTATGGTTGATGCGCAAGCGGAGCACTTATTGTGACCTTTAACCTGTGCTGACCCTGGGCATATCTCAGCAGCTACATCATATAGGAGATTCCCGACACAGCTGCAATAATTTACGCAGCAGCTACTGCAGGAAGACGTCTCCAGAATGATGGTTTATTATGACAGTCACGTCCTGGAAATAACTCTTATAGGAATCACTGGTGTGAGCTTAGGCACAAGTGAAAAACACTCACTGAGTGGTACAAATGTGGGACGGCGAGTCACTACAGTGGATTACGTTTACTTGGATTCCCCAACCAACCCCGAATCAGAACCAGGTCATGACACATAACAAAGTATAGGTAAGAAATGACTAAAGTCCAGCAACAGATGGGTATATATAGGTTTTATGCATAGGATATGAAAATCCCCCATGGATCATATTTCCAGTTGTCTTCCAATGTTTGTCATTTACTTATTGCTGTTAAAACTGAAATTATATGACACCATCTGGATTTCACATTGTATAGCAATGTGCACATCCACCATAAGTGCTGGACACACATGCTCAGTCACTGTCATCCATCCAATGAGGAGAGTGGGGGAGGACACACATGCTCAGTCACTGTCACCATCCATCCAATGAGGAGAGTGCCGGAGGACACACATGCTCAGTCAGTCTCCTATTCCACCCAATGAGAGGAGTGATGGAGGTTACACATGCTCAGTTAATCTCCTATTCCACCCAATGAGAGGCGTGCTGGAGGACACACATGCTCAGTCACTTTCCCCATACATCTAAGAAGCAGGGTGCTGGAGGTTACACATACTCATTGAGTCTCCTGTTCCACCCAATGCGCAGAGTGCTGGTGGACACACATGCTTAGTCACTCTCCCCATACATCTAATAAGGAGAGTACTGGAGGACACACATGCTCAGTCACTCTCCCCATACATCTAATAAGGAGAGTGCTGGTGACACACATGCTCAGTCACTCTCCCCATACATCTAATAAGGAGAGTATTGGAGGACACACATGCTTAGTCACTCTCCCCATATATCTAATAAGGAGAGTATTGGAGGACACACATGCTCAGTCACTCTCCCCATACATCTAATAAGGAGAGTACTGTTGGACACACATGCTCAGTTACTCTCCCCATACATCTAATAAGGAGAGTACTGGAGGACACTCATGCTTAGTCATTCTCCTAGTCCACCCAAGAAGAACTGGGAAACACATGTTCAGTGCATCTAGGTCCACTTGATGAACCAAGTGCAAGAGGACACACATGCTTAGTCACGCTCTAAGCCACGTAATGAGTTAAGTACCGGAGGACACACAAGTCACTTCCCACAACCAGGTCTTTGCATTGTGATCTTCTGTTCACTGCAGAGTAGCCAAAAGAAATAGAAGTCTTCCCTGCTTCTCATGGAGGGGAAAAACAATTGTAGTATCAAAGCAGTAAAGTTGAGAAGACTCTTTCTGTAAAGGAAGGAAGAAGGGACTGTATTGTCAGCTGCCAGAGGGGGAAGAACAGAGCCAATGCAGTTACATGGCACTATAGCTGAGCAGACTCCTTCTGAAGGGGAAGTCAAACCGGATTATATTGACAGCTGCCAGAGGGGGAGGAGCAGAGCCAGTGTAGTAACATGGCAATATAGCTGAGGAGACTCCTTCTGCAGGGGAAGAAAGATGAGACCATTTTGTCAGCTGCCAGAGGAAGGAGGACCAGAACTTCTGCAGAAACAAGGCTTTAATGTTGAGAAGAGTCTTTCTGTAGAGGAAGGAATAAGGGACTATATTATTAGCTTCCAGACAGGGAAGAGCAGAACCAGGGTAGTTACATGGCAGTTTAGCCGTGAAGACGCTTTCTGGAGATAAATAAGAAAGGAATTGTATTGTCAGCTGCTAGAGGGGGGGGGGGGGGGGGGGAGATGGACTTTTTTCAAACATGGCCCCCAGAAGCAGCACCAAATGAGAGACATATAGAAGTTAAAAGAGAACATGGTATTTTTAAAGTGTACCTGTCGTTAACAAAAACTTTATATAAAATGTAGACAATACCCTTATACTGTATGTATATTTGTAATATACATTGCTTAAAAATGTGTATATTTTAGTCTCTGCAGCTATTGCCTGTGTGTCTCTGAGTCCAAATACAGGAAGTGAAGGTGGACAAACAGGGCTCTGTGCACTGAGGCTCTGTGACACGCCCCCGGCTCACACAGCAGGATGATTGACAAGCTAAGAGCCTGTACAGAGTCCTGCCTGTCTACCCTCTCTTCCTGTATTTGGACTCATCATAGAGACACACATGCAATAGCTGCAGAGACAAAAATATACAAATTTTTTAATCAATGAATATTACAAATATACATATAATGGTATTATTTACATTATATCGGCAGGTACACTTTACAGAGGTACTCCGCTGCTCAGCGTTTGGAACAAACGCCCCCTCATGATGTCATGCTCCGCCCTCTCAATGCAAGTCTAGACTTGCATTGAGGGATCGGTGTGTGACATCATGAGGGGGCGAGGCTATGACATCACGAGCTCCCGGTGCCAGCTCCAGCATTCGGAACAGTTTGTTCCAAACGCTGAGCAGCGGAGTACTCCTTTAGAGCAAGAAACACGCAAATTCGTTTGAAACTGACAGGTTTTCATGACTTTTTATATGAACATGGTTCATGGGATAAGCCCTTTTAATATTAGTTAGAGGTAAATTACAACCTAAAACATTTATCCACTATCCACAAGATAATGGTCTGATCACGGAGAAGTATGACTGCTAGGACCCCCTGACATTATGAGAATGGGCATACTTGCATGCCACCACTGCATTCATTGTCTATGGAGCTGCTGGAGATAGCCAAGCACTGTACTTGACTGTCTCCTCGGCTGTCTCCAGCAGCTCCACAGACAGTGAATTAAGCCTTGATGGACATGTGGGAATCGCCACTTTATTTTGAGGTAAGACTCAAGCCCCATTCTTCCCTGTTGGGTTCCAGCAGTTGGACTCCTGTTATCAAACACTTTCCACCTACCCAGTGGGCAGGGGTTAAGTATTTTAAGTTAGAATTCTCCTTTAAGTTATGTCCTCTATGCATAAGTGGGTCTTTATAATTTGTGCTTCCCCACAAGATGTGTAGCATGCAATGTTACTGAGAACGGGCACTTGTGTCGGAATGAAGAGGCAATTTGGGCCACTTCATAGAAAAGGAATAGTTCCATTCGAACCTCCATTCCAAGGTGAGACTCGGGAGCCCATTCTCAAGATTGCAAGGGGTCTCAAGTGGTTGGATTTCCCCTCAACCAGACACTTATAAGTATTATAATCTTCTATTTTGGGAGTGTAACAGGGTTCATACCCCCACCAGTCACACATCACACATTGAGGGTCTCTCCTAAGAAAAGATCATCAATGTAAAAGTATCTTATAGTTTCATACACTAAAACAAAAATGGGCAACTCCTTTAAGTACCACTGAAAACGATAATTGGTCTGACTTCATAACCCAATATTCCAGCTAAACAAATTCCCCAAAAAAGAGGAAATTTGGCCAGCAAAATTGTTAAAACTTCTGCTGTTCAGTCTAGGTGCCTTAATAGTGGAGTAGCAATATGGATGGTTATGGTGGCAAGAGCTTATTAGTCATGGAGGGGGGGGGCACATACTTTATTATCTAATTGACTTTCCCAGTGACTATAACTTTGTATTTACCCTCGTTCTCCTCCGCCTGGATCAGACAATATTATTACCACAGAACTGTGCAACTGGATATTATCCTCCTTTCTATATCGATTTCGCAACGAACATGTGATGTTCTTTATTTTCTCATCCTCCAAAAACAGAAACGCTTGGACATGTGTTCTGTGAACCTCATGTGAACCATCGTCTTATGTTTTTTACATGATCAGAGCAGAAAAAAAGTGATAAAATGCAAAGATCACCCAACAAGTCTCCTTGATGTTGGCCGTCTGTGTCCAATGTTCATGTGCAGTCGGTGGAGATGACCGCATTGATCCGCTCAGTCTGAGGTTCACGTCCCGTAGATGTGATTTACCTCGAGCTGCAACCAATTTCTGGTTCACCAGAGTCGGAGCCAAATCTCTTATTGACTGCAGGTTGAGAATGTGATCTTGACCTCAGCTTATCTTTTATAACATATTAAGCCAGCTCTTGGAATATGGGAATATCCCGATTGTTATCCTGTGCTCGGTGTGCTCGGTTATACACATTGCCAGTCAACAGTTGTGATGTTCTCCTGATGAAATAATAGCCGGTCCATGGGGTGTTCCAAGTCCGAAGAGAGATGCCAAGGCAGAAAGTGTAGAAAACTTGAAGTAATTTATTGCTAATCCATAGAAGACAGCAGGGCAATGTTTTGATGTCATGTGGTCTTTGCCAAGCCGTGATGATAGCTTTTTATGGTTATCAATAATATAAGTGGAGCAGTAAAGTGCCAAAAACCTGGACTCGGAGCTTCATGTTGTCAGAACTCTTCAACCAGAGCGTGTTGCTACCTCACCCCTTCATTGCTATAGATGAAGAAGATCCAGAAGATCTCAGCTCATATTCCTTAAAGGGGCACTCCAAGGGAAAAATAAAGTGTTTTTAAATCAACTGGTGCCAGAAAGTTAAACAGATTTGTAAATGACTTCTATTCAAATATCTTAATCCTTCCAGTACTTATCAAAGGAAGTTGTGTAGTTATTTCCAGTCTTACCACAGTGCTCTCTGGTGCCACCTCTGTCTGTGTCCCCATAGCAAACTTTTCCTGCTCTGGACAGTTCCTGATATGGACAGAGGTGTCAGCCGAGAGCACTGAACACATTATATTAAACATACCCTATATGGCAGAATGCAGGACTTCCTGAACTATATACAGAACATTGAGGTGTATTCTAGTTGGAGCAGTTGTATTTTAATGGTATTTTAAAACCAATTGACCAGCTCTAGTGAGAGAACACATTGCCCCATGCCTCGATTTATGGCTACTTGCCTGTCTACCATAGAAGTACAACGCCGATCTATGGCTCCAACTGTTGGCTCCAACGCAACCCTCATACACAGAAAAATCCCCATGGATCAAAAATGACCCAATGCTAAATTAACACGATAAGCAGAAAGACACATACGTTTACGGGTCAAAAAATACTTTATTGATACAAAAAATAACATAGAATCCACATGGAATATTAAAATCAGGTAAAAATGGATATAGGAGTCCAAGAGAAATGTCCAGGAGGACAAGAACTAAAGGCGGGGGCTAAGAGATTACATACAATATAAATACAGGAAATCCAATTATGGTCCCCACAGTGTCACCAGGTAAAAGCTATAAAATTAAGTGCAGTGTTAAATCACCAGAGATGAATGCTATAAGGCATAGCATATAAACACATAACAACAGTGTGCAAATGAACCCAAATGGGAGGATAGCATTCCTAGCCACACGCCAAACTCAACGTTTCGCTATTGCTTCATCTGGGGCGTCCAACACAACCATTGAAAATGTTGTAATCTCTAGGAATACCTCTGGGGTGGTTTCCTTTGCTTACAGGGTCCTCCTTTACTCATATAATCAGAATAACCATTAAAGGGGTACTCCGCTGCTAGACATCCCCTATCCGTGAACTCCCGCAGCACCTGGAAATCTAAACAAATGGCGGGTTCCTGCAGCAGTGGTCGTGTCGTAATGGCTACGCCCCCTCATGAAATCACACCAAACCCCCTCCATTCGCGACTATGGGAGGGAGCGTGTCGGCCGACACGCTCCCTCCCATAGACATGGATGGAGGGAGCGTGGTGTGACATCACGAGAGGGCGTGACTTTGATGTCACAATCACAGCCTCCGGCTCCGAGCGTTCTTAACAAAATGTTCAGAACGCTCGAGTACCGGAGTACGCCTTTAAGTGTAAAAAGTGAGTGGAATGGGCCATGGCATTATCCTATACTCCTATAGTTATAATATCTGAATCACATAGGTTGTCGCAGCTGTTCGTTTTTTATAGGGTTTCTAAGGCCTCTTTCACACTGTGGAAATTCAGCCAGCAGTAGGTAGGACAGTGCGGACATGTGTCTTCTCATAGGCGGCAATGCAGTCCGGCAGAACTCCTTCCATATAATGAACATGTTCAGTCTTTGGGCTGGCGTCCATTCCCCCCGCTGAATTCCTCTGCGGCACTGTGCACGGAACAGCAGAATCTCATTAAAAATTGGGATTGTACTGGAAGTAAAATCCCGCTAGGAATTCCATTGGCCGTAGTGTGGACAAGCCCCAAAATACCCCAATTTGTTTCATCGTCTGTGTGCCTCAGGAAGATGCTTACTTACTCCACATCTTGGGGTCCTGCTCCGCTGTTTGTACATGCTGGAGGGATATTTTTTGTAACAAATTTTCAGGGTCCATGGTAAACATATTCCAATGGAATTCAGCATGTTTAATTGGTCTCATTGTCATGTGAGGTTGACCTGACGAAGATGGCGGAGCTCTCGAAACATGTTGTCCAACCTGATAAACCTTTGTTATTTTACGCTTATCTTGTCTGGAATTTTGGGTGTAGGTATAGATTTTGCTTTCCCATTAGGAGCGCCGTTTCTGGACATCTATCTATGAGGTTAGGTTCACACTACGGAATTGCCACCTGCAATTCCGCTTTGAAATTGCAGGCAGAAATTCAGCTTACTAAAATGTATAGTATAGTAAATGGGTTTCCGTCCACAAATTCACAATTCCGAATTTGTTAAGCGGAATTTGTGAACGGAAAATCCACTTGAAATTTCTGCCTGGAGAATGGCGTTGCTCATTCTTGAGGGGGAAATACTCGCGTAACACATTGCAGTCTATTGGAGACTGCAGTGTCCGCGCGGTCCTAGCGCTGACTAATTCAGTCGGCACTGGCCGCACTCAGAATCTCTGGGCGGAAATTTTCTACCCGGAGATTCCGCATTGTGAACCTAGCCCTACTCTTCTAGACTCCTGAGGTTTCTCTGAGCCTTAGTCATCAACTTAGCTGCTGTATGCTAAAGAGGAAGTTGTGTAGTTCTTTTCTATCTGACCACAGTGCTCTCTGCTGACACCTCTGTCTATGTCAGGAACTGTTCTGAGAAGGAGAGGTTTGCTATGGGAATTTGCTACTACTCTGGACAGTTCCAAACACAGGCAGAGGTGTCAGCAGGGAGCACTGTGGTCAGACTGAAAAGAACTTCACAACTTCCTCTGTAGCATAAGCAGCTGATAAGTACTGGAAGGGTTAAGATTTTTAAATAGAAGTCATTTACAAATCTGTTTAACTTTCTGGCACCAGCTGATTTAAAAAAAAAAATTGCATTCCACTGGAGTACCCCTTTAAGTGTGCAGCAGAAGGCTCCATTCCCCGGCTGACATGGCAAATCTGATCTGAATTAGGTGACAGCTGGGTAGTGAAGGGGATGCTACAGCACACTTCGCATGGCTGTAACTCACAATCACAGTGCAATCTAAACTTTTGGCATTACTCTAGTTTGGTTAGTATGACACAGTCTTCTATTGGTGGGGTAACTTACATACTTAGGGTAGAGTTAAATGTGGGTGTAATAATAAACACCCATGGATTTTTCTGGCACTGAAATACCCCCTGACGAAGCTCAGCAGAAGCGAAACACGCATTGGGGTCCACGCTTCCTGTGATAAGGATTCTCACATGGCAGATATTTGGTCGTTTATTTTAACTGGTGTGTGTCATATATGGTATGTTGGCTATAGCTGTGTACGTGTTATTTTTGATACATGACTTGTGCATTGTGCTTTTCTTCTTATTTGGTGTATTACATATTTTGTTCTGGCACAGCACTTTTTATTTAAGGGTGTGAACATTGCCTTTGGTTTGTTTTGGTGACATAGCACTGAAATATGCAAGCATCAAACACACAACATATACACTACATGTGACGCTAAACTAAGGTGCCGTATTTTACTAACTTTGTTACCCATTGACTCCAATGAGTAGGTGACAAGACACTCAAATGGGATTCATGGTGTAAGATCTGTACCAATAACACCTAGTATAACAGATCAACAAAATCACATGCTAAACAGAACGTCCCAACGTGTTTCCCAGAGGTGGTGCCGGGATCATCAGGGGGGGGGGGGGGGGCTGAAAACAAGAACCTATGATAGTCATGGCACCAGATTTCTTAAATAAGCACACATAGAAGGCCATGAGAAAATAGCAAAGCTCTATAAGTTTTCTTATTGTCTCTTCTGCTCTAAATCTATCAACTTTTTGTAATAATTTCTATGAACGTTCATATTGCTCTTAGAGAACACACACGATGGCCACAAAATAACTTATTTTTCTTTTTCTCATGAAATTTTCTTGTTTCAAAGCCCAGTTTATTAAAATTCTTCAACATTTTTAATCCAATTTATACAGTTTTTAATAACCTTGAGACCGAGCATTGAACTACATGGAGTTTGAACAGATCGTAAATCTTTTTGCCCTCAATATTTCATTAGATTACTTCATCCCGGCTATAAAAGCTGCATGGATTCTTCAGATTCTAAATCCTAATAAATATCTTTTATTTCCTGAGATATTTTATTCCAATACATGAAGTCCAGGACTATGGTTCACTATTGACATGGCAGGAGGTTCTGACCATCCAGAACACCCAAAGAGGAGCCGAAAAGTGCACCATAAAAAAGGTCATATGTCTACCGTACATGTACTAGATATACCCAAATGTACATGTTTGGGACAAACATATTCAATTGGCTACAGTAAATGCCTTGCTAAGTGGTTCCAGTTCAAACATACTGTCAAAACACACGGTAGTTGGCAGCTCCTGTACCTGTACTCATTTCTATCTGTGATCATTTTACATGGAAATATTGGGAAGAGGCTTGGATAATTGAAACTGACAGCATGCAGCAGGAAATATACGCTGATCAGCCAACAACAAGCAACATAGGAAATATACCCCCAAACAGCCAACAACAAGCAACATACAAAATATACATCAAATAGCCAAAAACAAACAACATTCAAAATATACACCAAACAGCCAACAACAAGCAACATACAAAATATACACCAAACAGCCAACAACAAGCAACATAGGAAATATACACCAAATAGTCAACAACAAGCAACATACAAAATATACATCAAATAGCCAAAAACAAATAACATACAAAATATACACCAATCAACCAACAACAAGCAACATACAAAATATACACCAAACAGCCAACAACAAGCAACATAGGAAATATACACCAAATAACCAACAACAAGCAACATACAAAATATTCACCAAACAGCCAACAACAAGCAACATAGGAAATATACACCAAACAGCCAATAACAACAAGTAACACAGGAAATATACCCCGATCAGCCAATAACAAGCTACATAGGAAATATACACCAAACAGCCAACAATAAGCAACATAGGAAATATACACCAAACAGCCAACAATAAGGCAACATAGGAAATATACACCAAACAGCCAACAATAAGCAACATAGGAAATATACACCAAACAGCCAACAACAAGCAACATAGGAAATATATCCCAAACAGCATACATTAAAACCACTGACATAAAGGGCACCATGGGGGGATAATGCGATGCAGGGGGCACAGAGGGGCCTAATAAAGTACAAGGGGCACACACAGGCTTATAAAATAAAGGGGGCACAAAAGGTGGTCTAATAATATGCAGGGGGCACAATGTGGGTTTAATATGCAGGGGCACAGAGGGACCTAATATTAAACATTGGGCACAGAGGGGCCTAATACTATACAGGGGTCACAGACAGGCTAATACTATGAAGGGAGCACAAAATATGTTCTAATAATATGCAAGGGGCACATAGGAGACCTAATACTTTGCAGGGGCACAAAGGGGGGGGGGCTAATCTTATACAGGGGGCACAGAGGGGCCTAATAGTATACACGGGGCACAGACAGGCTAATAATATGCAAAGGAAACAGGGGAGGCCTAATATTACACAAGGGGCATAGAGGTGACTATTACTGTGCAGGGGGGCTCAGAGGGGCATTAGATTATGCAGGGAAACCCTTTAGGGCTGAAGGGACTAGTTCCCTTAAACTAGGGATCCCCCTAAAAATATAATCTTTATTTCATCTTCATTAAAACCATAATCCCAATAGTGCACAAATTTTTTTTTTGTGTATTAAAAACAAGTTTCGCCGGACACAACCGGCTTTGTCAAGGGCAGAGGTACATGTGCCCTTGACAAAGGTGGTTGTGTCCGGCGAAATGTCGGGGAGGAGATCAATTGGTCACTATGTTTTAAACAGCATAGGTGTGAGTTGATGGTACTGAGGGACAGGAATTGTATGACCACAGATATGGAGTGAAAATATAACTACTGAGAACAGTGAGTTAAATGGGAAAAATAGCCACATAGGCCTACCTGGTATACCTTATATCCAAACATTGAGTAATTACTCTAACAGGATCCATCACTCATTACCCTTGTGTTTTTAATACACCATTTTTGTGCACTATTGTGATTATGGTTTTAGTGAGAATGAAATAAAGATAATATTTTTAGGGGGATCCCTAGTTTATGGGACTTCTATGTGCCTGTGGAGCTTTTAGCCCTAAAAGGTTTTATTGGAAAGAAATAATATCCAGGGAACCTCCTGAGAGACCTTTGTCTAATACTATATGAGACACACAGGCTAATACTATGAAGGGGGCACAGACAGACTAAAATAATAAAGGGGCACAAAATATGGTCTAATAATATGCAGGGCATAGAGGGGACTTAAAACTATGCAGGGGGCACAGAGGGGGCCTAATAATATGCAGGGGGCACAGAGGGGGCCTAATACTATGCAGAGCACACAGGGGGGGGGGGGGTCTAATACTATGCAGAGAACACAGAGGGGGGCCTAATACTATGCAGGGGGCACAGAGGGGCCTAATACTATGCAGGGCACACAGAGGGGGCCTAATACTATGCAGGGGGCACAGAGGGGGCCTAATACTATGCAGAGCACACAGAGCGGGCCTAATACTATGCAGGGTGCACAGATCGGGCCTAATACTATGCAGGGCAAACAAAGGGTGCCTAATACTATGCAGGGGGCACAGAGGGGGCCTAATACTATGCAGGGGGCACAGAGGGGGCCTAATACTATGCAGGGGGCACAGAGGGGGCCTAATACTATGCAGGGTGCACACAAATGGGGCCTTAATACTATGCAGGGAACACCGATGGGGGACTTAATACTATACAGGGAGCACAGTGGGAACAGAATAATATGGAGGAGGCACAGAGGGGGCCTAAAACTATAGAGGGGACACAGAAGGCAGCCTAATACTGTACAGGAAGCACAGAGTAGGCCTTAAACTGTATATGGACCTGATGGGGACCTGATACTATATATAGGTCACAGAAGGGGCCTAAAAATATGGAAGGGTCACAGAGGGGACTAATGCTACATAAGGGGGGGGGGTAATTCTATAGAGGAGGGGCTAATGCTACAGAGGGGGACAAGATGCCAACACAAAAGGGAACATGCAATAAAAGGCATTTAAAGTTCCCATTCATGAATGTCTCCGGATTGGTCCAGCTAAAATAAAGTGTGCACGAGGCAGAGAGTGGCATTGGTGGTTTGCCAATCCAGGATAAGCATGGAGGAATTATTACCTAGTAAACCAGAGCTTCAACAGAGAAACAAGGCAGACAAAGGAACAATCTACACCATCCTTGTCCTTAAAGCCAATGCAGTCAGACTATCACATGATCATCCTATAAGCCTTATGGATAGCAATAAAATAGCTGACACAACACTGAGATGACCACAGCAGAGACGATCGCCCGAACTTCCCCTCAATGTTATATTACCCTGACATTGTGGTCGTACTTTGTATGTCTGTGGTATTTTAAGAACATCCTGACTTCAAGCTCGGAACGTCAAGCAGCCGAGTCTATTGTGTTCTTCGGACAGTCCTGGCTTTTGCCGCTGGAAATATATAACTTGGAAAGCCATTTCCCAGAACACTGACTCCGGTGCGCTAAGATCAGGATTAGTGTTGAGTAGGTTCTTACATCCATTTTATTGGATTTGGCAGCGCTGAAGAATATGGGATGTTTTTTTTTTATGGATTTAATAAATGTCATCATGTCACTTGGGTGTCTAGGACTTTTTTATTATTATTATGGACCTCCATTAATTCCCCATTTGCTACAAGATGGAATGTTGAGAAAACCAGAAAAGCCATCAACATGACTTGTTTCCTAAAATGACTCAGTATGAAATGACCTTTTACATTTTGGAAAAGCAAAGACATTTGTTCTTGTCACCGGTAGAAGTTCTCTCATATCAAGGCTTGGTTGGATGACATCGGCATCATCACCCCACTTGAGATACTATGCAAGTGTGGTATGCAGGTACTGTGAGAAGTAGCCTAGGGAGAAGAAAACTACAAAATTCCACAGCCACGCCAATCTCAGGAAAAACCCTTGCTCTTGGGGGCAATCTCTTCTTCAGTCACTCAGTCAAGTTAAAGGGGTACTCGCAGCTCAGCAATTGGAACAATACGGTGCCGGAGCTTGTGACATCATAGCCCTGCCCCCTCATGACGTCATGTCCGCCCCCTCAATGCAAGTCTATGGGAGGGGGCGTGACGGATGTCACGCCCCCTCCCATAGACTTGCATTGATGGGGCGGGGCATGACATCATGAGGGGTGGGGCTATGACATCACGAGCTCCCGGCGCTGGCTCTAAGCATTCGGAACATTTTGTTCCAAACGCTGAGCAGCAGAGTACCCCTTTAAGTTTTTCAAGTCAGCGTCTGCTGCTAATATTCTTAAAACTGCGTTTAGCAGCAACTACAACTCCCAGTAACGCGACAGGCTCCCCTGTTCCACTCTGCTGTACTATTTAAGATCTGATACTTCCAGCAACAATAAAGATAGTTATCAGTAATCTTGCATCGGTGTATTCATTACCCCGTGCCTGACCCAGGAGAAGCTATCTCATCCTTGGACCGTGGAGGTTAACAGTGCCCTGGCGTCATGCACTACACCTTACCAACTGCATTCCATCACCCCAATCATCACCCAGTGGGCACCACACAGGTAATCTGGTTGGTAAAGTTTACGACCCTTGTGAGTTGGGAGACATATAAGCCATCACCAACAATGAGTTATATATTAACAGTAATATACAGTTTTGATACCAGGCTTACTTTCAGTGGGTTAGTAGAACAGAACCACTATCCCAGCACCAGTGTGGGGACATGACCTGCTGATAAATGGGTTGCAGTGCTACCTTGAGAAAGAGGCACCAATCCAAACCTGAGCTATTGGTGGAAGAAAATCTGGCTTCTCCACTGACCCCACATGATACACTGCCTAAATTGTTGGGTCTTCACTAACTACAAATGCTGAACGAGCAACATGGTCATGGGCATCCAAGGCTCATTGATGAGTGTGTGTGAAGTGAAGGCAACCCTGTCTTGTCCAATCCTACAGAAGAACTGCCATAGCACAAGATACTGAAAAAGGTTCCTTCTGACTACAATAGAAAGTTTTCAGGTCAAACAGGGCATCACAGATTGCTGTGTATGGGGCCCCACAGATTGTTCATAGTGCCAATGCTGATCCCTGCCCACCACCAAATATGTGTCTACGATGGGCATGAGCATACCAGAACTGGACTATGGAGCAATGGAAGAAGGCTGCCTGGTCTGGTAGATCACACAAGAATTTACATAAGAAGCCAAGAGAAAAACTATGAGAACCAAGAAAGGACCTACAAACTCTGTACAGATGTCCTAGTTGGGTCTCTTTCTATGGCCTCAGTCCTGAAGGTAATTCGACCCAACAAGCCACTGTACCACAAGACAGAGCTCATCCAAGGTAGATGGACTTTTCAAAAGTAGTTCTATATAAGTTTATTGGCTCTTAAAGGGGTACTTAAACCTTAATCCTTCTAGTACTTATCAGTTGCCGTATTCTCCACAGGAAGTTGTGTAGTTCTTTCCAGTCTAACCACAGTGCTCTCTGCTAACACCTCTGTCCATATCAGGAACTGTCCACAGAATAAACTGTCCATATATTCTGTCTACAGAAAGAGAGGTTTGCTATGGGGATTTGCTCCCACTCTGGACAGTTACTGACATGGACAGAGGTGTCAGCAGAGAGCACTGTGGTCAGACAGGAAAGAACTACACAACTTCCTCTATAATCTACAGCAGCTGATAAGTACTGGAAGGTTTAAGATTTTCAAATAAAAGTAATTTACAAATCTGTTCATCTTTCTGGCACCAGTTGATTTAAAAAAATAAAAATTCCACTGGAGTGCCCCGTTAAAGCAAGCCTTTTCTATATTGCCTACTACGAAGGTAATACATAAGGTCTCCCATTTGGGACTTCCCTCCAATAGTCTGAACAAATGTGGGAGCACTGCCATGGAGCAGGACTTGTTCTAAAGGAGCTCTGGATCATGTCCATCTGGGTAACCCTTGTGGTGCCCTATTGGTGTCACATCGGGGGTTTACTTGCTTGGGATCCCAGAGTCAAGTGCCAATGTAAATAACAATGTTCTGCTTTGGTGGAATTGACAAGGCCACCTATTTACATGGCCGCCCATTCGTCACATGAGTTAGAGAAGGCATGTCCACACTAGTTACAATCTCTTTTACTTGTAGTTAAACTTTTGTCCAACTACATTCCATTGAATGTTCAATACCTTTAGCAGTAGCATGCCAGACAAAATAGAAGGTCATCTAGCCATGATACAAACGTAGATGTCTTGATATCAGGGTCCTAGAGAGTAGAAGTTTGCTCATACACCAGACAGGAATTAAAACGCTGTTCTGGTCAATGCTGGGAATATTTAAACTAAATATGGAACAAGGGGTAGATTTTGGTGTCAGACAGTACCATTGGCCTTGTTTGCATCATGTAACTACTGAGGCCCATTGGTGGACCTCTCCTCGAAGCTGTCCATGTCCTATATTACTTTCCACTATATTTTGGTGCTTACAGCTCATAGGCCATATCATCACAACAATTGGGATTTTAGATAAAATCTCGTTCCTAAAACTTGTTCCTAAAGTTCCCTATCAGCCATTGATCTCTGTTCATTCAGTAGAGGTTTGTGATGAAATCCCTGACAGGCCCTCTATAATGGTGTCCTATCAGACCAGCTGGGTGAGCTCCAGGAGCTTTTTGCTCTCAGACTAAATAAGTCTTTTTTTCTAATATTACATCATAACATAAGTATTTTTTTTTATGTGTGTGTGTCGGCATGAGCCGCAAAGGAACAAAAGTCAAACAAATGTTAAACAAATCAGTGAGGGCTTCACTCCATAAATCACATGGTCCTCAGCTACCACGCACGGATCACAGTCGCTGCGGTTAGTTGTGTATTAGTGAAAAGAAGGGGGGGTGGAGGGATGACATCATTTTTGAGGATGCATTAAAGAAGCAGGAAGTTGTTTGATTTGCAGCATTGCCAAAAATCAGGGGGCAGCTTGTGTGTTTACATGTCACCATGGGTGTCATGGTGTGTAATAGTTGGGTGACGCGTTGAGGTTTACAGTAGTGATCACCAATGTTTTTTCCAAAATTTCATAATAACAAATAAGATTTGACACATCCCGATCCTGCAATGTGTACGTCTTGTCCGCACAATAAATATTTATCTCATCCCAGGCGAACGGATGTTGACAAACTACATACTGGTAGCACATGATACAAGTCACCCATTGTATCATCCGTTACTAACGCTTTCGAGAATCTCTTAAGTTTTGGGAAGACCAAGCATGAAGAGATGAAGCAGAGCTGAGCTGCCATCTGCTGTAACTCATAGTGATATCAATGCTATAGAAAAATAATAGGGTCATGTCCTGAAGAAGAATTCAGGGAATTCATTCGACCTTAAGTCTCCAGTGTCCTTATATCTTACTGTCAGACATATAGGGAATATATATCCTGATTTACAGCATGTAAATCCGATATGATTGATCACCGTTGTCGTGGATTGTTTTCTCTTTCATCACTTTAGGTTATTGGCTGTTGTGGATTGATCTGAACCAGATATTCTTCCATACAAAGCGAAGGCGACCCTGTAAGACCTCAGGCAGGTCGGTGTGCAGTGCACCTATGGTCTATTTTATTGGTGGGATGTTCAGAGACGTTAACTATAAGTACATGTATGTATTTACATGGCATCGTCGAGTCACGTCACATGCTGAACAACAATCACGGTCAACTCCAGTAATGGCCACTGTCTACATCAGAACAGCCTTCTCGTAATAGAAAAATAGTCCAGAACAATAGGAGTTTGCTCCTCCTTATCTTTTTTCATTGCATCAAAATTCCATAAAGGGCTTACAAAGGCATCTAGACACGGGGCTGGGATATAACGTGTTTTGGCTACCATGCCTTAATCATAAGTTATCTATGATTAAGGCAATGTAGCCGAAACACGTTAGATCTTAGTCCTGTGTCTCCATGCATCTGTAAGCCCTTGGGGGGGGGGGGGGAGATTTATCAATATTTGTGTAGAGAAGGAGTGGAACAGTTGCCAGTAGCAACCAATAAGATTGCTTCTTTAATTTTTTTAGAAGAAGTTAAAAATGAATGAAGCAATCTGATTGGTTGCTATGGTGGGCAATTGCACCACTCTTCCTCTACACAGGTTTTGAGCAATCTTCACCATTTGGGCTGAAGACACCCACCGTGTGCCTAAGTTCACAATATTACTGCCTAACCATATTACCATTGTCACTTGAGTTATTGGCAGGATGGATTCAGAACGCATATGTAACATTTTGACATCTCCATAAGACGTAGAAAATGTTTCTTCACAACGATGAAAAGATTTAGTGGGTTAGGGACCTAGCATCAAGTTCCTGTTCTTAAAGGGTACTCCGCTGCTCAGCGTTTGGAACAAAATATTCCGAATGCTTAGAGCTGGCAGCTCCTGAAGTCATAGCCCCACCCCTCATGATGTCACGCCCTGCCCCCTCAATGTAAGTCTATGGGAGGGGGCGTGACAGCCATCACGCCCCCTCCCATAGACTTGCATTGAGGGGGCAGGGTGTGACATCATGAGGGTCGGGGCTATGACGTCACCAGCTCCCGGCGCCAGCTCTAAGCATTTGGAACATTTTGTTCCAAAAACTGAGCAGGGGAGTACCGCTATAATGCATACCTGTTGTTTTTAGGTAACTTTTCAGGAAAAGCTTTTCGATCCTACAGTTTGCGGTTTTTGTTAAGTCTACTTGAAAAAGATCCAAATTGTAGGATCGAAACGTTCGTTGTATTTTGTAATCTGTGGGACCGTGAGTCAGGCCTATCGAAGTTGGAATGCCCTTCCCGGACTAAAAATCCCTCACTGTGCCTATCCCATTTGTCTTTGTCTGTGGATAGTTTTATTCTGTATTTAGTTGAAAACTCTCTGCTTTATTTCAGACCAGTTTAATATAAAAAAAAATAAAAATTAAATGCATTTCTGGTCTAAACGACCCTTACTCATGGCTTACCAGAGGCGCATACGTTTTTTTTTTATATATATTTTTTTTGTATGTATACTGTTTACACCATACGGTTTTAATGAATTTAAAATAAAACAAAGAGTTTTTAACTACAAAAGTGCTTAATTCTATAGTGTTGAATCAATGTTTTCCGAGAGCTGGAACGGAAGCTCCCCGCACCCCCATCTATGGGAATGGCCTGAAAGGACCCATTGCAGGTGAGCTGTGGTCGTTTCATTGCTTTGGATGATGTGTTAGTTATATTTCTGGTAGGAAAGCCACATGGGGTGTTAAGCTTTGTTCAAAGTGTTGGTGGGATCAACCAACCAGTTGACGTTGCCAGCATATCCTATTGATCTACATCAATGCCTCTGTTGGGGAACACCTGTATCTGATCATAGAGATAGTTGCTGATATTATAAGATCAGGTCACATGCTGGTCAAGAATTTTTGCTCATTATTCGGAAAATATTGCCGGTCAGCTAAGCTCCGCTAAAGCAGCCGGTTCGCAGTAAATTAAAACCTTAAGGATTTAGGTAAGAGAAAAATATGTCCATGTCAAAGGACAAACAGATAAAATAAACTAATTTTACTGAATATGTTCAATAATATAATATATTTCGAAGACTTGAAACCAAGCTGGCTCCGAGCCCAGAAATAACATTTGCGGATCAATTAGTCCCCGAGGAGATAATGTTTACAGCCAGGAGGATAGACGGCCATAACTTCTCCCAGGCCCTTCAAGATTTTTCCAGATTTCCACATTTTGATTTGAATTGAAGCAGATCATTGAAAAATATTTAAAGGAAAGGCCTCATTGGCCGCCCCTTGGGGTTAGTGCGGGCCAGCCAAAGTACGCACACCCAGCAAACAGCCATTTGTTTTGCTAGGAATTAGCAGAGAGAGATAGAGCAAGGTTACCCGGTTTTCTCTCGGCATTGTTTTTTCTCATAATACACAGCACGTGGATGGAGCGAGCAACGGAATTACAAATTATTGACATGCCCCAGACCCCCCAAAAATAGAACCATTCGGAATATTATCTGTATAAATACAGCTCAAAAAGATAAATAATAAAAGGTCAAATTTCCTTTTCCCCGGGACTTTATAAACAGTGGGTTTATGTAGAGTTAAGATGTATTAGGACGCGCTCCGACTCAACTCTCCGCTGCTTTGTGCCGTTGCAGCCTGCGGCTCGAATTCCGTCTGTTTGCCAAGTTTTTCATTGCTGAGATTCTTAATGTAAATCTCTGAAGGCTCCGCTGCTCCCATTCCTCATTTTGGAGAAATTTGGACTGAGAATTGATCAGAGGGATCTGAAAAATGATTTCGTAGCTTCAGAGGAGATGTGTCCCCATGGAGGTCAGAGGTTATTTCATTAGATAACCAGTGGGGGTGGGGGAAGTCAAGACAACCCAAAAATAATTCCTGTTTACTTACGAGGAGCTCTGGGAAGAAAAATGAGCAAACCCTATACCCCGCTGTTCTCAGCTCTCAACACTTCATGATGGCCCAGAGTGATGGATGCAAGATGGCCCAGTGAAGACCACCCATTGCTTGAAAGTTCCTAGAATTAATTAATTAATTAGTTTCCTGGGGCTTTCGATGTCATCATGCATCCTCGTACACAATGATGTCATACACTGTAAGATGTTTAAAAGACTGAGGAAATGTCTTAAAGGGGTACTCCGCTGCTCAGCATTTGGAACAAAGTGTTGCGAACGCTTGAGCCGGTGCTGGGAGCTCGTGACGTCATAGCCCCGGCCCTTCATGAAGTCACACCCCTCCCCCTTAATGCAAGTCAATGGGAGGGAGCGTGACAGCCGTATAACGTCACAAGCTCCCGGTGCCGGCTCCAACGTTTGGAACAGTTTGTTCCAAACACTGAGCAGCGGAGTACCCCTTTAACCTGCCAATGGAGCAGAATAGACTCCTTTAGTAGTAGCTTCATAAACTCCCATTCTGGGGCTTTGAAAGATTATTATTACAAGTGATATTGACCAAGGAAACCATCTAAAAATGTCTGAACTTATCTCAAGGTGGAAATGATGGAGTTACTTGACAGATCTCAAGTAATATTTAATAGTCTAGGGTTAGATGACCACACACATAACTGATAAATTGAAGAACATCTCATAGGAACCATCTACAGGTCCTAATGTCATAGTCCAGAAGTAGAGGCAAAGATTGAAGGATGTGATCAATGCTTGATGCAATAAGTTATACTTCTATTATGAAACTCACTGCCATACATGAGATGCACAATTTATGTTCCTCGCTCAACTCCTGCGTTGCCTCCGGCCTATTGTTGGCACTCTCAGTGGCTTTTCTTGTTGTCCAGACAATGGCCTTGCATGTCTCAGAGCAGATCATCAGGGAGTGACTTCCTGGCCGGCCTATTAGGAAGTGGGAGTGCTGCGCCAATCCGCTGCATCATTGGCGCTCACACCTTTGGGCTGCGGGGTATTTAGACCTGTTTAGTGTCTTCACATGTGCCCATGATCAAGTTAATCCTGTCACTTGCATTCCTATACCCTGAGCTTAGTTATTGTTCTGATCTGTTGCGACCTCACCTTTGCCTGCACGTTGACCATTCTTCTGTCTGCTGATTTTGTACTGCGCCACTGTCTAGGTTTAACCCATTAGCTGTTTTCCTCATGCTGTCTTTGCCTTTTGATTTTGTTCCACGCTGCTCTCTAGGTTTGACCCATAGCATTTCCTAACTTTGCCTTTGTCCTGTGATTTTTTATCTTATCTGGACCCCTACCTGTGCGTACCCGTGTGTTCCTGGCCTGGTTTGTCTGACTATCCTGACTACTCTGATGCTCCTGCACTTACTCTAGTATAAGGTCAATCGCCCAGTTGGGGGCCGCCGTTTAGGGCAGATCATCAAGGTAGATAGGAAAAGGGATTTGAGGCAACTGTTAGTCTGTTCTTCTTCTATACCCCAGAGGTCACACACAACAATTAAGCATTAAGCTACATTTTAAGAGTATAATCCCCCAGGAGGTGGCACTGAGGCTTCTCGTGCAGAGATTTTGAATAATGTGCCCATGATTCTTGTAAAACTAAACTACTACCTTACGGCCCAATGACATGTTAAGGTATCAAAATTGCAACAAATTAACCCTTGGGGGTTAAACAGTCTCTCAATTACATATGCCGCACAAATATATAAAACCTAACCTTTAATTAAACTAAATAATAATGTGAGGAACAAAAAAGTATTTAAAAACACAACTCCACTAACATCCTGATGTCAGTGATTAGGACAACTCAATTATCAGATCTAACTATAGGGCTCTGTGAGCTTGGATTCTTTTTTTTAAAACACATTTTATTGGGTATTTCCAAATATATAACAATACAGGAAGAAAAGCAAGAAAAATGACAAAAGTCAACAATAACAAAGGGGCATCAAAGTACAATCGACATCTTTGTGATCCATTCAAACCCAATAGGTGGGGTGCAATAATATGGTTAGGGCAAGAGTTGTAAGGCTCCCAGCGTTCCACCTACCGCTCCCAAACAGTACCATTCAGTGGAGCTGAAAGGCCTCACAATGTCCGCAATTTCACTGGTCGTGTAATGAGATACAATAAAATCCTTCCATTTATCAAAGAACTTCTCCGTGTGAGTATTTTTTAATCTTTCTGTATCAATTCTATCTATGCCACACAATGTCTTGAGTTGTGTAATCAGCATTGAAATTGAAGGTGTCGAGGGTGCAAGCCAGTTATGAAATATACAGCATAAGGCAACCAAAAGTGTAATATGAACCAGTGTGGGGACACTCTGGGGAGCCTGTTGTTCCAAGTCTGATGGTCGGAATTGATGGAACAATAAGGTTCTAGGAGACCACGGTAAAGTTACCTTCCAGTTGTCCTTAATATATGTCACTACTTGTTTCCAGTATGTCGTTATGTGGGGACAGGTCCAAATACCGTGCCACAAATTGGTCAGAGGGGTCGCACATTTGGGGCAAGCAGTTAGTCTATCTGGGAAGTCTGGGGAAGGTAGAATATTAAATCCGTATAGTGCTTTGTGAGCTAATTTATAGTAAGTCTCCCTCCACCTCTCGTTGATTATGCACCTACGTACGGTATTCCATCCACTAAGGATGCAGTCAGATATATCGTCTCCCGGTACCCATGATGACCAAGATGCGAAGAGGGTGGAAGGGTCCACCTTCAACAGTACTCTCCGTATGGCGGTATATATTTCAGAGATAGAGAGTTTCCGCGGACTAGAACCCACTAGGTAGTCCATACCATGATCTTGAGATTCAATGTCTAAGTTTCTCAGCCTGGATTTAAAAAAGGAGTATATTCTATTAATGGAGAAGATATGGGTAGATGGTAAGTTATATTGAGAGCAAATAGCTGTCGGGGACTTCCAGCGTCTATTAGTCTTATCTATGAACTGTTTGGCTGTGGTCAGGCCCTTGTCCGCCCAGTCGGAGTATGATGATGCTGTTATATGCGGTATGAGCTCAGGGTGATTTTTTAGGGGGTGGTATTTAGAGATTAGATAAGGCAGTTTGTACAATTTGCGTACCTCCTTCCATGTCGCCACCGTGTCCCTCAACAATATGGACCTCTTCACCAAAGGAGGCAGCTTAGAGTAGGAGGTGTGTAGTAGTACGGATAGGTCCCATGGTTCGGCAAGGGCTGCCTCCAGGACAGGGACTGCATGGAAGGAGGTATTATGGATCCAGTCCAGAACAAATCTAAATAAACAAGATAAGTTATAGCCCCTCAAATTAGGGAAATTCTGCCCTCCCTCTTGCTTGTTCAGCATCAGTTTGGCTAAAGCTATTCGCAGTCATTTTCCTGCCCAAATATATTTCGAGAAAGCTGAGTTCAGTGATTTAATGTCAGCGTGTTTCAATAATATGGGTAGGGTCTGCATGGGATAGAGAAGTCGGGCAAAGCTGATCTTTTTGATCAACTGACACCTGCCCATGAAGGTAAGTGGGATATTATTCCATTTAATAAGTTCCTCTTTAATTTTCGTGAATAAAGGGGGATAATTTAGGGTGTAAATCGTATGAGGGGTCTGACCTATTTTAATCCCTAAATATGTGACAGAGGAGGAGGTAATGCGAATGCCCAAGTCAGCTACTTCCGATAACCATCTCGGGGGGGTGGGGCCTATGGGGAGTAATTCTGATTTGTGTATGTTAACTTTGTAACCCGAAAAACTCCCAAAATGGTGTAGCTGATCCAGTATTTTGCGAAGCGAGGAGCTGGGGTCGTTTATGAATAACAAGACATCATCTGCAAATATTGTGAGCTTCACAGATTGCCCTCCCACACTGATACCCTCATATAAGTCTGATGATAAAAAAAAATTTGGCTAACGGTTCCAGGGCAATGTCAAAAAGAAGGGGCGACAATGGGCAGCCCTGCCTCGTCCCTTTGAATAATGGGAAAGGTTGCGACAGGATTCCAGGTGTGTATATTCTGGCTATGGGCGCGGTATACATCCCCTTCAGATAATTTCTGAAAGTGCCAGTAATACCCATCCGGTCCAACACCATCCCCAGCCAGTCCCATTGGACATTGTCAAACGCTTTTTCAGCGTCGAGTGCTAATAAAGCCGGTTTTTCTCCTGTCTGGAGATGGTGTTGTAGTCTATCCAGAACCGCCAGTACCGTTCGTAAGTTTAAAGTGGCTGATCTATTTTTTATAAAACCTACTTGATGTGTTCCTATTAGTCCAGGCATAAATCTAGACAGGCGGTCAGCTATGATTTTCGACAGAATTTTGATATCCTGATTAATAAGCGATATTGGTCGGTATGAACCAGGATCAGTCGGGTCTTTTCCTGGTTTGGGTAATACTTTAATATAAGCTACCGAGGCCTCTTTCGGAACTACACCAGAGGACATATAGCCACCTAAAACATCGACAAGAAGTGGGGATAGCTGGGGGCGGAGGGCTTTATAGAATTCACTTGTGTAGCCATCTGGGCCTGGCGCTTTATCATTGGACAAGTTTTTAATTACATGTTGGATCTCCTCCTCTGTCACTGGGGCATTAAGTATATCTCTCTGATCATCAGTTAGGTTTGGAAGATTTAATTTGCTAAGAAATGCTCCTCCCGCTACTAGGTCGGAGGGGGAGTTTTTGTAGAGGTCCCGATAGTAGGTGTTACGCCGAGCGCTCCGGGTCCCCGTTCCTCCCCGGAGCGCTCGCCTCATCCTCGTTACTGCAGCGCCCCGGTCAGATCCACTGACCGGGTGCGCTGCGATACTGCCTCCAGCCGGGATGCGATTCGCGATGCGGGTGGCGCCCGCTCGCGATGCGCACCCCGGCTCCCGTACCTGACTCGCTCTCCGTCGGTCCTGTCCCGGCGCGCGCGGCCCCGCTCCCTAGGGCGCGCGCGCGCCGGGTCTCTGCGATTTAAAGGGCCACTGCGCCGCTGATTGGCGCAGTGGTTCTAATTAGTGTCTTCACCTGTGCACTCCCTATGTATACCTCACTTCCCCTGCACTCCCTCGCCGGATCTTGTTGCCCTTGTGCCTAGTGAAAGCATTCCCTTGTGTGTTCCTAGCCTGTGTTCCAGACCTCCTGCCGTTGCCCCTGACTACGATCCTTGCTGCCTGCCCCGACCTTCTGCTACGTCCGACCTTGCTTCTGTCTACTCCCTTGTACCGCGCCTATCTTCAGCAGTCAGAGAGGTTGAGCCGTTGCTAGTGGATACGACCTGGTCACTACCGCCGCAGCAAGACCATCCCGCTTTGCGGCGGGCTCTGGTGAATACCAGTAGTGACTTAGAACCGGTCCACTAGCACGGTCCACGCCAATCCCTCTCTGGCACAGAGGATCCACCTCCTGCCAGCCGGCATCGTGACAGTAGATCCGGCCATGGATTCCGCTGAGGTGCCGCTGTCAAGTCTTGCCGACATTTCCCTAATGATCACCCAACGAAATCACCAGCTGGCATACTTGACCACCGTGACACAGCAACTGCAGTCACAGTTACAGCAGCTGCTGTCACTGACACAGCAGCTGCAACTGCAACAACCATCTCCTCCGCCGGCTCCTGCAACTCCTCCGCAGCGTCCGGCCGCTCCTAACCCCTGCTTGTCCCTGCCGGACAAATTTGATGGGGACTCTAGACTCTGCCGTGGTCTCCTTTCTGGAAAGGCCTTGTCTTGGGCCACACCGCTCTGGGACCGCAATGATCCTGCCACAGCCACAGTCCAGTCCTTCTTCGCTGAGGTCCGTGGTGTCTTCGAGGAGCCTGCCCGAGCTTCTTCTGCCGAGACTGCCCTGCTGAACCTGGCCCAGGGTGTTTCTTCCGTTGGCGAGTACGCCATTCAGTTCCGTGCTCTTGCTTCCGAGTTGTCCTGGAATAGTGAGGCCCTCTGCGCGACCTTTAAAAAAGGCCTATCCAGCAACATTAAAGATGTTCTGGCCGCACGAGAAACTCCTGCTAACCTACATGAACTCATTCATCTTGCCACTCGCATTGACATGCGTTCTTCCGGATGGCGTCTGGAGCTCCGCCTGGATATGGACTTTGTTCGCACGAGGCGTTTTTTCCCCCCGGCTCCACTCTCCTCTGGTCCTCTGCAATCCGTTCCTGTGCCTCCCGCCGTGGAGGCTATGCAGGTTGACCGGTCTCGCTTGACACCTCAAGAGAGGACACAACGCCGCATGGAGAATCTTTGCCTGTACTATGCCGGTACCCAACACTTCCTGAAGGATTGTCCTATCCGTCCTCCCCGCCTGGAAAGACGTACGCTGACTCCGCACAAAGGTGACACAGTTCTTGATGTCAACTCTGCTTCTCCACGCCTTACTGTGCCTGTGCGGATATCTGCCTCTACCTTCTCCTTCTCTACTATGGCCTTCTTGGATTCCGGATCTGCAGGAAATTTTATTTTGACCTCTCTTATCAACAGGTTCAACATCCCTGTGACCAGTCTCGCCAGACCCCTCTACATCAATTGTGTTAACAATGAAAGATTGGACTGTGCCGTGCGTTACCGCACGGAACCCCTCCTAATGTGCATCGGACCTCATCACGAAAAAATTGAGTTTTTGGTCCTCAGGTTCTTTGGCCCCAAGAAGAGGGGGAGACCCAAGGGGGGGGGTACTGTTACGCCGAGCGCTCCGGGTCCCCGTTCCTCCCCGGAGCGCTCGCCTCATCCTCGTTACTGCAGCGCCCCGGTCAGATCCACTGACCGGGTGCGCTGCGATACTGCCTCCAGCCGGGATGCGATTCGCGATGCGGGTGGCGCCCGCTCGCGATGCGCACCCCGGCTCCCGTACCTGACTCGCTCTCCGTCGGTCCTGTCCCGGCGCGCGCGGCCCCGCTCCCTAGGGCGCGCGCGCGCCGGGTCTCTGCGATTTAAAGGGCCACTGCGCCGCAGTGGCCCTGTCAAGTGAGTTTCCTGCATCAACACTATGTCAGGGTTGAAACGTTTAAGGTAACGTAGAAAGAGTCTGCGTTTATGGGGGGATCGCAGACCCTTTACATTCCAGGAAAGAACATTAACCATGACTGTGGCCTAAGAGGATAGTCATCTCGGACAAGTAAGTAAACCAGTAGTGTAGGTGTAGCAGTGGAAGGAAGGTGCAGTAGCATGGATAGCGCCCAATCGGTCTTCTGGATCTGGTCCCTACGGTGGTATGTAGTAACCATTGGGAGCCATAAGTAACACCACTGTCCGGGTGAGATAAATCAAAAATCAGCGTGCCCCGTAACAGAGAAAACAAACAACAGAAAAACCTAACAGAAATACCAAAACAACTTATAATCCCATAAGGAAGCCCCTGTGTGTAGGCTCCCTCCTTTCGGGTTATAGACTTCCTTTTTTCAGATGGCATAGGAGTAAGAAAAAATTAGAATGGGTGTGTGATGTCCCAGACTGCCTCCCGCCGCCATCCCACCTCCCCCCAGGCTAGTGGAGTCCCAGCGATAATTACAAGAGAATAACCCCAGAGCTTGCAATATGTTAACAGCTAGCCAGTGACCCGGCGACTCACAATAATGGGTAGTGTATACCTGGGACCAGGAGAAAAGACAAAAAAATAAAAAATAAAAAAAAGGGGGAGGTTTAATAAAGGAATTACTAAAGCCAGTAGAAACCTGAATGAAGATACGTCCTCCCGAAATGTCCACCTCTAGAATTCAACCGGAAAGTTCGCGGGGAGGAAATTAATCCGGGGAAGAATGGCGGTCTTCACTGCGACGTCGGCGTGGGGAGCGTTGTCGTCGTCGTCGGTCTCGCTGTTCCGGTGATCGGGCCGGTCCGTGCGGTGGTGATCTGGATCGATGAACACCCCTCGGTGAGCGTGACCTCTTGCGCGGTGTGGCTCGGGAAATACGGCTTGTAGAGGAATTCAGTAGGTTGTCCAGAGACGCTGTAGCTGCTTCTGGGGTGTTATAAGTAGAGGTAGTCCCATCCGCATGGAAAACTCGAAGAATTGCTGAATATTGTAGTTGGAAGCGACATTTCGCTTTAAAAAGTGAGGTGCATATGGTACTAAAAGCCCTCCTGTGCTTGGCCACCTCTACAGAGAAATCCTCAAACAACAGAAGGCGCATGCCTTGTATCACCAGTGGCTGAGAAAGTCTCTGATAAGCCTGCAGAATCTCCACTTTGTCATTAAAATCCAGAGGTTTCAGTATCACTTGTCTTGGGCGGTGGGAAAGTGCTGCATGAGTGCCCGGCGGATTGACAGGAGGAGGTGGGCCGATCTTATGTGCCCTTTCCACTCTGCAAGGGTGGGAGAGGCCCAGAGTTTTTGGTAGATCTCGCTCACAAAAGCGCTGGAGGTCAGGGGGGGTGACAGATTCTTTGACACCTACAATGCGCAGGTTGTTGCGTCGTGACCTATTTTCTAGGTCTTCAAGCTTGTCAGCGATTCTGGTCATCTCAAGTTCTGCTGTTTTAAGGCGCCGTTCTCTAAGCGTATCTCCATCGTCAATCTGAGACACCCTTTTTTCCACCTCCTCTATCCTCCCAGCATGTGATTGTACTTCCAGGTGTAGATTTTGCAGGGATTCTTTAAGGACCTCTTCCACTATTGTTTTGACAGTAGGAGTGATCTGCAGTGCCAATTCAGCTGCAAGTAATTTATAGTCAATCTGTAGTAGGGCAGGGGGAGCAGGCTTTATCAGGTTATGTGATGTAGCAGAGGTGTCTGTACATTCCCCCTGCTCAGTTTCAAGACATATGTCAGGGTGGCTGACTGTGCACTGAACGTCCATGGCAATGTGTACCTGTGGTTCCTGTGTAGCCGTCAGTGGTGGCAGCGGTGGAGGCTGAGAGGGCTGTGTGGGGCCGCAGGCTGCTTGTGCGCTCCGCTCACCCGTCGCATCGGGAGGACGGGAAGTTGTGGCGGTGGCCATATTGCTGGGGCCGTATGTATTCCCAGCCGGGAGCGCCAGCGCCGGTGAGGCCGTCTGACCGCCGCGCTGGACAAAGCGATCCATGTGCCGGGTTGCGCTGGGTCTTTCACTGCCGCTGGGGTGCCCAATCCTTGGTTTGCGGCCGGTAATGTGCAGGTAAGCGGTGGGTGGCAGCGGGAGCTCGTCTCTTCCTAGCTAATCTGCGCCGGAACCGGAAGTCGCCGAGCTTGGATTCTTAGTTGGTCCTCAGTGCTAAGCTGAGTTATAAGCTTAGGTGTCCAAAAAAGCTTAGGGGGTACAATGCTCCCTCTTAGTCACTTGAATATATGATATTCATCTTTTTGATCCTAGATCCCACAAGGGGTTTCTGGGGGACCCCAGCAGGTGGTTACCCACTCCTTACTGTGCCCCGCAGGAGTGGGCTAATAGTCCTTATTTTATTTGTATTTATTTATATTTATTTTCAGCAATGGAATTAGACTTCAGATGCAATGGAGTTGCAATTTAAAACACAAAACTGCCACACCCCAACATGTTTCACCACTTCTGTGGCTTCATCAGGGAGACAACTGACAGCATGATTCTTGTATTACCAAAAGTTTTAATTTAGTAGACCTCATGCAATGTTTACACATGATATATTATGTTAAAGAGAGTACCTGACATATGCTTTACATTTCTTTTTATGTGCCTAGCTTCTGTTTTTGGCTCACAAATCTCTCTGTTTTGCTGATCAAAATATTTTGTGAGACTTGTCTGTGACATTATTACAAAAAATTCTAAAGGGCAGAGAAGTTGCAAGATGTCATAGGTGCAAACTTGAGTGCGACCTGTGATCAAAAAGTCATCAAAGATGGATTTTATTGCGGCTGTCTCACCAAAGTCACATTGGGGTGGATTTATCAAAGGATTTAGACTGGTTTTCCCGTCTAAATTTGCTGCACAGAAATCGCAGTCTAAATATGTGTGATTTTTTTGAGACTTTAGCTTTAGAGGATTTTTAGAACATGATGCATTCTAGTCTATTTTAGACAGAAAAATGCATTGGTGCTGAATTTATCAATAGCGACTTTTCGGCAAAAAGTCGCATTGGCTGAAAGTAATTCTGAAATGTCAGACCATACTGGAGCAGCTTTAAATACAGTCTAAACCATAGATCACGAACTCTGTGCACAAAATTTATCAAGAGCCGTGCGCCTTTTGATAAATAAAGCGCACAATAGACCAGCCTAACCCTCTGTAGGTTGGTCTATATTAATGCGAGAAATAGACAACTTGGATAACTCTGCCCCATTGTGTTACACGTTAGAACAATCATCGACAATCATTAGACGCAATGACTAAAGTTGCTATGTAGCCCTAGCCTAAGCTTGGGTTTCCAGAAGTTTTGCTGGGGTCGTATAATAATAGTATATATAATGCATTCAGAACGTTTTCAGACCCTTTGACTTTTTTTTGCATATTATGTAGGTCTTTGTGCTGAAAGAAAATAAAAATATCAAGTTTCCCCCCCATTATTCTGCACTTCATACCTCATAATGACGAAGTGAAACCAGAGACAACTGTGGTAAATTCAGCTGACTGGACAGGATTTGGGAATACACAGCCCTTTCTATATAAGATCTTACAGCTGACAATGTATATCAGAGCAAAAACCAAGACATGAGAAGGAAAGAACTGCCTGTAGACCTCAGAGACAGGATCGTGTGGAGGTACAGCTCTGGTGAAGGGGACAAAACAGTTCTGCTGCACAGATCCCAAGAACATAGTGGCCTCCATAGTTCTGACATGGAAGAAGTTTAGAATAACCAGCATTCTTCCTATAGCTGCCACCCCACCAAACGGTAATTGAGGAGAAAAACCCTATGGTCACTCTGGCTGAGCTCCAAAAATCCTGTGCGCAAATGGAAGTAACTTCCAGAAGGTCAAGCATCATTGCAGCACTATACTTATCTGGGCTTTAAGGCAGGGTGACCAAAGGGAAGCCTCGCCGCAGTATAAGACACATGAAAAAAGACTAAAATAATTTTCTGGCCTCGGTTCTAAGCGTCAAGTCTGGGGGAAATTTGGCACTATTCATCACCGTCCCAAAACCATCCCTACAGTGAAGTATGGTGGGGAAAGCATCATGTCTGGGGGAAACCAGGCACTGCCCATTACCTGCCCAATACCATCGCTACAGTGATCATGGTGGGGGAAGCATCATGTCTGGGGGAAACCAGGCACTGCCCATCACCTGCCCAATACCATCTCTACAGTGATCATGGTGTGGGCAGCATCATGTCTGGAGGAAACCAGGCACTGCCCATCACCTGCCCAATACCATCCCTAAAGTGATCATGGTGGGGGCTGCATCATGTCTGGAGGAAACCAGGCACTGCCCATCACCTGCCCAATACCATCCCTACAGTGATCATGGTGGGGGCTGCATAATGTCTGGAGGAAACCAGGCACTGCTGATCACCTGCCCAATACCATTCCTACAGTGATCATGGTGGGGGCAGCATCATGTCTGTAGGAAACCAGGCACTGCCCATAACCTGCCCAATACCATCCCTACAGTGATCATGGTGGGGGCAGCATCATGTCTGGGGGAAACCAGGTACTGCCCATCACCTGCCCAATACCATCCCTACAGTGATCATGGTGGGGGCAGCATCATGTCTGGGGGAAACCAGGCACTGCCCATTACCTGCCCAATACCATCCTTACAGTGAAGCATGGTGGGGGCAGCATCATTTCTGGAGGAAACCAGGAACTGCCCATCATCTGCACAATACCATCCCTACAGTGATCATGGTGAGGGCAGCATCATGTCTGAAGGAAACCAGGCACTGCCCAACACCTGCCCAATACCATCCCTACAGTGATCATGGTGGGGGCAGCATCATGTGTGGAGGAAACCAGGCACTGCCCATCACCTGCCTAATACCATCCCTACAGTGATCATGGTTGGGGCAGCATCATGTCTGAAGGAAACCAGGCACTGCCCATCATCTTCCCAATACCTTCCCTACAGTGAAGCATGGTGGGGGAAGCATCATGTTTGGAGGAAACCAGGCACTGCTCATTACCTGCCCAATATTATCCCTACCGCGAAGCATGGTGGGGGCAGCATCATGTCTGGGGGAAACCAGGCACTGCCTATCACCTGCCCAATACCATCCCTACAGTGATCATGGTGGGGGCAGCATCATGTCTGGGGGAAACCAGGTACTGCCCATCACCTGCCCAAAACCATCCTTACAGTGAAGCATGGTGGGGGCAGCATCATGTCTGGAGGAAACCAGGTACTGCCCATCACCTGCCCAATACCATCCCTACAGTGATCATGGTGGGGGCAGCATCATGTCTGGAGGAAACCAGGCACTGCCCATCGCCTGCTCAATACCATCCCTACAGTGATTATGGTGGGGGCAGCATCATGTCTGGAGGAAACCAGGCACTGCCCATAACCTGCCCAATACCATCCCTACAGTGATCATGGTGGGGGCAGCATCATGTCTGGGGGAAACCAGGCACTGCCCATCACCTGCCCAATACCATCCTTACAGTGAAGCATGGTGGGGGCAGAATCATTTCTGGAGGAAACCAGGAACTGCCCATCATCTGCCCAATACCATGCTTACAGTGAAGTATGGTGGGGGCAGCATCATGTCTGGAGGAAACCAGGCACTGCCCATCACCTGCCCAATACCATCCCTACAGTGATCATGGTGGGGGCAGCTTCATGTCTGGAGGAAACCAGGCACTGCCCATCACCTGCCCAATACCATCCCTACAGTGATCATGGTGGGGGCAGCATCATGTCTGGAGGAAACCAGGCACTGCCAATCACCCGCCCAATACCATCCCTACAGTGATCATGGGTGGGGCAGCACCATGTCTGAAGGAAACCAGGCACTCCCCATCACCTGCCCATTACCATCCCTACAGTGATCATGGTTGGGGCAGCATCATGTCTGAAGGAAAGCAGGCACTGCCCATCATCTTCCCAATACCTTCCGTACAGTGAAGCATGGTGGGGGCAGCATCATGTTTGGAGGTAACTAGGCACTGCTCATTACCTGCCAAATACTATCCCTACCGCAAAGCATGGTGGGGGCAGCATCATGTCTGGGGGAAACCAGGCACTGCCTATCACCTGCCCAATACCATCCCTACAGTGATCATGGTGGGGACAGCATCATGTCTGGGGGAAACCAGGTACTGCCCATCACCTGCCCAATACCATCCCTACAGAGAAGCATGGTGGGGGCAGCATCATTTCTGGAGGAAACCAGGAACTGCCCATCATCTGGACAATACCATCCCTGAAGTGATCATGGTGGGGGCAGCATCATGTTTGAAGGAAACCAGGCACTGCCCATCATCTTCCCAATACCATGCCTACAGTGAAGTATGGTGGGGGCAGCATCATGTCTGGAGGAAACCAGGCACTGCCCATCACCTGCCCAATACCATCCCTACAGTGATCATGGTGGGGGCAGCTTCATGTCTGGAGGAAACCAGGCACTGCCCATCACCTGCCCAATACCATACCTACAGTGATCATGGTGGGGGCAGCATCATGTCTGGAGGAAACCAGGCACTGCCAATCACCCGCCCAATACCATCCCTACAGTGATCATGGGTGGGGCAGCACCATGTCTGGAGGAAACCAGGCACTCCCCATCACCTGCCCATTACCATCCCTACAGTGATCATGGTTGGGGCAGCATCATGTCTGAAGGAAAGCAGGCACTGCCCATCATCTTCCCAATACCTTCCGTACAGTGAAGCATGGTGGGGGCAGCATCATGTTTGGAGGTAACTAGGCACTGCTCATTACCTGCCAAATCCTATCCCTACCGCAAAGCATGGTGGGGGCAGCATCATGTCTGGGGGAAACCAGGCACTGCCTATCACCTGCCCAATACCATCCCTACAGTGATCATGGTGGGGGCAGCATCATGTCTGGGGGAAACCAGGTACTGCCCATCACCTGCCCAATACCATCCCTACAGAGAAGCATGGTGGGGGCAGCATCATTTCTGGAGGAAACCAGGAACTGCCCATCATCTGGACAATACCATCCCTGAAGTGATCATGGTGGGGGCAGCATCATGTCTGAAGGAAACCAGGCACTGCCCATCATCTTCCCAATACCATGCCTACAGTGAAGTATGGTGGGGGCAGCATCATGTCTGGAGGAAACCAGGTACTGCCCATCACCTGCCCATTACCATCCCTACAGTGATCATGGTGGGGGCTGCATAATGTCTGGAGGAAACCAGGCACTGCCCATCACCTGCCCAATACCATCCCTACAGTGATCATGGTGGGGGCAGCATCATGTGTGGAGGAAACCAGGCACTGCCAAACACCCGCCCAATACCATCCCTACAGTGATCATGGGTGGGGCAGCATCATGTCTGGAGGAAACCAGGCACTCCCCATCACCTGCCCATTACCATCCCTACAGTGATCATGGTTGGGGCAGCATCATGTCTGAAGGAAACCAGGCACTGCCCATCATCTTCCCAATACCTTCCCTACAGTGAAGCATGGTGGGGGAAGCATCATGTTTGGAGGAAACCAGGCACTGCTCATTACCTGCCCAATACTATCCCTACCGCGAAGCATGGTGGGGGCAGCATCATATCTGGAGGAAACGAGGCACTGCCCATCATCTGCCCAATACCATCTATACAGTGAAGCATGGTGGAGGAATCTTCATGTCTGGCGGAAACCAGGTACTGCCCATCACCGGCCCAATACCATCCCTACAGTGATCATGGTGGGGGCAGCATCATATCTGGAGGAAACGAGGCACTGCCCATCATCTGCCCAATTCCATCCCTACAGTGAAGCATGGTGGGGGAATCTTCATGTCTGGGGGAAACCAGGCACTGCCCATAACCGGCCCAATTCCATCCCTACAGTGATCATGGTGGGGGCAGCTTCATGTCTGAAGAAAACCAGGCACTGCCCATCACCTGTACAATACCATCCCTACAGTGATCATGGTGGGGGCTGCATAATGTCTGGAGGAAACCAGGCACTGCCCATCACCTGCCCAATACCATCCCTACAGTGATCATGGGTGGGGCAGCATCATGTCTGGAGGAAACCAGGTACTGCCCATCATCTTCCCAATACCATCCTTACAGTGAAGCATGGTGGGGGCAGCATCATTTCTGGAGGAAACCAGGAACTGCCCATCATCTGCACAATACCATCCCTACAGTGATCATGGTGGGGGCAGCATCATGTCTGAAGGAAACCAGGCACTGCCCATCATCTTCCCAATACCATAACTACAGTGAAGTATGGTGGGGGCAGCATCATGTCTGGAGGAAACCAGGCACTGCCCATCACCTGCCCAATACCATCCCTACAGTGAAGTATGGTGGGGGCAGCATTATGTCTGGAGGAAACCAGGTACTGCCCATCACCTGCCCAATACCATCCCTACAGTGATCATGGTGGGGGCTGCATAATGTCTGGAGGAAACCAGGCACTGCCCATCACCTGCCCAATACCATCCCTACAGTGATCATGGTGGGGGCAGCATCTTGTCTGGAGGAAACCAGGCACTGCCCATCGCCTGCTCAATACCATCCCTACAGTGATCATGGTGGGGGCAGCATCATGTCTGGAGGAAACTAGGCACTGCCCATAACCTGCCCAATACCATCCCTACAGTGATCATGGTGGGGGCAGCATCATGTCTGGGGGAAACCAGTTACTGCTCATTACCTGCCCAATACCATCCCTACAGTGATCATGGTGGGGGCAGCAGCATGTCTGGAGGAAACTAGGCACTGCCCATAACCTGCCCAATACCATCCCTACAGTGATCATGGTGGGGGCAGCATCATGTCTGGGGGAAACCAGTTACTGCTCATTACCTGCCCAATACCATCCCTACAGTGATCATGGTGGGGGCAGCATCATGTCTGGGGGAAACCAGGCACTGCCCATCACCTGCCCAATACCATCCTTACAGTGAAGCATGGTGGAGACAGCATCATTTCTGGAGGAAACCAGGAACTGCCCATCATCTGCACAATACCATCCCTACAGTGATCATGGTGGGGGCAGCATCATGTCTGAAGGAAACCAGGCACTGCCCATCATCTTCCCAATACCATGCCTACAGCGAAGTATGGTGGGGGCAGCATCATGTCTGGAGGAAACCAGGCACTGCCCATCACCTGCCCAATACCATCCCTACAGTGATCATGGTGGGGGCAGCATCATGTGTGGAGGAAACCAGGCACTGCCAATCACCCGCCCAATACCATCCCTACAGTGATCATGGGTGGGGCAGCATCATGTCTGGAGGAAACCATGCACTGCCCATCATCTTCCCAATACCTTCCCTACAGTGAAGCATGGTGGGGGAAGCATCATGTTTGGAGGAAACCAGGCACTGCTCATTACCTGCCCAATACTATCCCTACCGCGAAGCATGGTGGGGGCAGCATCAGTGGCGTTGCTAGGGTTGGTGTCACCCGGTGCGGTAGAAAATGGTGTCACCCCCATACCTCCCCCCCCCTCAGTAAGTTTTTAGCCTGTTGTGACAGACACCCCTGTTGTAGCGCATTGTGAGAAATTCCAGTATAATAATCAGATATAACAGTTGCCACAGAATAGGAAAGTGTTAAAGAAGTTTTCACCATTTAAATATACAGCTCCCAGAATTACTTAAAGGGGTACTCCACTGGAAAACATTTACTTTTATATCAACTGGTGCCAGAAAGTTAAACAGATTTTTAAATTACTTCTATTTAAAATCTTAATCCTTACAGTACTTATCAGCTGCTGTATGCTCCACAGGAAGTTGTGTAGTTCTTTCCAGTCTGACCACAGTGCTATTTGCTGACACCTCTGTCCATGTCAGGAACTGTCCAGAGCAGGAGAGGTTTGCTATGGGGATTTGCTCCTACTATGGACAGTTCTTGACATGGACAGAAGTGTCAGCACAGAGCACTGTGGTCAGACAGAAAATAAATTAAAAAGAAAAGAACTTCCTGTGAATCACTTATACAGCAGCTAATAAGTACTGGAAGGATTAAGATTTTTAAATAGAAGTAATTTACAAATCTGTTAAACTTTGTTGCACCAATTGATAAAAAAAAATGTTTTCCAGTAGAGTACCCCTTTGAGCAGTGGTGAGGTTATGCTGGGAGTTGTAGTTTTACTCACCATAACTGTAGAACTTACAAGTGACTACAGCTCTGATAGGACACAGAGAGGAGAATACACAATGATATCAGTGATTACAGGTGACGTCTTCTCTATAGTGAGGAGAATGTACAATGATATCAGTGACTACAGGTGACGTCTTCTCTATAGTGAGGAGAATACATAATGATATCAGTGACTACAGGTGACGTCTTCTCTATAGTGAGAAGAATACAAAATGATATCAGTGATTACAGGTGATGTCTCCTCTATAGTGAGGAGAATACAGAATGATATCAGTGATTACAGGTGACGTCTTCTCTATAGTGAGGAGAATACACAATGATATCAGTGACTACAGGTGACGTCTTCTCTATAGTGAGGAGAATACAGAATGATATCAGTGACTACAGGTGACGTCTTTTTTATAGTGAGGAGAATACACAATGATATCAGTGATTACAGGTGACGTCTTCTCTATAGTGAGGAGAATACACATTGATATCAGTGACTACAGGTGACGTCTTCTCTATAGTGCGGAGAATACACAATGATATCAGTGATTACAGGTGACGTCTTCTCTATAGTCTTTCCTTATCTAATTCAGATGGTACATACCGCCTGGTCCAGCTAAAACTTCTGTCTGTAGAATGTGACGCCCAGACGTCTCCTCACTATGTCAGCGCATTCTCATCCTCTATATGAAAACAAGTATTATTATAAACCTGCCAGACACTGTATCCTCTAAATATAATACTACTATACACTATACTCTTTGATTATAAACATTCCATACACCATACCCACTGAATATAATGCTACCACACACTGTACATTCTGAATATTATACCAACACATACTGTACACTCTGAATATAAATCTGCCACATACTGTACCCCTGCATATAATACCGCCATACACTGTACCCTCTGAATATAATACTACCACACACTGTACATTCTGAATATAATACCATCACATACTGTACCCTCTGAATATAAATCTACCACATACTGTACCCCTGAATATAATACCGCCACACACTGTACCCCTGAATATAATACTACCACCCACTGTACCCTCTGAATATAATACTACCACAAACTGCGCCCTCTGAATTTAACGTTGCCATACAGTGCACCCTCTGAATATAATACCACATCCGCAGTAACACCCCTCAACATCCGTTAGCTGATGCTATTACCACGGGAGGGGGGTTTTGTTGGTGTTGCTAGTGGATGATGGGGGTGCTACTACTGGGGGGGGGGGTATTGCTGGAGGATGAGGAGGGTGCAACTGGCCATCCCCCCCTGGCAGTATCACCCCCATCATCCATCGGCAGGATCATCCTCCTGGCAGGAGCACCGCCATCATTCACCATCAGGATCTGCTGATGGAGGTGCTACTGCTGGGGGGGGGGGGGGGTTGCTGGTGGATGATGAGGGTGCTACTGCTAGGGGGGGAGCATTAGGTAGGCAGCAGTTCCCCCACTTTAGGTAGGCAGCAGTTCCCCCACATTAGTTAGCATATTTTCCCCACATTAGGCAGCATAGATTCCCCACATTTGGTATGTGTTCCCCCACATTAGGTAGCAATTTCCCCACATTAGGTAGCACAGATTCCCCACATTAGGTAGCAGTTTCCCCACATTAGGTAGCATAGATTCCCCCCATTCAGTAGCACAGATTCCCCACATTAGGTAGCATAGACTCCCCACATTTGATAGCACCGATTCCCCACATTAGGCAGCAGTTTCCCCACATTAGGTAGCATAAACTCCCCACATTAGGTAGCATAGAATCCCCACATTAGGTAGCATAGACTTTTGGTAGTAGTTACCCCACATTAGGCCGCAGGTTCCCTTGCAGGTTCCCCACAATGGGTCAAAGTCTCCCCACATTAGATCGCTGTTTAACCCCCCTCACAAAAACAAACAAACACATACAACACAGACAGACACACACACAGAGTCACAGTCACACACACAGTCACACACACACAGAGTCACACAGTCACACACACACAGAGTCACACAGACACATAGTCACACACAGAGTCACACACAGTCACACACAGTCACATACATACACACACACACACACAAAGTGTCACACACATACAGTCACACACAGACACAGTACACACACAGACAGTCACACACAGACACAGTACACACACAGACAGAGATAGCGACAGACAGACACACACACTCACCCATCCAGCGTAGCGCTCCTTCTCTCCAGGCGCCCTGCGAGTGACGTCACTGACGTCCCATGCTGTGGTGCGGACGGACGGGCGCACAGCGGCGATGAAGGCTGGGGGGGGGTGCTGTCGGACGGGCGCACAGCAGCGCAGGTAAAGGGGGAGGGCGGGGGGGTGCTGCCGGTCGGGTACAGGCGGGGAGTGTTGGTGTAGCTGGGGGGGGGGGGTGCTGCGGAGCGTCTTGGTGTCACCCCATTAGGTTGGTGTCACCCGGTGCGGGCCGCACCCCCCGCACCCGGGTCGCAATGCCACTGTGGATGCTGAGGGTGCTACTGCCAGGGGGGGAGCATTAGGTAGGCAGCAGTTCCCCCACTTTAGGTAGGCAGCAGTTCCCCCACATTAGTTAGCATATTTTCCCCACATTAGGCAGCATAGATTCCCCACATTTGGTATGTGTTCCCCCACATTAGGTAGCAATTTCCCCACATTAGGTAGCACAGATTCCCCACATTAGGTAGCAGTTTACCCACATTAGGTAGCATAGATTCCCCCCATTCAGTAGCACAGATTCCCCACATTAGGTAGCATAGACTCCCCACATTAAGTAGCACAGATTCCCCACATTAGGTAGCAGTTTCCCCACATTAGGTAGCATAAACTCCCCACATTAGGTAGCATAGAATCCCCACATTAGGTAGCATAGACTTTTGGTAGTAGTTACCCCACATTAGGCCGCAGGTTCCCTTGCAGGTTCCCCACAATGGGTCAAAGTCTCCCCACATTAGATCGCTGTTTACCCCCCCTCACAAAAAAAAAAAAAAAAAACACATACAACACAGACAGACACACACACAGAGTCACAGTCACACACACAGTCACACACACACAGAGTCACACAGTCACACACACACACACACAGAGTCACACACACACAGAGTCACACACACAGAGTCCCACACAGAGTCACACACAGTCATATACATGCACACACACACAGAGTCACACACAGTCACATACATACACACACACACACACAAAGTGTCACACACATACAGTCACACACAGACACAGTACACACACAGACAGTCACACACAGACACAGTACACACACAGACAGAGAAAGCGACAGACAGACACACACACTCACCCATCCAGCGCAGCGCTCCTTCTCTCCTGGCGCCCTGCATCACTGACGTCCCATGCGGTGGTGCGGACGGACGGGCGCACAGCGGCGATGAAGGCTGGGGGGGGGGGGGGTGCTGTCAAACGGGTACAGGCGGGGAGTGTTGGTGTAGCTGGGGGGGGGTGCTGCGGAGCGTCTTGGTGTCACCCCATTAGGTTGGTGTCACCCGGTGCGGGCCGCACCCCCCGCACCCGGGTCGCAACGCAGCATCATATCTGGAGGAAACGAGGCACTGCCCATCATCTGCCCAATACCATCCCTACAGTGAAGCATGGTGGGGGAATCTTCATGTCTGGGGGAAACCAGGCACTGACCATCACCTGCCCAATACCATCCTTACAGTGAAGCATGGTGGGGGCAGCATCATTTCTGGAGGAAACCATGAACTGCCCATCATCTGGACAATACCATCCCTACAGTGATCATGGTGGGGGCAACATCATGTCTGAAGAAAACCAGGCACTGCCCATCATCTTCCCAATACCATGCCTACAGTGAAGTATGGTGGGGCAGCATCATGTCTGGAGGAAACCAGGCACTGCCCATCACCTGCCCAATACCATCCCTACAGTGATAATGGTGGGGGCAGCATCATGTGTGGAGGAAACCAGGCACTGCCAATCACCCGCCCAATACCATCCCTACAGTGATCATGGGTGGGGCAGCATCATGTCTGGAGGAAACCAGGCACTCCCCATCACCTGCCCATTACCATCCCTACAGTGATCATGGTTGGGGCAGCATCATGTCTGAAGGAAATCAGGCACTGCCCATCATCTTCTCAATACCTTCCCTACAGTGAAGCATGGTGGGGGAAGCATCATGTTTGGAGGAAACCAGGCACTGCTCATTACCTGTCCAATACTATCCCTACCGCGAAGCATGGTGAGGGGAGCATCATGTCTGGGGGAAACCAGGCACTGCCTATCACCTGCCTAATACCATCCCTAGAGTGATCATGGTGGGGGCAGCATCATGTCTGGGGGAAACCAGGCACTGCCCATCACCTGCCCAATACCATCCTTATAGTGAAGCATGGTGGGGGCAGCATCATTTCTGGTGGAAACCAGGAACTGCCCATCATCTGGACAATACCATCCCTACAGTGATCATGGTGGGGGCAGCATCATGTCTGAAGGAAACCAGGCACTGCCCATCATCTTCCCAATACCATGCCTACAGTGAAGTATGGTGGGGGCAGCATCATGTCTGGAGGAAACCAGGCACTGCCATAACCTGCCCAATACCATCCCTACAGTGATCATGGTGGGGGCAGCATCATGTGTGGAGGAAACCAGGCACTGCCAATCACCCGCCCAATACCATCCCTACAGTGATCATGGGTGGGGCAGCATCATGTCTGGAGGAAACCAGGCACTCCCCATCACCTGCCCATTACCATCCCTACAGTGATCATGGTTGGGGCAGCATCATGTCTGAAGGAAACCAGGCACTGCCCATCATCTTCCCAATACCTTCCCTACAGTGAAGCATGGTGGGGGAAGAATCATGTTTGGAGGAAACCAGGCACTGCTCATTACCTGCCCAATTCTATCCCTACCGCGAAGCATGGTGGGGGCAGCATCATATCTGGAGGAAACGAGGCACTGCCCATCATCTGCCCAATATCATCCCTAGAGTGAAGCATGGTGGGGGAATCTTCATGTCTGGGGGAAACCAGGTACTGCCCATCACCGGCCCAATACCATCCCTACAGTGATCATGGTGGGGGCAGCATCATATCTGGAGGAAACGAGGCACTGCCCATCATCTGCCCAATACCATCCCTACAGTGAAGCATGGTGGGGGAATCTTCATGTCTGGGGGAAACCAGGCACTGCCCATAACCGGCCCAATTTCATCCCTACAGTGATCATAGAGGGGGGAAGCTTCATGTCTGAAGAAAACCAGGCACTGCCCATCACCTGTCCAATACCATCCCTGCAGTGATCATGGTGGGGGCTGCATAATGTCTGGAGGAAACCAGGCACTGCCCATCACCTGCCCAATACCATCCTTACAGTGAAGCATGGTGGGGGCAGCATCATTTCTGGAGGAAACCAGGAACTGCCCATCATCTGCACAATACCATCCCTACAGTGATCATGGTGGGGGCAGCATCATGTCTGAAGGAAACCAGGCACTGCCCATTATCTTCCCAATACCATGCCTACAGTGAAGTATGGTGGGGGCAGCATCATGTCTGGAGGAAACAAGGCACTGCCCATCACCTGCCCAATACCATCCCTACAGTGATCACGGTGGGGGCAGCATCATGTCTGGAGGAAACCAGGCACTGCCCATCTCCTGCTCAATACCATCCCTACAGTGATCATGGTGGGGGCAGCATCATGTCTGGAGGAAACCAGGCACTGCCCATAACTTGCCCAATACCATCCCTACAGTGATCATGGTGGGGGCAGCATCATGTCTGGGGGAAACCAGTTACTGCTCATCACCTGCCCAATACCATCCCTACAGGGATCATGGTGGGGGCAGCATCATGTCTGGGGGAAACCAGGCACAGCTCATCACCTGCCCAATACCATCCTTACAGTGAAGCATGGTGGGGGCAGCATCATTTCTGGAGGAAACCAGGAACTGCCCATCATCTGAACAATACCATCCCTACAGTGATCATGGTGGGGGCAGCATCATGTCTGAAGAAAACCAGGCACTGCCCATCATCTTCCCAATACCATGCCTACAGTGAAGTATGGTGGGGGCAGCATCATGTCTGGAGGAAACCAGGCACTGCCCATCACCTGCCCAATACCATCCCTACAGTGATCATGGTGGGGGCAGCATCATGTGTGGAGGAAACCAGGCACTGCCAATCATCTGCACAATACCATCCCTACAGTGATCATGGTGGGGCAGCATCATGTCTGAAGAAAACCAGGCACTCCCCATCACCTGCCCATTACCATCCCTACAGTGATCATGGTTGGGGCAGCATCATGTCTGAAGGAAACCAGCACTGCCCATCATCTTCCCAATACCTTCCCTACAGTGAAGCATGGTGGGGGAAGCATCATGTTTGGAGGAAACCAGGCACTGCTCATTACCTGCCCAATACTATCCCTACCGCGAAGCATGGTGGGGGGCAGTATCATGTCTGGGGGAAACCAGGCACTGCCTATCACCTGCCTAATACCATCCCTACAGTGATCATGGTGGGGGCAGCATCATGTCTGGGGGAAACCAGGCACTGCCCATCACCTGCCCAATACCATCCTTACAGTGAAGCATGGTGGGGGCAGCATCAATTCTGGAGGAAACCAGGAACTGCCCATCATCTGGACAATACCATCCCTACAGTGATCATGGAGGGGGCAGCGTCATGTCTGAAGGAAACCAGGCACTGCCCATCATCTTCCCAATACCATGCCTACAGTGAAGTATGGTGGGGGCAGCATCATGTCTGGAGGAAACCAGGCACTGCCCATCACCTGCCCAATACCATCCCTACAGTGATCATGGTGGGGAAAGCTTCATGTGTGGAGGAAACCAGGCACTGCCAATCACCCGCCCAATACCATACCTACAGTGATCATGGTGGGGGCAGCATCATGTCTGGAGGAAACCAGGCACTGCCAATCACCCGCCCAATACCATCCCTACAGTGATCATGGGTGGGGCAGCACCATGTCTGGAGGAAACCAGGCACTCCCCATCACCTGCCCATTACCATCCCTACAGTGATCATGGTTGGGGCAGCATCATGTCTGAAGGAAAGCAGGCACTGCCCATCATCTTCCCAATACCTTCCGTACAGTGAAGCATGGTGGGGGCAGCATCATGTTTGGAGGTAACTAGGCACTGCTCATTACCTGCCAAATCCTATCCCTACCGCAAAGCATGGTGGGGGCAGCATCATGTCTGGGGGAAACCAGGCACTGCCTATCACCTGCCCAATACCATCCCTACAGTGATCATGGTGGGGGCAGCATCATGTCTGGGGGAAACCAGGTACTGCCCATCACCTGCCCAATACCATCCCTACAGAGAAGCATGGTGGGGGCAGCATCATTTCTGGAGGAAACCAGGAACTGCCCATCATCTGGACAATACCATCCCTGAAGTGATCATGGTGGGGGCAGCATCATGTCTGAAGGAAACCAGGCACTGCCCATCATCTTCCCAATACCATGCCTACAGTGAAGTATGGTGGGGGCAGCATCATGTCTGGAGGAAACCAGGTACTGCCCATCACCTGCCCATTACCATCCCTACAGTGATCATGGTGGGGGCTGCATAATGTCTGGAGGAAACCAGGCACTGCCCATCACCTGCCCAATACCATCCCTACAGTGATCATGGTGGGGGCAGCATCATGTGTGGAGGAAACCAGGCACTGCCAAACACCCGCCCAATACCATCCCTACAGTGATCATGGGTGGGGCAGCATCATGTCTGGAGGAAACCAGGCACTCCCCATCACCTGCCCATTACCATCCCTACAGTGATCATGGTTGGGGCAGCATCATGTCTGAAGGAAACCAGGCACTGCCCATCATCTTCCCAATACCTTCCCTACAGTGAAGCATGGTGGGGGAAGCATCATGTTTGGAGGAAACCAGGCACTGCTCATTACCTGCCCAATACTATCCCTACCGCGAAGCATGGTGGGGGCAGCATCATATCTGGAGGAAACGAGGCACTGCCCATCATCTGCCCAATACCATCTCTACAGTGAAGCATGGTGGAGGAATCTTCATGTCTGGCGGAAACCAGGTACTGCCCATCACCGGCCCAATACCATCCCTACAGTGATCATGGTGGGGGCAGCATCATATCTGGAGGAAACGAGGCACTGCCCATCATCTGCCCAATTCCATCCCTACAGTGAAGCATGGTGGGGGAATCTTCATGTCTGGGGGAAACCAGGCACTGCCCATAACCGGCCCAATTCCATCCCTACAGTGATCATGGTGGGGGCAGCTTCATGTCTGAAGAAAACCAGGCACTGCCCATCACCTGTACAATACCATCCCTACAGTGATCATGGTGGGGGCTGCATAATGTCTGGAGGAAACCAGGCACTGCCCATCACCTGCCCAATACCATCCCTACAGTGATCATGGGTGGGGCAGCATCATGTCTGGAGGAAACCAGGTACTGCCCATCATCTTCCCAATACCATCCTTACAGTGAAGCATGGTGGGGGCAGCATCATTTCTGGAGGAAACCAGGAACTGCCCATCATCTGCACAATACCATCCCTACAGTGATCATGGTGGGGGCAGCATCATGTCTGAAGGAAACCAGGCACTGCCCATCATCTTCCCAATACCATAACTACAGTGAAGTATGGTGGGGGCAGCATCATGTCTGGAGGAAACCAGGCACTGCCCATCACCTGCCCAATACCATCCCTACAGTGAAGTATGGTGGGGGCAGCATTATGTCTGGAGGAAACCAGGTACTGCCCATCACCTGCCCAATACCATCCCTACAGTGATCATGGTGGGGGCTGCATAATGTCTGGAGGAAACCAGGCACTGCCCATCACCTGCCCAATACCATCCCTACAGTGATCATGGTGGGGGCAGCATCTTGTCTGGAGGAAACCAGGCACTGCCCATCGCCTGCTCAATACCATCCCTACAGTGATCATGGTGGGGGCAGCAGCATGTCTGGAGGAAACTAGGCACTGCCCATAACCTGCCCAATACCATCCCTACAGTGATCATGGTGGGGGCAGCATCATGTCTGGGGGAAACCAGTTACTGCTCATTACCTGCCCAATACCATCCCTACAGTGATCATGGTGGGGGCAGCATCATGTCTGGGGGAAACCAGGCACTGCCCATCACCTGCCCAATACCATCCTTACAGTGAAGCATGGTGGGGACAGCATCATTTCTGGAGGAAACCAGGAACTGCCCATCATCTGCACAATACCATCCCTACAGTGATCATGGTGGGGGCAGCATCATGTCTGAAGGAAACCAGGCACTGCCCATCATCTTCCCAATACCATGCCTACAGCGAAGTATGGTGGGGGCAGCATCATGTCTGGAGGAAACCAGGCACTGCCCATCACCTGCCCAATACCATCCCTACAGTGATCATGGTGGGGGCAGCATCATGTGTGGAGGAAACCAGGCACTGCCAATCACCCGCCCAATACCATCCCTACAGTGATCATGGGTGGGGCAGCATCATGTCTGGAGGAAACCATGCACTGCCCATCATCTTCCCAATACCTTCCCTACAGTGAAGCATGGTGGGGGAAGCATCATGTTTGGAGGAAACCAGGCACTGCTCATTACCTGCCCAATACTATCCCTACCGCGAAGCATGGTGGGGGCAGCATCAGTGGCGTTGCTAGGGTTGGTGTCACCCGGTGCGGTAGAAAATGGTGTCACCCCCATACCTCCCCCCCCCTCAGTAAGTTTTTAGCCTGTTGTGACAGACACCCCTGTTGTAGCGCATTGTGAGAAATTCCAGTATAATAATCAGATATAACAGTTGCCACAGAATAGGAAAGTGTTAAAGAAGTTTTCACCATTTAAATATACAGCTCCCAGAATTACTTAAAGGGGTACTCCACTGGAAAACATTTACTTTTATATCAACTGGTGCCAGAAAGTTAAACAGATTTTTAAATTACTTCTATTTAAAATCTTAATCCTTACAGTACTTATCAGCTGCTGTATGCTCCACAGGAAGTTGTGTAGTTCTTTCCAGTCTGACCACAGTGCTATTTGCTGACACCTCTGTCCATGTCAGGAACTGTCCAGAGCAGGAGAGGTTTGCTATGGGGATTTGCTCCTACTATGGACAGTTCTTGACATGGACAGAAGTGTCAGCACAGAGCACTGTGGTCAGACAGAAAATAAATTAAAAAGAAAAGAACTTCCTGTGAATCACTTATACAGCAGCTAATAAGTACTGGAAGGATTAAGATTTTTAAATAGAAGTAATTTACAAATCTGTTAAACTTTGTTGCACCAAATGATAAAAAAAAATGCTTTCCAGTAGAGTACCCCTTTGAGCAGTGGTGAGGTTATGCTGGGAGTTGTAGTTTTACTCACCATAACTGTAGAACTTACAAGTGACTACAGCTCTGATAGGACACAGAGAGGAGAATACACAATGATATCAGTGATTACAGGTGACGTCTTCTCTATAGTGAGGAGAATGTACAATGATATCAGTGACTACAGGTGACGTCTTCTCTATAGTGAGGAGAATACATAATGATATCAGTGACTACAGGTGACGTCTTCTCTATAGTGAGAAGAATACAAAATGATATCAGTGATTACAGGTGATGTCTCCTTTATAGTGAGGAGAATACAGAATGATATCAGTGATTACAGGTGACGTCTTCTCTATAGTGAGGAGAATACACAATGATATCAGTGACTACAGGTGACGTCTTCTCTATAGTGAGGAGAATACAGAATGATATCAGTGACTACAGGTGACGTCTTTTTTATAGTGAGGAGAATACACAATGATATCAGTGATTACAGGTGACGTCTTCTCTATAGTGAGGAGAATACACATTGATATCAGTGACTACAGGTGACGTCTTCTCTATAGTGCGGAGAATACACAATGATATCAGTGATTACAGGTGACGTCTTCTCTATAGTCTTTCCTTATCTAATTCAGATGGTACATACCGCCTGGTCCAGCTAAAACTTCTGTCTGTAGAATGTGACGCCCAGACGTCTCCTCACTATGTCAGCGCATTCTCATCCTCTATATGAAAACAAGTATTATTATAAACCTGCCAGACACTGTATCCTCTAAATATAATACTACTATACACTATACTCTTTGATTATAAACATTCCATACACCATACCCACTGAATATAATGCTACCACACACTGTACATTCTGAATATTATACCAACACATACTGTACACTCTGAATATAAATCTGCCACATACTGTACCCCTGCATATAATACCGCCATACACTGTACCCTCTGAATATAATACTACCACACACTGTACATTCTGAATATAATACCATCACATACTGTACCCTCTGAATATAAATCTACCACATACTGTACCCCTGAATATAATACCGCCACACACTGTACCCCTGAATATAATACTACCACCCACTGTACCCTCTGAATATAATACTACCACAAACTGCGCCCTCTGAATTTAACGTTGCCATACAGTGCACCCTCTGAATATAATACCACATCCGCAGTAACACCCCTCAACATCCGTTAGCTGATGCTATTACCACGGGAGGGGGGTTTTGTTGGTGTTGCTAGTGGATGATGGGGGTGCTACTACTGGGGGGGGGGGTATTGCTGGAGGATGAGGAGGGTGCAACTGGCCATCCCCCCCTGGCAGTATCACCCCCATCATCCATCGGCAGGATCATCCTCCTGGCAGGAGCACCGCCATCATTCACCATCAGGATCTGCTGATGGAGGTGCTACTGCTGGGGGGGGGGGGGTTGCTGGTGGATGATGAGGGTGCTACTGCTAGGGGGGGAGCATTAGGTAGGCAGCAGTTCCCCCACTTTAGGTAGGCAGCAGTTCCCCCACATTAGTTAGCATATTTTCCCCACATTAGGCAGCATAGATTCCCCACATTTGGTATGTGTTCCCCCACATTAGGTAGCAATTTCCCCACATTAGGTAGCACAGATTCCCCACATTAGGTAGCAGTTTCCCCACATTAGGTAGCATAGATTCCCCCCATTCAGTAGCACAGATTCCCCACATTAGGTAGCATAGACTCCCCACATTTGATAGCACAGATTCCCCACATTAGGCAGCAGTTTCCCCACATTAGGTAGCATAAACTCCCCACATTAGGTAGCATAGAATCCCCACATTAGGTAGCATAGACTTTTGGTAGTAGTTACCCCACATTAGGCCGCAGGTTCCCTTGCAGGTTCCCCACAATGGGTCAAAGTCTCCCCACATTAGATCGCTGTTTAACCCCCCTCACAAAAACAAACAAACACATACAACACAGACAGACACACACACAGAGTCACAGTCACACACACAGTCACACACACACAGAGTCACACAGTCACACACACACAGAGTCACACAGACACATAGTCACACACAGAGTCACACACAGAGTCACACACAGTCACATACATACACACACACACACACACAAAGTGTCACACACATACAGTCACACACAGACACAGTACACACACAGACAGTCACACACAGACACAGTACACACACAGACAGAGATAGCGACAGACAGACACACACACTCACCCATCCAGCGTAGCGCTCCTTCTCTCCAGGCGCCCTGCGAGTGACGTCACTGACGTCCCATGCTGTGGTGCGGACGGACGGGCGCACAGCGGCGATGAAGGCTGGGGGGGGTGCTGTCGGACGGGCGCACAGCAGCGCAGGTAAAGGGGGAGGGCGGGGGGGTGCTGCCGGTCGGGTACAGGCGGGGAGTGTTGGTGTAGCTGGGGGGGGGGGGTGCTGCGGAGCGTCTTGGTGTCACCCCATTAGGTTGGTGTCACCCGGTGCGGGCCGCACCCCCCGCACCCGGGTCGCAATGCCACTGTGGATGCTGAGGATGCTACTGCCAGGGGGGGAGCATTAGGTAGGCAGCAGTTCCCCCACTTTAGGTAGGCAGCAGTTCCCCCACATTAGTTAGCATATTTTCCCCACATTAGGCAGCATAGATTCCCCACATTTGGTATGTGTTCCCCCACATTAGGTAGCAATTTCCCCACATTAGGTAGCACAGATTCCCCACATTAGGTAGCAGTTTACCCACATTAGGTAGCATAGATTCCCCCCATTCAGTAGCACAGATTCCCCACATTAGGTAGCATAGACTCCCCACATTAAGTAGCACAGATTCCCCACATTAGGTAGCAGTTTCCCCATATTAGGTAGCATAAACTCCCCACATTAGGTAGCATAGAATCCCCACATTAGGTAGCATAGACTTTTGGTAGTAGTTACCCCACATTAGGCCGCAGGTTCCCTTGCAGGTTCCCCACAATGGGTCAAAGTCTCCCCACATTAGATCGCTGTTTACCCCCCCTCACAAAAAAAAAAAAAAAAAACACATACAACACAGACAGACACACACACAGAGTCACAGTCACACACACAGTCACACACACACAGAGTCACACAGTCACACACACACACAGAGTCACACACACACAGAGTCACACACACAGAGTCCCACACAGAGTCACACACAGTCATATACATGCACACACACACAGAGTCACACACAGTCACATACATACACACACACACACACAAAGTGTCACACACATACAGTCACACACAGACACAGTACACACACAGACAGTCACACACAGACACAGTACACACACAGACAGAGAAAGCGACAGACAGACACACACACTCACCCATCCAGCGCAGCGCTCCTTCTCTCCTGGCGCCCTGCATCACTGACGTCCCATGCGGTGGTGCGGACGGACGGGCGCACAGCGGCGATGAAGGCTGGGGGGGGGGTGCTGTCAAACGGGTACAGGCGGGGAGTGTTGGTGTAGCTGGGGGGGGGGGTGCTGCGGAGCGTCTTGGTGTCACCCCATTAGGTTGGTGTCACCCGGTGCGGGCCGCACCCCCCGCACCCAGGTCGCAACGCCACTGGGCAGCATCATATCTGGAGGAAACGAGGCACTGCCCATCATCTGCCCAATACCATCCCTACAGTGAAGCATGGTGGGGGAATCTTCATGTCTGGGGGAAACCAGGCACTGACCATCACCTGCCCAATACCATCCTTACAGTGAAGCATGGTGGGGGCAGCATCATTTCTGGAGGAAACCATGAACTGCCCATCATCTGGACAATACCATCCCTACAGTGATCATGGTGGGGGCAACATCATGTCTGAAGAAAACCAGGCACTGCCCATCATCTTCCCAATACCATGCCTACAGTGAAGTATGGTGGGGCAGCATCATGTCTGGAGGAAACCAGGCACTGCCCATCACCTGCCCAATACCATCCCTACAGTGATAATGGTGGGGGCAGCATCATGTGTGGAGGAAACCAGGCACTGCCAATCACCCGCCCAATACCATCCCTACAGTGATCATGGGTGGGGCAGCATCATGTCTGGAGGAAACCAGGCACTCCCCATCACCTGCCCATTACCATCCCTACAGTGATCATGGTTGGGGCAGCATCATGTCTGAAGGAAATCAGGCACTGCCCATCATCTTCTCAATACCTTCCCTACAGTGAAGCATGGTGGGGGAAGCATCATGTTTGGAGGAAACCAGGCACTGCTCATTACCTGTCCAATACTATCCCTACCGCGAAGCATGGTGGGGGGAGCATCATGTCTGGGGGAAACCAGGCACTGCCTATCACCTGCCTAATACCATCCCTAGAGTGATCATGGTGGGGGCAGCATCATGTCTGGGGGAAACCAGGCACTGCCCATCACCTGCCCAATACCATCCTTATAGTGAAGCATGGTGGGGGCAGCATCATTTCTGGTGGAAACCAGGAACTGCCCATCATCTGGACAATACCATCCCTACAGTGATCATGGTGGGGGCAGCATCATGTCTGAAGGAAACCAGGCACTGCCCATCATCTTCCCAATACCATGCCTACAGTGAAGTATGGTGGGGGCAGCATCATGTCTGGAGGAAACCAGGCACTGCCCATCACCTGCCCAATACCATCCCTACAGTGATCATGGTGGGGGCAGCATCATGTGTGGAGGAAACCAGGCACTGCCAATCACCCGCCCAATACCATCCCTACAGTGATCATGGGTGGGGCAGCATCATGTCTGGAGGAAACCAGGCACTCCCCATCACCTGCCCATTACCATCCCTACAGTGATCATGGTTGGGGCAGCATCATGTCTGAAGGAAACCAGGCACTGCCCATCATCTTCCCAATACCTTCCCTACAGTGAAGCATGGTGGGGGAAGAATCATGTTTGGAGGAAACCAGGCACTGCTCATTACCTGCCCAATTCTATCCCTACCGCGAAACATGGTGGGGGCAGCATCATATCTGGAGGAAACGAGGCACTGCCCATCATCTGCCCAATACCATCCCTAGAGTGAAGCATGGTGGGGGAATCTTCATGTCTGGGGGAAACCAGGTACTGCCCATCACCGGCCCAATACCATCCCTACAGTGATCATGGTGGGGGCAGCATCATATCTGGAGGAAACGAGGCACTGCCCATCATCTGCCCAATACCATCCCTACAGTGAAGCATGGTGGGGGAATCTTCATGTCTGGGGGAAACCAGGCACTGCCCATAACCGGCCCAATTCCATCCCTACAGTGATCATGGTGGGGGCAGCTTCATGTCTGAAGAAAACCAGGCACTGCCCATCACCTGTCCAATACCATCCCTGCAGTGATCATGGTGGGGGCTGCATAATGTCTGGAGGAAACCAGGCACTGCCCATCACCTGCCCAATACCATCCTTACAGTGAAGCATGGTGGGGGCAGCATCATTTCTGGAGGAAACCAGGAACTGCCCATCATCTGCACAATACCATCCCTACAGTGATCATGGTGGGGGCAGCATCATGTCTGAAGGAAACCAGGCACTGCCCATCATCTTCCCAATACCATGCCTACAGTGAAGTATGGTGGGGGCAGCATCATGTCTGGAGGAAACCAGGCACTGCCCATCACCTGCCCAATACCATCCCTACAGTGATCACGGTGGGGGCAGCATCATGTCTGGAGGAAACCAGGCACTGCCCATCTCCTGCTCAATACCATCCCTACAGTGATCATGGTGGGGGCAGCATCATGTCTGGAGGAAACCAGGCACTGCCCATCACCTGCCCAATACCATCCCTACAGTGATCATGGTGGGGGCAGCATCATGTCTGGGGGAAACCAGTTACTGCTCATCACCTGCCCAATACCATCCCTACAGGGATCATGGTGGGGGCAGCATCATGTCTGGGGGAAACCAGGCACAGCTCATCACCTGCCCAATACCATCCTTACAGTGAAGCATGGTGGGGGCAGCATCATTTCTGGAGGAAACCAGGAACTGCCCATCATCTGAACAATACCATCCCTACAGTGATCATGGTGGGGGCAGCATCATGTCTGAAGAAAACCAGGCACTGCCCATCATCTTCCCAATACCATGCCTACAGTGAAGTATGGTGGGGGCAGCATCATGTCTGGAGGAAACCAGGCACTGCCCATCACCTGCCCAATACCATCCCTACAGTGATCATGGTGGGGGCAGCATCATGTGTGGAGGGAACCAGGCACTGCCAATCATCTGCACAATACCATCCCTACAGTGATCATGGTGGGGGCAGCATCATGTCTGAAGAAAACCAGGCACTCCCCATCACCTGCCCATTACCATCCCTACAGTGATCATGGTTGGGGCAGCATCATGTCTGAAGGAAACCAGGCACTGCCCATCATCTTCCCAATACCTTCCCTACAGTGAAGCATGGTGGGGGAAGCATCATGTTTGGAGGAAACCAGGCACTGCTCATTACCTGCCCAATACTATCCCTACCGCGAAGCATGGTGGGGGCAGTATCATGTCTGGGGGAAACCAGGCACTGCCTATCACCTGCCTAATACCATCCCTACAGTGATCATGGTGGGGGCAGCATCATGTCTGGGGGAAACCAGGCCCTGCCCATCACCTGCCCAATACCATCCTTACAGTGAAGCATGGTGGGGGCAGCATCAATTCTGGAGGAAACCAGGAACTGCCCATCATCTGGACAATACCATCCCTACAGTGATCATGGAGGGGGCAGCGTCATGTCTGAAGGAAACCAGGCACTGCCCATCATCTTCCCAATACCATGCCTACAGTGAAGTATGGTGGGGGCAGCATCATGTCTGGAGGAAACCAGGCACTGCCCATCACCTGCCCAATACCATCCCTACAGTGATCATGGTGGGGGCAGCATCATGTGTGGAGGAAACCAGGCACTGCCAATCACCAGCCCAATACCATCCCTACAGTGATCATGGGTGGGGCAGCATCATGTCTGGAGGAAACCAGGCACTCCCCATCACCTGCCCATTACCATCCCTACAGTGATCATGGTTGGGGCAGCATCATGTCTGAAGGAAACCAGGCACTGCCCATCATCTTCCCAATACCTTCCCTACAGTGATCATGGTGGGGGAAGCATCATGTTTGGAGGAAACCAGGCACTGCTCATTACCTGCCCAATACTATCCCTACCGCGAAGCATGGTGGGGGCAGCATCATGTCTGGGGGAAACCAGGCACTGCCTATCACCTGCCTAATACCATCCCTACAGTGATCATGGTGGGGGCAGCATCATGTCTGGGGGAAACCAGGCACTGCCCATCACCTGCCCAATACCATCCTTATAGTGAAGCATGGTGGGGGCAGCATCATTTCTGGAGGAAACCAGGAACTGCCCATCATCTGGACAATACCATCCCTACAGTGATCATGGAGGGGGCAGCGTCATGTCTGAAGGAAACCAGGCACTGCCCATCATCTACCCAATACCATGCCTACAGTGAAGTATGGTGGGGGCAGCATCATGTCTGGAGGAAACCAGGCACTGCCCATCACCTGCCCAATACCATCCCTACAGTGATCATGGTGGGGGAAGCATCATGTCTGGGGGAAACCAGGCACTGCCCATCACCTGCCCAATACCATCCTTACAGTGAAGCATGGTGGGGGCAGCATCATTTCTGGAGGAAACCAGGAACTGCCCATCATCTGGACAATACCATCCCTACAGTGATCATGGAGGGGGCAGCGTCATGTCTGAAGGAAACCAGGCACTGCCCATCATCTACCCAATACCATGCCTACAGTGAAGTATGGTGGGGGCAGCATCATGTCTGGAGGAAACCAGGCACTGCCCATCACCTGCCCAATACCATCCCTACAGTGATCATGGTGGGGGAAGCATCATGTGTGGAGGAAACCAGGCACTGCCAATCACCCGCCCAATACCATCCCTACAGTGATCATGGGTGGGGCAGCATCATGTCTGGAGGAAACCAGGCACTCCCCATCACCTTCCCATTACCATCCCTACAGTGATCATGGTGGGGGCAGCATCATGTCTGAAGGAAACCAGGCACTGCCCATCATCTTCCCAATACCTTCCCTACTGTGAAGCATGGTGGGGGAAGCATCATGTTTGGAGGAAACCAGGCACTGCTCATTACCTGCCCAATACTATCCCTACCGCGAAGCATGGTGGGGGCAGCATTATATCTGGAGGAAACGAGGCACTGCCCACCATCTGCCCAATACCATCCCTACAGTGAAGCATGGTGGGGGAATCTTCATGTCTGGGGGAAACCAGGTACTGCCCATCACCATCCCAATACCATCCCTACAGTGATCATGGTGGGGGCAGCATCATATCTGGAGGAAACGAGGCACTGCCCATCATCTGCCCAATACCATCCCTACAGTGAAGCATGGTGGGGGAATCTTCATGTCTGGGGGAAACCAGGCACTGCCCATAACCGGCCCAATTCCATCCCTACAGTGATCATGGTGGGGGCAGCTTCATGTCTGAAGAAAACCAGGCACTGCCCATCACCTGTCCAATACCATCCCTACAGTGATCATGGTGGGGGCAGCATCATATCTGGAGGAAACGAGGCACTGCACATCATCTGCCCAATACCATCCCTACAGTGAAGCATGGTGGGGGAATCTTCATGTCTGGGGGAAACCAGGTACTGCCCATAACCGGCCCAATTCCATCCCTACAGTGATCATGGTGGGGGCAGCTTCATGTCTGAAGAAAACCAGGCACTGCCCATCACCTGTCCAATACCATCCCTACAGTGATCATGGTGGGGGCTGCATAATGTCTGGAGGAAACCAGGCACTGCCCATCACCTGCCCAATACCATCCCTACAGTGATCATGGTGGGGGCAGCATCCTGTCTGTAGGAAACCAGGCACTGCCCATCGCCTGCTCAATACCATCCCTACAGTGATCATGGTGGGGGCAGCATCATTTCTGGAGGAAACCAGGCACTGCCCATAACCTGCCCAATACCATCCCTACAGTGATCATGGTGGGGGCAGCATCATGTCTGGGGGAAACCAGGTACTGCCCATCACCTGCCCAATACCATCCCTACAGTGATCATGGTGGGGGCAGCATCATGTCTGGGGGAAACCAGGCACTGCCCATCACCTGCCCAATACCATCCTTACAGTGAAGCATGGTGGGGGCAGCATCATTTCTGGAGGAAACCAGGTACTGCCCATCATCTGCACAATACCATCCCTACAGTGATCATGGTGGGGGCAGCATCATGTCTGAAGTAAACCAGGCACAGCCCATCATCTTCCCAATACCATGCCTACAGTGAAGTATGGTGGGGGCAGCATCATGTCTGGAGGAAACCAGGCACTGCCCATCACCTGCCCAATACCATCCCTACAGTGATCATGGTGGGGGCAGCGTCATGTGTGGAGGAAACCAGGCACTGCCAATCACCTCCCCAATTCCATCCCTACAGTGATCATGGTGGGGGCAGCATCATGTCTGGAGGAAACCAGGCACTGCCTATCACCTGCCCATTACCATCCCTACAGTGATCATGGTTGGGGCAGCATCATGTCTAAAGGAAACCAGGCACTGCCCCTCACCTGCCCAATACCATCCCTACAGTGATCATGGTGGGGGAAGCATCATGTTTCTAGGAAACCAGGCACTGCTTGTCACGATGCCGGCTGGCAGGAGGTGGATCCTCTGTGCCAGAGAGGGATTGGCGTGGACCGTGCTAGTGGACCGGTTCTAAGTCACTACTGGTTTTCGCCAGAGCCCGCCGCAAAGCGGGATGGTCTTGCTGCGGCGGTAGTGACCAGGTCGTATCCACTAGCAACGGCTCACCTCTCTGACTGCTGATGATAGGCGAGGTACAAGGGAGTAGACAGAAGCAAGGTCGGACGTAGCAGAAGGTCGGGGGCAGGCGGCAAGGTTCGTAGTCAGGGTGGATAGCAGAAGTTCTGGTACACAGGCTTTAGACACACAAAACGCTTTCACTAGGCACAAGGGCAACAAGATCCGGCCAGGAAGTGCATGGGAGGAGGACAGATAAAGGCAGGGAGCAGATGGAAGCCAATTAAGCTAATTGGGCCAGGCACCAATCATTGGTGCACTGGCCCTTTAAGTCTCAGGGAGCTGGCGCGCGCGCGCCCTAGAGAGCGGAGCCGCGCGCGCCAGCACATGACAGCAGGGGACGGGAACGGGTAAGTGACCTGGGATGCGATTCGCGAGCGGGCGTGTCCCGCTGTGCGAATCGCATCCCCAACGGCCATGACAGTGCAGCGCTCCCGGTCAGCGGGACTGACCGGGGAGCTGCAGGGAGAAAGACGCCGTGAGCGCTCCGGGGAGGAGCGGGGACCCGGAGCGCTAGGCGTAACAGTACCCCCCCCTTAGGTCTCCCCTTTTTTTTGTCCGGTGACTGCCTCCCCTGGGATGAGGACACCGGGAAGGAATGGATGGTTTCCTCAATGGCAGGCAGTACAGCAGGAGTAGGAATGGGGAGGGAGGGCAGAGGGTGAAGCTTGGCACGGGGCAGGGAGACACAAGGACGGGAGCCATGAGGGGACACAGAGGCTTGCCAGAAGGGACTGGGAGGGGGGGAGAGGCATTTTCTGTGGCAGGCAGAGTCCCTAACGACCTTAGGGGAACCGGATACAGGAGGAACCACAGGGTCACGGCAGGGAGTACTGGGAACTGGTTTAAGGCAGTCCTTGGAACAAGAGGGGCCCCAACTCTTGATCTCCCCAGTGGACCAGTCCAGGGTTGGGGAATGGTGTAGAAGCCAGGGTAGTCCAAGGAGAATTTCGGAAGTGCAATTGGGAAGGACCAAAAATTCAATTTTCTCGTGATGAGGTCCGATGCACATTAGGAGGGGCTCCGTGCGGTAACGCACGGTGCAATCCAACCTGGCTCCGTTGACCGCGGAAATGTGGAGTGGCTTGACAAGACGGGTCACCGGGATGCGGAATTTATTCACCAAGGACTCCCGAATAAAATTCCCAGAGGCACCAGAGTCCAGGCAGGCCACGGCTGAGAGGGAAGAGCTGGCTGAAGAAGAAATCCGTACAGGCACCGTGAGACGTGGAGAAGCCGACTTAGCATCAAGAGACGCCACACCCACGAGAGCTGGGTGCGAGCGTGCGTTTCCCAGACGTGGAGGACGGATAGGGCAATCCACCAAGTAATGTTCGGTACTGGCACAGTACAGGCAAAGATTCTCTTCCTTACGGCGATTCCTCTCTTCCAGGGTCAGGCGAGACCGATCCACTTGCATGGCCTCCTCGGCGGGAGGCCTAGGCGCAGATTGCAATGGAGACTGTGGGAGAGGTGTCCAGAGATCTAAGTCTTTTTCCTGGCGGAGCTCTTGATGCCTCTCAGAAAAACGCATGTCAATGCGAGTGGCTAGATGAATGAGTTCATGCAGATTAGCAGGAGTATCTCGTGCGGCCAGAACATCTTTAATGTTGCTGGATAGGCCTTTTTTAAAGGTCGCGCAGAGGGCCTCATTATTCCAGGAAAGTTCAGAAGCAAGAGTACGGAATTGTACGGCGTACTCGCCAACGGAAGAATTACCCTGGACCAGGTTCAGCAGGGCAGTCTCAGCAGAAGAGGCTCGGGCAGGTTCCTCAAAGACACTTCGAATTTCCGAGAAGAAGGAGTGTACAGAGGCAGTGACGGGGTCATTGCGGTCCCAGAGCGGTGTGGCCCATGACAGGGCTTTTCCAGACAGAAGGCTAACTACGAAAGCCACCTTAGACCTTTCAGTTGGAAACTGGTCCGACATCATCTCCAAGTGCAGGGAACATTGCGAAAGAAAGCCACGGCAAAACTTAGAGTCCCCATTAAATTTGTCCGGCAAGGACAGGCGGAGGCTAGGAGTGGCCACTCGCTGCGGAAGGGGTGCAGGAGCTGGCGGAGGAGATGATTGCTGCTGAAGTTGCGACTGAAGTTGCTGCACAATGGTGAATACTTCCGACAGCTGGTGGGTTAGATGGGCGATCTGTCGGGATTGCTGGGCGACCACCGTGGTGATATCAGAGATATAAGGCAGAGGGACGTCAGCGGGATCCATGGCCGGATCTACTGTCACGATGCCGGCTGGCAGGAGGTGGATCCTCTGTGCCAGAGAGGGATTGGCGTGGACCGTGCTAGTGGACCGGTTCTAAGTCACTACTGGTTTTCGCCAGAGCCCGCCGCAAAGCGGGATGGTCTTGCTGCGGCGGTAGTGACCAGGTCGTATCCACTAGCAACGGCTCACCTCTCTGACTGCTGATGATAGGCGAGGTACAAGGGAGTAGACAGAAGCAAGGTCGGACGTAGCAGAAGGTCGGGGGCAGGCGGCAAGGTTCGTAGTCAGGGTGGATAGCAGAAGTTCTGGTACACAGGCTTTAGACACACAAAACGCTTTCACTAGGCACAAGGGCAACAAGATCCGGCCAGGAAGTGCATGGGAGGAGGACAGATAAAGGCAGGGAGCAGATGGAAGCCAATTAAGCTAATTGGGCCAGGCACCAATCATTGGTGCACTGGCCCTTTAAGTCTCAGGGAGCTGGCGCGCGCGCGCCCTAGAGAGCGGAGCCGCGCGCGCCAGCACATGACAGCAGGGGACGGGAACGGGTAAGTGACCTGGGATGCGATTCGCGAGCGGGCGCGTCCCGCTGTGCGAATCGCATCCCCAACGGCCATGACAGTGCAGCGCTCCCGGTCAGCGGGACTGACCGGGGAGCTGCAGGGAGAAAGACGCCGTGAGCGCTCCGGGGAGGAGCGGGGACCCGGAGCGCTAGGCGTAACACTGCTCATTACCTGCCCAATACTATCCCTACCGCGAAGCATGATGGGGGCAGCATCATGTCTGGGGGAAACCAGGCACTGCCTATCACTTGCCTAATACTATCCCTACAGTGATCATGGTGGGGGCAGCATCATATCTGGAGGAAACGAGGCACTGCCCATCATCTGCCCAATACCATCTCTACAGTGAAGCATGGTGGGGGAATCTTCATGTCTGGGGGAAACCAGGAACTGCCCATCACCGGCCCAATACCATCCCTACAGTGATCATGGTGGGGGCAGCATCATATCTGGAGGAAACCAGGCACTGCCCATCATCTGCCCAATACCATCCCTACAGTGAAGCATGGTGGGGGAATCTTCATGTCTGGGGGAAACCAGGTACTGCCCATCACCGGCCCAATATCATCCCTACAGTGATCATGGTGGGGGCAGCATCATATCTGGAGGAAACGAGGCACTGCCCATCATCTGCCAAATACCATCCCTACAGTGAAGCATGGTGGGGGAATCTTCATGTCTGGGGGAAACCAGGCACTGCCCATAACCGGCCCAATTCCATCCCTACAGTGATCATGGTGGGGGCAGCATCATGTCTGGAGGAAACCAGGCACTGCCCATCAACTGCCCAATACCATACGTACAGTGAGGTATGGTGGGAACAGCATCATGTCTGGAGGAAACCCAGGCACTGCCCATCACCTGCCCAATACCATCCCTACAGTGATCATGGTGTGGGCAACATCATGTCTGGAGGAAACCAGGCACTGCCCATCACCTCCCCAATACCATCCCTGCAGTGATCATGGTGGGGCAGCTTCATGTCTGAAGAAAACCAGGCACTGCCCATCACCTGCCCAATACCATACCTACAGTGAAGTATGGTGGGAAAAGCATCATGTCTGGAGGAAACCAGGCACTGCCCATCACCTGCCCAATACCATCCCTACAGTGATCATGGTGGGGGCAATATCATGTCTGGAGGAAACCAGGCACTGCCCATCATCTCCCCAATACCATCCCTACAGTGATCATGGTGGGGGCAGCTTCATGTCTGAAGAAAACCAGGCACTGCCCATCACCTGCCCAATATCATACCTACAGTGAAGTATGGTGGGAAAAGCATCATGTCTGGAGGAAACCAGGCACTGCCCATCACCTGCCCAATACCATCCCTACAGTGATCATGGTGGGGGCTGCATAATGTCTGGAGGAAACCAGGCACTGCCCATCACCTGCCCAATACCATCCCTACAGTGATCATGGTGGGGGCAACATCATGTCTGGAGGAAACCAGGCACTGCCCATCACCTCCCCAATACCATCCCTACAGTGATCATGGTGGGGGCAGCTTCATGTCTGGAGGAAACCAGGCACTGCTCCTCACCTGCCCAATACCATCACGACAGTGATCATGGTGGGGGCAGCATCATATCTGGAGGAAACCAGGCACTGCCCATCATCTGCCCAATACCATCCCTACAGTGAAGCATGGTGGGGGAAGCATCATGTCTGGAGTAAACCAGTCACTGCCAATCATCTGCCCAATATCATTTCTACAGTGAAGCATGGTGGGGGCATAATCATGTCTGGAGAAAACCAGGCACTGCCCATCACCTGCCCAATACCATCCCTACAGTGATCATGGTGGGGAAGCATCATGTCTGGAGGAAACCAGGCACTGCCCATTACCTGCCCGATAACATTCCTACAGTGATCATGGTGGGGGCAGCATCATGTCTGGAGGAAACCAGGCACTGCCCATCACCTGCCCAATACCATCCCTACTTTGAGGTATGGTGGGGGCAGCATTATGTGTGGAGGAAACAAGGCACTGCTCATCACCTGCCCAATACCATCCATACAGTCAAGTATGGTGGGGGCAGAATGATGTCTGGAGGAAACCAGGCACTGCCCATAACGTGCCCAATACCATCCCTACAGTGAAGTATGAGGGCAGCATCATGTCTGGGGGAAACCAGGCACTGCCCAGCACCTGCCCAATACCATCCCTACTGTGAAGTATGGTGGGGGCAGCATCATATCTGGGGGAAACCAGACACTGCCCATGACCTGCCCAATACCATCCCTACAATGAAGTATGGTAGGGGCAGCATCATGTCTGGAGGAAACCTGGCACTGCCCATAACCTGCCCAATACCATTGCTACAGTGATCATGGTGGGGGCAGCATCATGTCTGGGGGAAACCAGGCACTGCCCATCACCTGCCCAATACCATCTCTACAGTGATCATGGTGGGGGCAGCATCATGTCTGGAGGAAACCAGGCACTGCCCATCACCTGACCAATACCATCCCTACTTTGAAGTATGGTGGGGGCAGCATTATGTGTGGAGGAAACAAGGCACTGCTCATCACCTGCCCAATACCATCCCTACAGTGAAATATGGTGGGGGCAGCATCATGTCTGGAGGAAACCAGGCACTGCCCATAATCTGCCCAATACCATTCCTACAGTGAAGTATGAGGGCAGCATCATGTCTGGGGGAAACCAGGCACTGCCCATCACCTGCCCAATACCATCCCTACTGTGAAGTATGGTGGGGGCAGCATCATGTCTGGGGGAAACCAGACACTGCCCATGACCTGCCCAATACCATCCCTATAATGAAGTATGGTAGGGGCAGCATCATGTCTGGAGGAAACCAGGCACTGCCCATAACCTGCCCAATACCATCCCTACAGTGAAGTATGAGGGCAGCATCATGTCTGGGGGAAACCAGGCACTGCCCATCATCTGCCCAATACCATCCCTACTGTGAAGTATGGTGGGGGCAGCATCATGTCTGGGGGAAACCAGACACTTCCCATCACCTGCCCAATACCATCCCTACAGTGAAGCATGGTGGGGGCAGCATCATGTCTGGAGGAAACCAGGCACTGCCCATCACCTGCCCAATACCATCCCTACTGTGAAGTATGGTGGGGGCAGCATCATGTCTGGGGGAAACCAGACACTGCCCATGACCTGCCCAATACCATCCCTACAGTGAAGTATGAGGGCAGCATCATGTCTGGGGGAAACCAGGCACTGCCCATCATCTGCCCAATACCATCCCTACTGTGAAGTATGGTGGGGGCAGCATCATGTCTGGGGGAAACCAGGCACTGCCCATCATCTGCCCAATACCATCCCTACAGTGATCATGGTGGGGGCAGCATCATGTCTGGAGGAAACCAGGCACTGCCCATCACCTGCCCAATACCATCCCTACAGTGAAGCATGGTGGGGGCAGCATCATGTCTGGAGGAAACCAGGCACTGCCCATCACCTGCCCAATACCATCCCTACAGTGATCATGGTGGGGGCAGCATCATGTCTGGAGGAAACCAGGCACTGCCAATCACCCGCCCAATACCATCTCTACAGTGAAGTATTTTGGAGTGTGAAATCCAGGTGTGTAAACCTTGTGGCTTCATCCCCAAGAAGACTGGAGGCTGGAATCAATTCTAAAGGGGCTTTAGCTAAGTCCTGAGTAAAGGTATGAATACTTATATCAGTGCAAGAATTTAGTTTTTCCTTTTCAATAAATCAGCAAAGATTTCTTTAATTCTTCTTTAACTTATTATGGGATACTGGGTGAAAAATGATGGGGGAAGCTTGATATAAGGAGCTACATAACAAAATAAGAAAAAAAGTGAAAGAATCTAGAAGTAGTTTTGAGAAGTTTCATAGTGTCAAAAAGAATGTTTATTTTATTTATTTCGACATTGCCTGAATGTGAAGAGAAGGGGAACATCTGACAAACGTGGGTGTAGAAACCTCAAGCCTGAACAACCAACAGAGGCTCGTTGGGGACGAGTCAAACTCTGGGGTCTGCGGCTTAGCCAGGAGTGGGCTCAGGCAGGGAACGGGCTCGCTGTGAACTTTGTACAGATTAAGCAGTGGAAAAGTGGGCTATCTGCCTGGAGAGGTCCTCGCTGCTAATTCTGACTGGAATCGGTGTTTGTTTAATGGAAAGGTTATGCTTATTATTCAGCCTAAGATAAATTTCCTCAAAGTGTTTATGTTTCAAACTATAGGCGTCAAAGCTCGCTCAAACACACAGCGTGCCGTGTCCGAGCTCCTTCTTACATTCCCGTCCCTGGTGGAATAGAGCGAGGAAAAGTGCCACCCTCTAAGGCTCGCAATCCAATTCCTGTTTGTTTTTAGAAGATACAGTATTTTTTCTTCTTCGGCAAAAGAGGTTCCATGATTTATGGGCCAATTCATAAAATAAATGCATGACTCAGGTGCGAGTTACAAATCATAGCATAGTTTCTCGGGGTCAGAGAGGCGGCAAATTCCTTACGGATTGGCCCTATTAAATCTACTTTCCGGAGGAGAATCAGGAGGGACTCTTAGTTCTGGTCTTCTCAAAGCCTTTTCTCTATTTTCTTAACTGTAATCCTGCTTTATTCTTCTATTTGTGGTGGAGTTTTAAATCCCGTTCATAGATCGTATTCCTGTTCTATTTGTACAAGGCTTCCGATGTGAAATCAGCATGACCAACAACAGGTTAATACACCTTATTAGAAATCATTTGGATATTTTACTGATTTGAGATCATGTTTGTTTTAGACTTTAAAGGATAGGGAATAAGATGTCTGATCGGGGGGATCCCGCCGCTGGGGACGCCCTCGATCTCAGCTGCAGCACCCCAGACATCCGGTGCACGGAGCAAACTTGGCTCTGTGCCGGATGACTGGCAATGCGGGGCAGAGGCTCATGATATCACGGTCATGCCCCGCTCGTGACATCACGGACATGGCCCCTCAATGCAAGTCTATGAGAGCGGGTGTGGCGGCCGTCACGCCCCCTCCCATAGACTTTCATTGAGGGGGCGTGGTCATGGCATCATGAGCAGGGAGCGGCCGTGATGTCCCAAGCCTCTGGCGCTGAACTTGATGCTCTAAATGAACATCGGGGGGCAGCACTGAGATCGGGGTGGTCCCCAGCGGCGGACATCTTATTCTCTATCCTTTGCCTAGGGGCAGAGTACCCCTTTAAGGCCAGAAGAGGAAAGAAAAGGGGGCACGTGAAAGACATCCCATAATTTCTTATAGGAACAGGAGGAAGACCATTGTATATACCACAACATTAAATCCTATACTCATAGCAGTATTCATAATAATATCCCTGAAAGCGCAAAATGTAAATGTATCCAAACTTATTGAACACTTATCACTGACCCGTAGAGTATGACATAAAGCGTAACATTTGTTCTGTTTGTGTAAAAAAGTCAAATAGCAAATAGGTCCACAAAGGTAGATAAACGCTCAAACAAAACATAAACAAAATGGGCGGGAAGGGTTTCACTGTAATTCCAGATATAGAGCCAAACAGGAACAGGGGTAAAATAGTTAGTTCTGCTTATGTTGCCCCTAAAATTGCACCGTAATCCCCAAAACAAACAAAATTCCTGTGTAAACTACACACTATCCCGACATCCCCCCCCCCAAACTATACAAACGTGGGTTCAAAAAGGGATTAGTCTGAAATCCTGTGTGCAATCCCCTGATCCAGATCTCCTGATGCATTTCCCAACACATTTCCCCCTCTATAGAACCTTGGATTCTTCAGGGGATTACACACACGATTACAGACACGTAGTCTGTAATCTTGTGTGTAGTCCCCTGATGAACTCAAGATCAGGATAACATGGTGGAAGGTATTAATACACCAAACCATGCAAGTACTGGAAAATACCAGAGATTAAGATCTCTCAACACATTTCCCTCTCACAACAATAGAACCTGGGGTTCATCAGGGGATTACGCACAGGCTTATAGACAAAACACTTAGTTGGGGTAACATAGTAGCAGATACTGATACAACAAATCCCAATGCTAGTATTGGAAAATACCAGAGGTTCAGATCTCTCAACATGCTTCCCTCCATTCACAACAATAACACCTAAGGTTCATCAGGGGATTACACACAGAATTATAGAAAAAACTCTTAGGATAGCATGGTAGAAGAGACTAATATAACAAATAAACACACCAGTACAAAAAAATACAAGTGGTCCTGATTGGACCATTCAGGTCCCAATAAAGATAATAGACGTCCAAAGTCCAGAATGATGTGAAGTAAAACCCTTTCCCAGAGGTTCTGGCGGTATTCATAATATTTATAATTTGTAAGGTAGAAAAAAGATGTAGATCTGTCCTATTCGGCTAATTACCCTAAGGCAGTGATTCCCAACCGTTGTGCCCCAGCACATTGGTGTGCCCTTCGGTGGTGCCGGGGGTGCCGCAGGAGATCAGGGCCAAAAAAATTATATATTTTTTTAAATTTACCGCCCCGGTTAGCGTGCCTATGACTCACGGCAAGCAGGGAGGGAAGGGAGGTCCCCACTCCTCCCTGTGGTGCTGAGAGTCACAGGTGCATAGGTCGCGAAGGGGATGAATGCAATGGGGATGCCGTGCCGGATTCTTTCTGGCCCCCAACAGAACGGCATTGAGATGGAACAACAGCTTAGCTTAAATAAGGTACTGCACCCTCTCCCCTCTGTCTCCCCTGTCTATCCCCCTTTGTCACCACTGTTACCCCCTTTCACCCTTGTCCACTTTCCTTACATCCATGTTCACCTTGTCCACCCTGTCATCCATGTACACCCCCATCCACCCCACTGTCCACCCCCCCATTCCCCCCTCTGTCCCTGTTGTCCACCCCTCTTTGTTACTCATGTTCACCCCTCCTTTACCCCTTGTCACCCCTGTTCACCCCTCTGACCCCCTGTCACCCCTGTTCACCCTCCCTGTCTCCCATGTTCACCCTCCTGTCATCCATGTCTACCTTGGCCACCCCTCTGTGACCCCTGTCCATCCCCCTGTAACCCATGTTTCCCCCCCCATCCACCCCTCTGTCCCTCATGTCCACCCCCCTATTCACCCCTCTGTCCATTTGTCACTTCTGTTCAGCCCTCTTTCACTCCCTTGTTGTCACCCCAGTCCAACCCTGACCCCCTGTTAACCCCGCCTGTCTCCCATGTCCAACCCCCCCACCCCGTCTCCCATGTCCACCCTCCTGTCATCCATGTCCACCTTGGCCACCCCTCTGTCACGTCTGTCCATTCCCCTGTCACCCATGTTCACCCCTCTGTTACCTCCTACGCCCCCTTTCAACCCATGTACACTCTTCCACACCCCTCTGTCACCCATGTACACTCTTCTACAACCATCTATCACCCATATACTCCCATCTGTCAGCCATGTACACCTCTCTGTCACCCCCTACACCCCTCTGTCACCCCTATGCCCCCTGTCACCCATGTACACTCTTCTACAACCATCTCTCACCCATATACACCCATCTGTCAGCCATGTACACCTCTCTGTCACCCCCTACACCCCTCTGTCACCCATATACACCCCTCTGTCACCCCCTATGCCCCCTGTCACCCATGTACACTCTTCTATACCCCTCTATCACTCTTGTACACCCCTCTGTCACCCATGTACACTCTTCTACACCCATCTGTCACCAGTGTACACTCCTCTACACCCCAACACCCTTCTGTTACCTATGTACACTGCTCTGTGACACATGTACACTCCTCTACACATCTGTCACCCATGTGCACCTTTCTTCACCCCTCTGTTACCCCTTTACACCTATATGCCCCTGTATTCCTCTTCACTTGTAAAAAGGGCATCTGGAGGCTGATGCTGGTAAAGTGCGGAGCTTAATTGGTTTGTTTTGCAGGTTTAAGGGTGAAGAATTATGGCTGGAACAAAAGCGTCATGATGGCCCGGACCAGATGGAGAAGAAAAGGGAACTACACTGATTAGAGTAGACATCTATTGTGAGTTTCTGTATACAGCAGCACTGTATTCTATATACCTACAGATAAATAGATATTGTGCACTGCTAGCATTTTCGGGGTGCCCCGCGAAAAAAAAAAATTCTGAGGGGGTGCCTTGAGCTGAAAAAGGTTGGGAAACACTACCCTAAGGTGTTATTCCAGAGGAAGGAAAAAAACGAAGAAATCCTCAAAGAAATGAATGTTAATTTGTCTGCAGCTCCAGTTCAATAATATACTGTCTACAGACTGGACAGCATTGTCAACATGACAGGTTTCATTTAAAATTAGAAACCCTTTTTTTAGGATTAAAAAAAAACCTATATATGATGAAATCGTAAAGTCATGTTAAAATGCCTTTTATATTCCAATAAAAGTCTCAGAAAATAAAAAGAAATATACTGTATATATTGTGAGACAGTGACAGGCATAGTTTTTGAGGGAATGTATATTTCTCCTAGGATGCTCTCGTATGCTGCTTTAGGCAGCTTGTGGACAGATACGTGTCACCGAAATGCCTGGGTTTCGGTGAAGGAAAACCGAAGTTATGCGTGTCAGTGATACTATGTTACTGGCACATTCTACTTGTAGTATAGCGGATCCGGGTAGGTTTTTCCTGGAGTGACCAAGTGCCGGGTGGGAGGTCACTCCCACATACCAGGTGAGGCTCCATAAACCTGGGTCTGCAGGCCTGTGTGCGGCTGCTGGAATGCTAAGAACCATGATGTAAGTGGCCGTGTTCTACTGTTTTGTTTCACGTTCGGTAAGGGGCCTAGGCTCTCTCCAGGAATGGGGCGTATCAACTCCTTCATAATGCGCCAGCCCTCACGCCCGCTTCATATATTTCTATGGGGGAGCTGTTCGGCTATCTTCAGCTCTTCCATAGAGGTATATGGAGGGGGCATGTCGACCACTGCTTTGTGTGGGGGTCGACATGCTCTGTGTCCAGGGATAAATTGGGCCCCGTACCGGAGATCGTAGGGGCCCCAGTGGTCGGATCCCCTGCTATCTAAAACATATCCCCTATCCTGCAGAGAGAGGGTATCAGCAATGATAGAACAAACCCTAAACGTAGTTGAGACAAAGCAGCTAAGATCTACACAACAATATCTAATAGCTTGTTCAGAGTATTACCTAAGCTGCTGAAGGTGTCACTGCATGGCCTGCAAATCATTGCAAAGATGAAGGATTACCACCATGTCAAATTTTTTGAGATGGCTGCAAGGTCAGATGAAAACTGAGCCTATATTGTGGTATATTGGTGATTTTGCAGATGGTGACACTATGTCAATTGTCTGGAGAGGTTTGTTTTGGGAAAACAAGTAGAAGCATTTCTATCTGAGAAAACAATACTTGATATAACAAGCTGGACTCCTTTTGGCCAAAAATGTTTTTCTTGCCATTTATGATATCACAGACAGAGAATTTCGAAGGGCATTCAAGAAAGTCATCTGTTTTTGTAAAATGGTAGCAAAACATGAAATTGGATTTCTAACAATATTGTTTCTACCAATGTTTTCTATTTGAATTGGTAATAGAATTTAAAGGAGAACTGCAGTCATAACTGACTTATCTCCTATCCTTTTGACAAGTAGCCGGGACCCTCTGTAATATCCGGCTGTCAATGAGAAGCACCAGTCCTCTACCAGTAGCGCTCCATTCATTTCTATGGGAGTGCCGATAATGCCTTCCCATAGAAATGAATGCAGCACGCGCTTCTCACTGAGAGACAGGTACCATTTGCAAGATCACGGGGGGGGGGGGGGGGGGGCAGTAGTCGGACCTCCCACGATAGGGGATAAGTTAATTTTGGTTGGAGTTCTACATGTCAATGTCCTTCTAGAAGAAGTCGCTCCTGATCATCCCATAAGAACATTTTAAGACTTTATTCACCTGCAGATACGTGCCAAGAAATAGATTATTCTCCTAAATTTATAAAGGAAACCACAATGCTGTGCTGGATCGGTTACATGAGGAACCACATTGACTTGGGTTCCGCAGAAATATCTGTCTCTACATGCATATCTATTTTGTCTATTAGATATGACAGACTCATGGAGCCCTGAAAGCGGATGTGAATAGCCTTACAATTTTCCCATGAATTTGTAGGGCGTAATAGAGTCTTTGGTGTTTGCGCTGTTCATACTGTCATATTGTGATATTTACCATTCAATGCATATTACATGGAACAACCTGGTTCTTCCCATACAATGGCTTAGATTGACTATTTTTGTAGTTTTTTTTTCCCAATTTGGATTTTAGATGACTGGGTTTTATTCATTAGGTTTACTAATTTGGCATACGTCTCTGGGAAATTTTATTACACCCATAAAATCAGCGTATTGTGCCACAATCAGGTGTAAGCAAACCATTAAAAGGGTTACCCAGTTATTTAAAAAAATTATCTCCAATCCCCAGGATAGGAGATGAGTGCCCGGTTGCTGGGACCCCCCACTATCCCCAGAAATGGGCCCTGGTCTCCCCACCTTTTAATATGTACTCATCTCGATAGTGAAGGCTTTCTCAGCCAATCACTGGCTGCAGGGGTGTCCCACCTTACCCAGTGATTGGCTGAGAGGTCTGTCACTGCCAAGACTAGAAGGTCTCAGAAGGCGGGGGGCCGAAGCCCTTACCAGGATAAGCCAGGACAAGTTCTGGAGATTGGGGTTGGGTGGGGGAAAGTTCAGGTCCCAGCGGTCAGTGCATTTTTGTGAAGGTTTTCCCAATAAATCTGTAGGGTTTAAAGAAGAACCTATAGACACACCAACTTTACAGGGCTAAAAAAAATGCAATTTGTATAGTTGTTCGGGATTCCCCTTGTAAAGTGTTACCATTTTGATAGAAGTTGGCCAACAAAAACTTGCTCCAAAATTGCGCCTCACTAGCCGTCATTGAAGTGTTTGGATGGGAATAGTATGGGCCAGTATGTCACATGGTTCCAACATCTTGTTAAGATAAGATGATTAAAGTAATAAATGTCGATGGTAGCTGTAACGCTGCATTGCACAAGTTTTTGCTGAATTTCACAAATCCTTTCTAGTGAGAACATCGTTCCATCTTTAATCTGTCACCGTACACGAGGCTTATAAGCCTTTCATGGTTTCTTCAGTATGTAGACTTCATGTTCGGCACAACCATCAATTATCTCATAAGATTGTGGTTTTGTTTAAAGACAAAAAAAAAAGTTCTATTCATGGCATTGTTACATTTCCACTGTTCGTTTCTCTTATTCCAGTTGGATTAATGCTGACTTGGATTAGCAAACTGCTAAAGAATGTTGGCCACCGAATTTGCTCTGTAATTTCTTACTGTGTTCCGAAGCCCTAACTATTGGTTGCAAACCACCTTCGGAATTCCATCTTGAAAGCTTGTTTTCACCCTATTCCCAACAAGTGCATCAGGGCCAAGTAGAATGAGTAAGAAAGCAACTAAAAATACCGCAGTTCAAGAGGTCAACGGCTGAGAAAACACAAAAAAGAGTCCATGCAACTCATGATGCGCTACTCAGATCGTGCAGAAAGGCTGCAGATCCAAACAGTAACTATAGGGTTGTCTTCCAGCTAACATTATATTACAATATCTCTGTACCTAGTTCAAAAATGACTTCTCCTTTATTAGACATGGAGCCATATGGATTGCCTCGATGACTTGGAGGGAAGAAACAAGGCTCCTCAAGGAGCTAAGTTACGGTAAAAAGATCCTTGACCCTGATTCAACCATAAATATTGTCTTGGCTTCTAAACATTGTTGAGAAACCTTAGTTATTTGGGAAAAGAATGTAGGAGGTAGATTATTTCCTTTAACACTCAATTCCCATACAATTGTTAAAGAAGGAAAGATTTGTGTCTATCACACTGGTCAACACTTTAAGAAGGATAAGGTGCGGAAGGAGAGGAAGTGTCTGGGTGGCAACAGGTAGGGGCATTTACCACAGCCATGGTGGCCGCAAGAGCATTGCGCAGCTGAGCAAGCATAGAAGGAGAGTAAGTAGTCCTTCTGCCGGTATGCCATTGAGTAGAACATCTCCAAAGATGGCCGCTGCAGCGATGAGCTACAATGAAGCTCTGAGCCTGAAAGAAGAGGAAAACCAGAAAGGTGAGATAAGTTGCTGTGAGGACTTTCTGGACAGAAACAGAAGGACCATGGTCTGCAGAGCAGCAGAAGAGCATGTGTTCCACTTATGTCCATCTTCCATTGTTTCCATGCCATTCCACGCAATGTGCTATTCATGGGAGCAATGGCCTATAGGGTTAAGAGAGTGCTACCTACTAAAAATAAAATTACAAACCTACACAGACCTGCCAGCAGGAATGGTCCAAAAAAAAATAATTACTTACCACCAGCCACGTGTTTTGAACTTTTTAACCAAGAACTGTGACATTTATGAGAACTTGGTACCAGGTTAGAGAGCCGGGTCTGTAATGGGAAAAAATAATAGGAAGAGCAGAGTTAATGCTGCCAGGTCTAAAGAAGACCCCATACTCTAGATGTATGCCCCAAGAAGAAGTAGTGGAATGAAACTGAAGCTTCAAGGAAAGCTGTCAGCCTGTTCACTCACACTAAATCCAATAGACTTTGTTATAATGTGGGTGAACAGGAGTCCAACGAAGGGTCACTTACTAAAATATGTCGCCAGTAGGTCCTGAGATATGTCCCCCAGAAGATCCTCTGCTTAATTCAGCTCACAGGGTGTGAAGCTTTACATGGGGCGGGGCTTTGTGACTCCACGTCCCAAGGAATGTCACAGACAATGAATATGTAAATTGAGATGATGAAGCCCCACCCCCTACATGCAATTCACTGAATTTAGCAGAGGATCTTCTGGGGACATATCTCAGGTCCTACTGGACATATTTAAGTAAGTGACCCCCCTTCTGATCCCTGTTCACCCACACTATAACCTAGTGTGGGTGACCAGGCTGACAGTTTTCATTTAAGTCAATTGAGGCACAGTAGAGGCCCAGGCCTGAAGAAGACCCTATGCTCTAGATGTATATCCCAAGAAGAAGTAGTGGAATGAAACTGAAGCTTAAGGCATTTGAGGTGAGGCCTAGTAGAGGCCATGACAACTCCTCTGTATCAGGGATGACCCTTCTTGGTAATATACTGTAAAACATTTGAGGATGGCCACCACCCGATTAGACCCTTGTGGCCATGGGGTCTGTTAAACTTGTTGATCTATAACGTACAAGTATTGGTGCTCTTCTATGTATAGATTTGTCAACTCTATTATTGTAGTTGTACATTTTCCGTCACTTATGTACATCTTCCATTGTTTTAATGCCATTCAATGCAACAGCCTGGTTACGGAAGAGGACATGGGTAACAAAGGACAGACTACACGTTTCAATAAACCACTTGTACAACTCAATCCTGGCTTCATGTATGTCTGTAGGTGTGCGAGTCTAAGAATCATGTTTGCCGACAAAGCCCATCAGAGGCCTGAGTAAAAAAAGAAACATGTTCAGGTGGATGGACTCCATTGTCATTCAATGGGGAGGCAGGATTGGGTAGAGGTGTATGGGTAGAGAGGAAGTGATTGGGCAGAAAGGAGGAAAAAGTGGAGAGTAACAGGGACTTGTGTCATCAAAACTGCAGCCGCAGGGTATTGGAAACTACAAAAAAAATAAACATTTCAGACAACCCCTTTGGGTTTTGGGGTAGAAGGCACTATTTAGAATTTTTGTTCTAAAAAAAATATTTCTCCTTGGGAATTATTTATTAGAATAAAAATATAGCAGGCAACCTACAGTCATAAAACTTAAGATCTTTCACATGGATCTTGAAAATTTGGCCTCAAGTTTGTGCACGGAAACGGGATACAGATCATGTCTTAGTAAAGTCAGGAGAAATAACAAAATACCATCGTAGGCCGAGCCAACAGGACTTCTGTATTTAGCTGCCGCATATGAAAATGATCATATCAACAAAACACAGCAGCGTTGGCGTGATGACTGGAAATAATGAGTCCAGCAAAGTCACGATAAAGTCATCGCCAGATCCGAGCTTCGGAATCCAAAGTTTGCCTCAGCCAACAAGATGGACGTCATTCTGCCTATAGATAACCGGGAAACTACAGGCTTTTGTGTCCATGACATAGAAGAATTACTAACGTTCTAAACTTTACCGTAATCTGAGTATTAATCTTTTAGTTTTCCACAATTCCCCATATTTTTAATTGGTAGCAGCCATGACAATGTGTTTGGTAGTACAGATTATTTCAGTAGGGGGGGTGCACACTTAGGGTATATTTGCACGGCAGAATTTCCGCCAGCAGAATTCCCCTTGCGGAATTCTGTCTCAAATGAAAGCCCAATACACTTCTATGGGATTCCGCACTCCCATTGACACTTCGGAATTTCCACTTGCGGAATTCCACAAGCGGAAATTCCGAAGTGTCAATGGCAGTGCGGAATCCCATAGAAGTGTATTGGGCTTTCATTTGAGGCAGAAATTCCACCATATGAATAGACCCTTAGTATTATAAATGCACAGATATGGCTTCTATATGGCACCAGTCACATTGTTTTACAGTATGTAGTGCTCCATGGTAGATTGCAACCTATTAGTAAAACCCCTACTACTAGACCTGGCAGATTGCCTGGCACCTTCTAAGTAAACCACAAAAAGCTCAATCCTCCCAAGCATCACAAGGCCAGGATACATCCTTGAAAAAGGAAAATCATGGTATTAGTTGATATTTTGGCCACAATACAGTATAATCTGATTTAGCCTTTACCACCTTGTGAATCTCTACACTGAAAAAAATGTTTTAAATGTCTTATATTTTAGGGGTCTAGGGTAGTGATGGGGGTAATATTAAATTATCTCCATTGATCTAGGGCAGTAAAGAGGGCAATGTAAGAGTGTCTAGGGACTTAGGCAGAGAGTGGGTTAAAGGAGATATATCATGGGGAAAAACGCATCCCCTATCCAAAGGATAAGGGATACGTTTTAGACCGCGGGGTCTGACTTCTGGGTTTCCCCATGAACACCTCTTCAGTGCCCCGACTCTCACCAGGAGCGGCACAACACAACCCCATGCACAAAGCAGGGGCCGCCACCCCCGAGCTGTTCGGCTCTCCTATATAGATATATGTACCGGCGTGTAAGTCGCCGTTTCCTTTGGATAGAGCATGTAAGTCGCCGTTTCCTTTGGATAGGGCGTGTAAGTCGTCGTTTCCTTTGGATAGGGCGTGTAAGTCGCCGTTTCCTCTGGATAGGGTGTGTAAGTCGCCGTTTCCTCTGGATAGGGTGTGTAAGTTGCCGTTTCCTTTGGATAGGGTGCATAAGTCGCCGTTTCCTTTGGATAGGGGATACGTTTTTCCCCATGATAATTCTCCTTTAATGCCAATATACCTGGTGATCTAGTACATTCATTAAGTCTAGAAATTAACTCACCTCTGCAGGCTCAGGTGATGTCTCCACTTTAACAGGAAGCTGAACACAATGTACTAATAACATTCAGCTTCCTGATACTTCCCTTAAAAGACCAGAACAATGATTGACAGATAGGACTCTAAAGAAGTGTCCTTTCACCTTACCATATAAATTATCGGCCAGTTGACATTATGAAAGAGCAGGGTCTGGCAGTGCAGAGCATTTCAGGAGAGTAGTGTGCAGAGCATGTTGGGGTTAGTGACCTGTTAACTCTTGATGATGTTATTGAGGACGGGGAAGTATCACCCTGTGAGGTTGAGGAATGGAGTCATCTGGGAGGTCATAGACTAAGGGATACATGGTGGAAAGAGCAGGGTCCTCAGCAGCAACGAATGATTTCAGGAGAAAGGTTATGAAATCGGAGCCTTCAAATGTCAAATACAATTTCACAATGAATGAAGACGACAATAATTTGGCTTATTGTGCGCTAACTTAACAATGTTTCCTTAGTAAATCCCATTCTGGATCTTCTTCGCAGCTTCAGGACATTAGTTGGTGATTAAGACTTTGGAAGGGCTGGGGACATGTTGGTAGGCACATTGACCTGTCACATTGTATATGTAGCAGAGGCTTGATGTTCCTGAAGCTTATTACAAGGAACAGTTTCTTGGCGCGCCTCCTCTCATCTGCACAGAAGACTTGCTCGCCGTTTTCTGATTGCATCTTATACTTTCAAGCATCTGATTCGGAAAGTTATGCAAGAATAATAGAAGGCAAACAATGGCTGCTGGGAGCCAATTGGACGAGAGCTGCGATTGTTCTAAATTACTGGTGATTGAGCGCAGAGCTCCATGTGCTGAAGGGACGGGGGAGAAGTATTTGAGCTGGAAGGAACCAGAAGACCTCAATTTAATAGATATTTACATTGTTTAGCTCAAGTCTCAATGATGACAAGCTGCGTCTACTCCATTTACTGTATGAAAATATCCCTCAGATCAACAGACCCAATCCTTACTCTAGAGAGTGGCTGTATATGTCTACATACAGTATATGTGTGGGTTCTATTATATCTACAAATGTTTAAGTATATGCATGTGTTAGCAAAGTATGAATTTGTCTGTAAATGTCTGTATATATATATCAGAGTTTTCCAAGCAGAGTTGCAGAACTGTTGCCGAACTACAACCTCCAGCAATTCCTGGACAATACTGGGAAACACTGGTATATATATGCTTGCCTCAGTGATAGCGTATGTATGAACACATCTTGGAATAAGTATGGTTATATGTAAATATGTGTGTATGCGTGTATTTTTTTAATGAATAAAAAATAGCATGAAACTGTGAGGTTGTGCTCCAAGTTTTTCAGTTAGAAGCCGCTCGATGAACACTGCACTAGTCCATGATAGGAGCCGTCTGTGGGAGGGAAGATTAAAAGCAGCCAATGAGAGAGGAGGCATAAGGAGCTGTCTGTGAGAGAGGGAGAAAAAGGAGCTGTCTGTGAGAGAGGGGCATTAGGGGCTGTCTGTGAGAGGGAGAATAAGGAGCTGTCTGTGAGAGAGGGGCATTAGGGGCTGTCTGTGAGAGAGGGAGAATAAGGAGCTGTCTGTGAAAAAGGGGAAAAATTGAGCTTTCTGTGAAAAAGGGGGGAAAAGGAGCTGTCTGTGAAAAAGGGGGAAAAAGGAGCTGTCTGTGAGAGAGGGGCATTAGGGTCTGTCTGTGAGAGAGGGAGAATAAGGAGCTGTCTGTGAAAAAAGGGGGGGGGGAAGGAGCTGTCTGTAAGAGAGGGGCATTATAGGTTGTCTGTGAGAAAGGGGAAATAAGAAGCTGTCTGTGAGAGAGGGGTATTAGGAGATGTCTGTAAGAGAGGTGAAATAAGGAGCTGTCAGTAAGAGAGGGGCATTAGGAGCTTTCTTTGAGAGAGGGGCACTAGGAACTCTGTGAGAGAGGGGCAATAAGGAGCTGTCTGTGAGAGTGGGGCATTAAAAGCAGTCAGTGAGAGAGGAGGCATAAGGAGCTGTCTATAAGAAAGGAAATAAGGAGCTGTCTGTGAGAAAGGAAATAAGGAGCTGTCTGTGAGAAAGGAAATAAGGAGCTGTCTGTGAGAAAGGAAATAAGGAGCTGTCTGTGAGAGTGGAAGAGGTGGCTAACAGAGCTTTAAGTGAAAAATAGGCATAAAAAAAGTCTGTAAGAGAGGAGTATAAAGAAAAATCTGTAAAAAGTCGAGGATAAGAAGCTTTTGTGTGAGAGAGAGGAATAAATATAAGTTTGTGAGAGAAAGGACATAAAGAGCAGGCAGACAAATGTGGTTGACACTGTGAAAAAAGGAGCATAAGGAACAGTCTGTAAGGAAGGGGCATAAGTAGCAGTCTGTGAAGAAAAAGCATCAGGAGCAGTCTGACAGAGAGGACATGTGGAGCAGTCTGTGAGGGAGAAGGATAAGGAGCAGTCTGTGAGAGATGGGCGTGAAAAGCAGTCTGTGAGGGAAAAGCATAAGGAGCAGTCTGACAGAGAGGACATACGGAGCAGTCTGTGAGGGAAAAGCATAAGGAGCAGTCTGACAAAGGGGTTATAAGGAACATTGTGTGAGAAAGGAGGCATATGGAGCAGTTTGTAGGTTAGGGGGCACAAAGAGCTGTCTGCAAGAGAGGCAGCATAGGAGCTGCCCATGAGAGAGAGGAAAAAGAAGCTGTAGGTGATAGAGGGGGTTAAGTAGCAGGCTGAGAGGAGGGACATAAGGAACACCCTCTGAAATAGGGTAAATAAGGTGCTGCTTTCACCAGGCATGCCACATTAACCCTTTTGCTGAGAAAAAGTGTAGGATCTCTGATCCGAAAAAGATGGTGCCTTGGAGCACTCCTTTCCAAAAGGGAGGGTGTGGAGTTAATAGCCACACAATCGGGAGGAAGATAAAATCTGGAGATTTATTACAGGATTTATTACTGGATCTGACGAAGAGGGGTTCCCACCCCTCGAAACGCGTTATCCTATTTATAAACTGTTATCTGTAATAAATCTCCAGATTATATCTTCCTCCCGATTGTGTGGCTATTAACTCCACACCCTCCCTTTTGGAAAGGAGCGCTCCAAGGCACCATCTTTTTCGGATCAGAGATCCTACACTTTTTCTCATCAACCAGACGTCCAGGACTTTTCCTCGAGGCGGCAGAGTGCGAGCAGCCCTTCCGGAACCATATGACCCCTGTATACCAGGGATTCAAGCTACGTGCGGTTGTGCCCTGAGCGCAACACGAGAAGGTGAGCACACCTACACTTACATCTATATACAACCACCAGAATAACGGCACATTGTTGCGCTTCTTTCTGTTTTCCTTTTTTTCATATTTGAGTCTCTACATTAACCCTTTTAACATCCTTAGACACAGGGCATACAGATATTCACCCAAATGGATGTTGCGTCCCATAAAATATTGGTGACCCTTAAACTCCAAAAATGTATGAGCTATTAGCTTTTCTTTCCTCTCCCTCAGCTCAGTAAAAGGAGAAATGGTTGCAGGCCAGTTTGGACTATAGGTTCTGGATAAACAGAAGGGAAAATCTTCACCACACCAGTTGTAGATGCGACTTATGTTCTAGTATGGAAATATACCTGGTCAGTTTGTGACTAGATTGCTAAGGCCTAACAACACCCCCTTCCTCTTCATCACTCACAATTTTTTAAATATCATTTTTATTAAGATTTTCTTATACCCAACACACATCATCATGGACATCACCCCGGACAGTATACGTGAGAATACAATCAAAGACATATCATGTTTAAATAACATCACAAAGCAAGAAGAGACAGAAATGCCTGAAATAAGGAAAACATCCCCAACCCTCCCTCCCATCCCATACAGTATCAAAGAATTAGGTCACCTCACAAACTTATCAAAGGGTAAACACCCAATACTTAATGAAGACTAGAGGACCAATAGGCCAAGTGATCCTTTACTTATTACTCAGTTGGATTATCCCTCTGGGTTGCCATTGCACCTCCATAAACTTAATACTATGTTAAGAGATTACTTCTCCAATCTACTGTATATTCTGCAGCTACCGTCTCACCTGATATTTGTGCTTAGTTGAAGTCCCTGCCCACATTGACCGGTGACGATCTCTCGGTACTCAATTCCCCCATTTCTCAAGAAGACATAAACTCTTATATTCTGTAAAGCCCCGATCTCGAATGGCTTCCCGGGAACATTTTACAAGATCCATTGGAATGACATTTCCCCCACATCTTAATTTCTCCATAATGATCATCCCATTGGGCCATCTGTCTCGAGATCTTCCTATACTGCACAAACAAAGCCCAGCTCTTATAGTCCTTATAGACAGCGCTTATAGAAAAAGCCTTTAACAATGAAGGCTGGGGGATGGCTTCTCAAGGTGCTGTCCCATATGGATTTTGGGGGGAAGAGGGGCTTTTCTTAATTTAATTTCCTTTCTATATACTTCTGTGAGGGTAGATACTCATGGTTTTCTTACTGACCCTTTTGACCTTCATAAAGGGATTCACCACGATTGTTCCTTGTTCCCATTGTGTTCAGTTTTGCCATTGAACCCCGCTCATGCAAATTGCCAGCTGCCCCTTACATCTCTGGAACTTACATGGGCAGAGCAGGGGGTATTGTATTTTTTGATGATGACTTTTTATTTCTAGAGAAACCGGGGACTTACTTGCTGGTGGTTTTTTGCTTATCTCTGTACCTTTGGCCTTGCCTCCAGTTATAAGGTTAATGTCGGAAAGAGTACTATGAGAACTGGATCTTTCTCTGTCTGCTAGCTACTTCCCAGTCTTGGTTACCCCACAGTCTTTTAAATAAATCAGTATTAAGAGCTGTCTGGGCATGTCGGATGTTCCTGTTTTGCACCATATGCACCACCACATTTAGGAGACAACTGCTTTAGAGAGTGTTGAGGTTGCAATGGCATGCACTTTCTTAAGGCCTGAGGGTGCCTTAGCCAAATAAGTAGACATAAGTATTATTGCACATAAAAAGTGGGGGCTTATGGGTTCTGTGTGATCTCTGGTTCTTGTCCATGTACTCCAGAACAGTGATAGCAACAGTGCATACTCGCAGCAATGACAGTCACAGTGCCCCCACAAGTGATTTCAAGGCTTCTTGGTCAAGGAAGCAATGTAACAATTCAATAAGCCACTATTACAGACAAGATGGCATTGTTGGTGTTTTCTCAATCCTGCAGTGTTGAGATTCCTGGAGATAGTTCAGCTAATGCAGGTATATATCTCCTTACAATGCATTGGAGCCCTATTTCATGGCATTGTCATCGGCAAGAGAAGAAAGAGTCGTCCAGTAGCAACAAAGGAAATGCAAACTGCATCTTCATTGTATGCACATAAGAATTGTAGAGAGACAGATTCTAACGCGTTTCAGGTCTTAGCCATGACTAAGGTTCGCAAAGACACAAAACCTGTCTGTTACTTTTTGTGGATACAATAAAGAAGCATTCTGCATGTCACTTGCTGCTGCTGAACCATACCTTCCTCTGTTGCCGACTGGATTCCTTGCCGGTGGCACTGCTGGCTTGTCCTTGCACAGAAATGAAGGGTGGAGATCGAAACTGGAGTCTTGTCTATCTACCCCTGAGTAGGTTTTCATCCACTAAATGTAAACATAGAGTCAAAAAAAATAGAAAGTCCAGTTGGAACCATTTCACAATATCTTCTTGCTATTCGTGAATGGAAACATTTAATATCTTGCCATCTCTCAAAAGTGCCGAGCTGTCCAGTTCTATCTGACCCCAACACCAACATAAGACGGTATAGTATTCCGAGGCGCTATGGCGGATGAGTATTTTTGCAGTGTGTAATGTTAGGTCCATCATGTCCCCTGGATGTTCAGGTGACCCTTCTATGACATACAATACAGATTTTTATTTTTAAACAGTGGGAAAACTTTTAAATTCTTCCTGCGTCTTTGGGACTATGAATTCAAGATGTCTGATGAGCGATGCCAAAGACATAAACAAATAAAGAGCGAGTGTCTCATCGTGCTCATGGCAAGAGGCGAGAATCTTCTCCATCTTCTGTTTCGGGGTTGTCTTAGGAGCAAGAAAATGAAATGTCATCTTCATTGCTGAGCAGCTGATGACCCCGGTGTAAACCCCTCGCGCTCTCTCTCTCTCGCGTTGTGTAAATCATACCCAGGACATTAGTCTTTGCCACTATTCTACGTCTCATCCATACTTGAGCCTTAACTTAGCAAACACATGACTCACACAACACATATGGCAGCCACATGATCTGCAGCGCTGAACTTCTGTCACTCTCTCTGAGGTGGTTAGGAAATACAAAAAGAAGAGAAAAAGTTCCAGAAATGTTAGCAATGTGGGCTGGCGTTTACCATGATCTGTGTACGAGTCATGGAGAGGTTACGGTAGCATATACTGCCCAACCTCGTCCTATCGTACCCAGTAAAGTGTCCTGCAGTCTCAGGAGTGGCAACAGCTCATGTAAAGGAATAGTATAGCATTCATCTCCCCCCCTACCCATCAGCCCACTACTTTCCTAAAATACTCTGTAGTGTTGTGCCTAGTCTTTTCCACTACATAACCATGGGATATCCTTCCTCTTGTTTGGAAGTTCCATGGAGTAAGAGACCTTGTTGGTTTGGACTTGTAGTCCCCCTTCTTTAGGAGGCCCCATAGCAGCTGTATGGAATACTTTTTGTGCTCATGGCAACCAAGGGTAATAAACCAAGCAAGACTTACCCTATGTATGGGGCCATGGGGTCTATTTTATACCCTAGCCACATAGGGTAAATATACCTTACAGGGGTTCTCCACCCCTAGACGTCTTATCCCCTATCCAAAGGGACCCCCCCCCCCCCGATCTCCCTGCTGCACACAGCATTTGTTTAGAGCCTCGGGTGCAGCGCCTGAGCGCCGCAGGCTTGTGAGGTCATAGCAGCGCTCCGCTCATGACATAACAGCCACGCCCCCTCAATGCAAGTCTATGGGAGGGGATGTGACCCCCCCCCCATAGACTTGCATTGAGGGGGCATGGCTGTGACGTCATGAGCGGGACGGGCTCCGTGCACTCGATGTCTAAGGTGCCATAGCTGAGATTGTGGGGGTCCCCAGTGGAAAGACAATCAGATGGCAAACTCTTACTTGTTATCACCTGCTCATGACCAGCGTAGTCATGATGTTGATCCCTGATGATCCCTATGACTTCTCTTTCGGTAGAATTGGGAATGACTGCTACTTATAATGATGCTGTTCTGTAATAGCCTGATGTTTAAAGGGGCACTCCGGTGCTCCAGCATTCTGAAAAGTTGGTTCAGAATGCTTGGAGCAGGAGCCCGTGATCGTGATGCCACGGCCATGCTCCCTTGTGACGTCACACCACATCCCCTCCATTCATGTCTATAGACATGAATGGAGGGGGTGTGGGGTGACTCACGAGGGGGGGGTGGTCTTGACATCACAACCACTGCCGCAGGAACCCAGTGTTTGTTTAGAACGCTGGGTGCTGCGGGAGATCGCAGGGGAGACCAGCAGTGGGAACCCCATGATCAGACATCTTATCCCCTATCCTTTAGATAGGGATAAGATGTCTATCAGCAGAATACTCCTTTAAATGGAAAAACCCAATTGTTCGAGTAGTCAAATAGTTTGGCTTCCATAAACAAGTGGTTATACCCTGACATACATCCAACGATGATAATGACAGAATTAGAATCACGTCGAACATGATAAACTCCCCTGATTACTCTGGGTATAACACCTGAACCTGAAGGTGTTGTATGTTAATTCCATGTGATAGACCCTGAAAACTTGAAGGGGCACTCCGCCTCTAGACATGTTCTCCCCTATCCAAAGGATCATTGATGACGTGTCTGATCGTTGGGGTCCGGCCACTGGGACCCCCCGCAATCTCCGGGTTGGCACTGCGGTGCTATGATCACAGAAGCCTGGGGTTAGAACACAGCCGCCACGCCTCCTCCCATAGACATGAATGAAGGGGTGTGGCAGCTGTGTTCGCCAGTCATCTGGCACGGAGTGGAGTTCGCTTGTTGCACTGGATGACTGGGGTGCCATTATCAGACCTCCGCGATCAGACATGTTATTCCCTATCCTTTGGATAGGGGATAATATCTAACAATGGAGTACTCCTTTAACAGCTTGGTCATACTACTAAACCTGAAAGTGTGATGGCTCTGTGAAACAACTGTACCAGGAGATAAGACAACTAAACAAGCAATGCAACCTCAGCATAAAAGATAAGCTGATCAAACAAGTATAGGCATGATTATAAGTATCATGAAGCTGTGACAGATTTAAAAAAAACAAAATAAAACCTGTAGACGTGACAGGACTTAACATAAAACAAGCAACATGATAATTTAAGATTACCATCTGATCCAATAAATGTATGCATGAATAAAAGAGTCGTTGCTAACCAGAAGACCTGACATGGTTAGTAGATATTGATGGTGCAAACCACCTGAAGATGTGACAGGTAAAATGAATATGCAACAATGTGAGAAACCTGAAGACGTGACAGGTTTAAAGAGTCTAGTAACCATCCTGGAGATGTGATAGATATACCAGAATGCAACGATGTGTAACCTGAAATATAGCACATATATTAGATAACAATTAGATAATTAGATGTACATGAAATGCCATATGTGAGATATAATGACTACAAGAATGACCTGAACTCTGTGTGCTGGGCATTAACAAAAAGGATCAACCTAAATGCTACAGGTACAGAAAAGCACAGTATGAAACAACCTAGAATGTGACCGGTATAATCTGATGGCCCCCTGAGTACTCCAGAAGTTGTGCCGGGTAGGAAAGAAGACACACAGAGATACCTCCAAGATGTGTGAATAAAATGCATTAGATTCTTATAGAACTGTGAAGGCTACATACACATATATGCACTACAATGAACTACAATGAACATCCATGACATCACAATGATATAACACACATGTTGCTAACTATAATAATAAAACCATATATAATGCTTCACCTTCTGTTTTATTATAGTGTCCCCTAGTAGATCATTATACTCAAAATACTCATGTAACAAGAAAAATGCTCTGTGAACAAGGCCCTGCAGGAGAATCCCTCTTTTTAGCAGCTTTCTTGCTCTTTGTATTGCCTGTGCAGATACAGTGTGTTACGGTGAGCGCTCCGGCTGGTCGCACTGGCTGTGAGTGCTGTCTTCCTCTGTCTTCCGGCGGGCCCTGGGATTCACATCGTGGGACACGGCCGCATTTGAATCTTGGGTCGTCACTCACCTCGTCCTTCTTCTGTTTCCTCTGTGTTCTCACACCGTGTTCCTCTGGCGTGTGCATCTCTGCCTCCTAGGGCACGTGTGCGCTGGAGCTCTAAGATTTAATGGGCCAGTGCGCCCTTAATTAGTGTTTGCACCTGTCCCTTCTCTATAAGTGTATGCACCTCCCTCTATCTCTTGCTGGATCTTTGTGTGGCCAGTGCCCTAGTGAAAGCGTTTATTGTGTCTTGCCTCACCGTGTTCCTGACCTACCTTCTCTATGACCTGACCTTGCTCCTGTGCCACCTGCCTACTGACCTCTTGCTACGTCCCTGTTCTCACTACCGTGCTGCCAGCCCTGATCTTCTGCTATCCTGACTACGAGTTGCCATAGTCCTCCTGTACCACGTTTTCTCCTCAGCAGCCTGTGTGGATGAGTCGTGTCAGGGGTAATGACCTGGGTGCCGCTTGCAGCAGCAAGTCCATCCCACTTTGCGGCAGGCTCTAGTGAAAACCAGCGGCACCTTAGAATCTGCTCCCTGACACGGCCCAAGCCATCATTCACACAGGCTCAGCTGATCTACTACCTCCTTGCCGCTAACAGTGTGACGACTTCTATAGGTGATGGATCCAATGATGCGAGAGGAAACATACCAGAAAAACATTATGATCAGATGATCAGAATGTAACCATCCTGACAGCACCAAAACTGGGACAGGAGCCAACCATATATGCTGCTGGCTTGCAGTGCTAGGATAAACATAGGCATAAAGGCATTACCATAAGTAAAGCTGTAATGGACTGATAATAGTCAGAATGTGACCAAAACATAAAACAGTGTCTGTATATGGGCTAAACCTGATGGTACCAAATACTACTGTGGTAGAGGGTGTGATGCAGGGCAGATGGAATTACCCTAGGGGAAGATAGCATTAACCCCTTGTATTTGTGACGCCAGGGCGTGGTTTATCCTCAATACCACCAGAAGGTATACTGCTGGATTCTGGGATAGGCATGGGGGCAAAAATGACTCCAACGCCAAGTTACGGACAATGGTAGCTTTACTGGGTGACAGATAGAACAGTCTATACAGTTCAGCAGGCCCACGGAGGTGACCAGTGACTTCAGAGACTTTAACGGCTTGCACAGACTTGCAGTAGATTTTGACAATTTAGTGCCGGCCACTCTGATTTGACAATAGATGGCAGTGACTGACTTGACTTGAGACTGACTAAGCTGTGACTGTATCTTACTTGTAGACTTTATGGCTTGTGGCTGCTGGACGGACTTGACTCCAGATACACTATGACTCCAGATACACTCCTAGGACTTGACTGCACTGGACCTCAGCAAAGACTTAACTGTAAATTAAGAGCATAAGAAAGAGAGCTAGCTCCATGCAGGGCTTATATGGGGGAGACTAGGAGGGGTCCCATAGGTCACCCTAAGGTCACTGATACCTCACGGTGTTACAACTCACATGATAACTGGTGATAACATGTTAACATTTCTTGAAGCAATATCACTCTTATATACATGTTACAGTATAATACATGGCAGAAAATATATATACATAAGGGGACAGGTGTCGGGGGCCCAGGTGACACTACAGGGAGGCTGCCTGACAGGGCAGCAAGGGTACAGGGGTATAACTCATGTACTGGGCCACCACACTACTTTAAAGGGGTACTCCGCCGCTAGACATGTTATCCCCCTATCAAAAGGAACTCTCCTCTGTGCTAGATGACTGGCGATAACAGCTGCCACGAATGTGACCGTAACGCCCCACTGCTGGCCAAGAGATCGCGAGGGTCCCATCAGTTGGAACCCCCCCCCCCCCCCCGCAATCAGACATGTTATCCCCTATCCTTTGAACAGCGAAACATCATGACCCCCTGAGGATAAGAATAGCCTAATACCTGAGAAACACAATGGGAAAGAGGTCTATGGCAGCTTGAAAACATGACTGGCCTCAATACCTGAAGTTCACATAACAGAAGAATATTGAGTCTGTTTTTTTTTTTTTGGGGGGGGGGGGGGCTGTGATCGGATAACCCAATTGTGGCATATCCACTGGATGTATTAAAGGGGTTATCCAGGAAAAAAACTTTTTTTTAATATATCAACTGGCTCCAGAAAGTTAAACGGATTTGTAAATTACTTCTATTAAAAAATCTTAATCCTTTCATTACTTATGACCTTCTGAAGTTAAGGTTGTTGTTTTCTGTCTAAGTCCTCACAGATGACACCTGTCTCGGGAAACGCCCAGTTTAGAAGCAAATCCCCATAGCAAACCTCTTCTAAACTGGGCGGTTCCCGAGACACGTGTCATCAGAGAGCACTTAGACAAAAAAGAACAACCTTAACTTCAGAAGCTCATAAGTACTGAAAGGATTAAGATTTTTTAATAGAAGTAATTTACAAATCTGTTTAACTTTCTGGAGCCAGTTGATATATATAAAAAAAAGTTTTTTCCTGGAATACCCCTTTAACATTATAACCATCTATGCATTTACATGTTTGGAATGAGGGGGAGAAGTCACTGCTAGATACCTCTGGCGGCGTATCTCCCTTAAAACCAAAGGTTTACATTGATAATCAGGCAGAACAGCATCTGTCGGGGGAAAGTTCGGAGACCCCCTATACACATTACACAGCTGGTCAGTGCTGAAAAAATCTGAGTTAGGATGACTTTCTTCTAATATGTATGGAGGCTTCACTGCACACCCAATTATTACACAAAAAAGCCCATTCATTTTAATAGACGCTGTGTAATGCCTTGTTTCACCTGCGGGGCTGCTGTGTCCAAATAAAACAGCTGATTGCTGAGGTTCCCATTATCATGAACACCCAGTGATAACAAAAAGGAGGTATGCACCGTGGACAGCCCCTTTAACTAGTATTGAACTTATGTTTGGCCATAACCTCAGGATATGAGATCTTTAGCATTTCGGTTGTATTATTCAGCATCTGGGATACAATACCTGCATTTAGCGGCGTAACAACTGTTTATTTGAGCAGGAACGGGCCCATTTTAATCAGCCGCCATAGTAAATGAGCGGAGGATAGGAGAATGTATGGCTGCGGGCTGATTGTTCCCCTGTGTGTTCGGCATAAAGGGGGCTTTACATGTGTACCACCTATTAAGTCTTGATATATGACAACATATAGGAGCCGATCGGCCCTATTAAAAGCATATGCCTGAGTCACAGTAAGATGCAGGAGCGATCCCGTCCAAGAAGAAAACATAGCGGGCTTTGTACGTTCTTAAGACTTAATTGTATAAACCACAGAAGTGCAGAATGAACAATGAAAACCTTTGTCCCGCTGAGATGTCTCCGAAAAGAGGGAAATAATTATGTTTTTGTGGAATTAATACATTTTCTGGATATTAATCAAAACTGAAGATCTGAAAAATATTAGACGTTACCAACAAAAACAATCACATCCCCATCTGGCCGTCAAAGGGGGAGCCACGGGGGGGGGGGGGGGGGGTGGAGGGGGTGTTCTAGCAGATCTCAGTTACGTTGTGTTTTTATCAGTTCATCAAAGGAGTAAATTGTTCTAAGGGACATGTGTGACTACTATGTAGAGGCCCGGTATTAGACAGGTACTGCCATGACTGTGTGTTGCATTGGTCAATGGAGGGCCGTCTGTGCAAAACCAGCTGGTGGACCCCCAATCGCCAGCGTACCTACAACTTGTGTCTTCTCATACTTATTGGTTCAATAATTCTTACTTCACCTGCAGCAATGGATAACAGTCCTGATAGTGTAGGCAGGGAACAGTGGGCACTTGTCCAGGGCCCACTCTCTTAAAGGGGTATTCCGGCCATAGACATCTTATCCCCTATCTAAAGGATAGGGGATAAGATGTCTGATCGTGGGGGGGCTCGCCACTGGAAGCCCCCGCCATCTCCCTGCAGCACCTGGCCCCCTTGTGATGTCACACCACGCCCCCTCCATTCATGTCTATGGGAGGGGGCGTGACGGCCGCCACGCCCACTCCCATAGACATGAATGGAGGGGACGTGGCGAGATGTCACGTCTCCAGAGGTTTCCGAGAATAGAGCTGCAGCCCGGCAGAGAATGTGGGCCCCCCCGCGATCAGACATTTTATCCCTTATTTTTTGAATAGGGGTTAAGATGTCTATGGCCGAAAAAAACCCTTTTAGGGGCCAACCCAGCCAGCATAAAAAGTCCCAATACTCAACCACCGGCAGGAGGAGATTCAAATTGCCTAAGGCAGGTTAGGCAGCTGTCTTAGGGTGCCAAAGGGCTAGGAGCAGAAAAATCCAAATCCCCAGTCACTGGATCAGCGGCACCCCTCCCCCTCCTACAAAAGTAAAATGTACGCATCTCTACTTAATATTGTATTGAAGCAAGGGGACAGGAATCTCTGCTCCTGTGCTTTAATTCCGCGCCACTTTCACTGCAAGCCCCATACAGAAGTAAATCTGCACAAGCACCAGGAGCCCAGAACAGAGTGTTTTTTTTTTTGACCTATTGGGGTATAGATCTACCTATTGGGTTGGAGGCAGGAGAGGTTTATCTACCTACCAGGTGGACTTCCTACCTATCTACTTACTAGGGGATTCACTACCTTTGCACCTTTTGGGAGGGATTTCCTACCAATGTATCTACCTACTGGGGGAATCTATCTAATTGGCCGTGGGAAAGAGAATTACCTACCTACTGGGGGATTCCTTACCCACCTCCATCTACAAGGACATGGTCATGATGTCAGCTCAGATATCATTTGCATGGTTAAAGGGATACTCCGATGGAAAATATCTTATCTCCTGTTCAAAGGATAGGACATAAGATGTCTAATCACGGGGGTCCCGCCGCTGGGGACCTTCGCGATCTCCGCTGCGGCACCCCAGTTATCCGGTGCACGGAGTGAACTCCGCTCCGTGTTGGTTGACTGTCGACTACAGCTGCCACACCCCCTCCATACATAGACATGAATGGAGGGGGCGTGGTGTGACGTCACGAACACGGAAGCTCCAAGTTTCCGTGTTCCGGACGTTGTCGCTGCCAGCTCAGAGATTGCGGGGATCCCCAGTGGCTGGGGAACCCTGTGATCAGACATCTTATCCCCTTTCCTTTGGATAGGGGACAAGATGTTTTCCAGCAGAGTACCCCTTTAAAGATTTAATGAATGAATGGTTTGTTTACCAGAACTCTTTTTCTAGTCTTCGAAGAAGGAATAAGACGCCAATGAGGACATTTTTACTGGTGAACACTTCAAGGGGAACCACATATGGCTCCTTATGGATAAGAGCTTTGGTAACATGTCCTGTCATAGCTGATCTATCAAGACCTATCCTGTAAGATGTGGCCCCCACTACCTTCACCCAAATAATATGAACTATAATTCTTACACAGAAAGAAGGACCACGCCAATGTTGTTCCTTATGCTCCTCTTTATAGCAACCATAAAACTTATTTTGCCATTGACCTCTTCTTCATCAGGACACCCCCTTCCCCGTTGACTATCTCTTTCTATGACAGACATTGACCGCAAACCCCTTAAAGGAGTACTCCGCTGGAAAACATTTTTTTTTTATATCAACTGGTGCCAGAAAGTTAAACAGATTTGTAAATTACTTCTATTTAAAAATCTTAATCCTTCCAGTACTTATCAGCCGTTGTGTGCTCCAAAGGAAGTTCTTTTCTTATTGAATTTCTTTTTAGTCTGACCACAGTACTCTCTGCTGACACCTCTGTCCATGTCAGGAACTGTCCAGAGCAGGAGAGGTTTGCTATGGGGATTTGCTCTTGGTCTGGACAGTTCCTAAATTGGCCAGAGGTATCAGCAGAGAGCACTGTGGTCAGGCAGAAAAGAAATTCAATAAGAAAAGTGCTTCCTATGTAGTATACAGCAGCTGATAAGTACTGGAAGGATTAATATTTTAAATAGAAGTAATTTGCAAATCTGTTTAAAGGGGTACTCCTGTGAAAACCTTATTTTTTTTTAATTTTTTTTTTTTTTTATCAACTGGTGCCAGAAAGTTAAAGAGTAGCTCCCACCATCTCACATTTATTTTACTCTGTCCCTACCTATAGGTAATCTATCCCTAACCCCCTCCCTGTCTTAAAAAAATTTTTTTGGCACTCACATAGCGGTCATCTGCACGTCTTCTTGCTGGCTGCTCGTTCCTCTACCGGAAGCCGGCTTTCCCAGCAGGCGTCACGTCACTGACGCCTGCTAGGCAAAGACTTCCGCCCTCACTTCATCTATGCTGCGCTCGCGTCGGGAGCGCGCATAGATGATCTGCCAATCACATGGCAGGCTGCTCCGGGGTCTCCTTCTCCCTGTTTATCTGTACATGTGATACCCGGGGAGGAGGAGTATAGGAGTAGCCTGCATAGCGACAGTAGTGGAGCATCAGCGCGGCACTGATAACTAGTGTGCGTGCGCCGTCTCCACTACAGTGTACATGTCGGGGGCGGGGATGAATGGGCTGCGCGCGACTATAACCAGCCAATGCGCGCAGCCCCGGCGTTTAATGCACTTGCTCCCGCCTGTCTGATTGACATGCAGGGAGCGAGCGCAGCTGAAAAGAAAAAGGACTGATTTTGCCCAGCCAAACACAGTCCTTTTTCTGGCGTGACGTCACGCCTGGCTGCAGCCGGCCACTAGGAGGGTGACCCCTAGTGGCCGGTTTTTAAACGTAAATATCACCATGAAAAAAAATAAAAAATAAATAATGGAAGTATATTAGAGATATGTTGTAGTACATAAGTACTACAACATATCAAAAAAATAAAGTTGATGACAGTGCCCATTTAACAGATTTGTAAATTTAAATCAACTTGTGCCAGAAAGTTAAAGGGGTACTCACATGGAAAACTTTCTTTTTTTTTTTTTTTAAATCAACTGATGCCAGTAATTGTAAATCACTTCTATTAAAAAGTAAAAATCTTAATCCTTCCAGTACTTTTTAGGGGCTGTATACTACAGAGGAAATGCTTTTCTTTTTTGGATTCCTCTTCTGTTATGACCACAGTGCTCTCTGCTGACCTCTGCTGTCCATTTTAGGAACTGTCCAGAGCAGGAGAAAATCCCCATAGCAAACATATGCTGCTCTGGACAGTTCCTAAAATGGACAGCAGAGGTCAGCAGAGAGCACTGTGGTCGTGACAGAAGAGAAATCCAAAAAGAAAAGCATTTCCTCTGTAGCATACAGCCGCTAAAAAGTACTGGAAGGATTAAGATTTTTTTAATAGAAGTAATTTACAATTACTGGCACCAGTTGATTAAAAAACAGTATTTCATGGGAGTACCCCATTAACTTTCTGCCACAAGTTGATTTAAAAAATGTATTTCCAGTGGAGTACCCCTTTAAGTCTTCATGTTCAACTAAACAAGAATTTATCGTTTTGAAACAACCCTTCCACCTTCACTACCCGTGCACGTAGTCACTTACTGTACCTGCAGGTTATTTTTTATAACTTCCATTAATCTTCATCCTCCAAGACTGTTCTATTCTTAGGCCACTCAGGTGGGGGATAAGAAGAGGATCTACCTGGGATTTTGAGCTGTATGCATCTGAATACAATAATCTCCCCCTAGTGGTGGTTGCAGCCAATCACAATTTCATCATTTACTTCTCTGATGGGACCCAAGTGTTTCTGGAGTCCAGAGAAGAGGCATAGATCTCTGTACAGGTTGACGGTGGGCCCCTTAATGCTGCGGATCCTTGGCCAATACTATGAAAGGAGCAACAAAGACCAAAGGGCAGCAGCTGAGACATCGGGAGGTGGCAGGAACAGGAGGCAGGCCTGACTGAGATGCCTATGGCAGAGCCTTTTGGTTGGACGGATCTGGAGAGTGAACACAATAGGCAGTGTCTGGAGGAGACATGTGTTCCCCATTAGTGAGGATGGGATTTCTGAAGCCTATTAGCCATGAGCCTGATCCTGCAGCAGGATAATCTGCCATCTTACCCGGCCTTCTCTTTGAACTTATCTAATAATTAGAGACAGCTTGTTGTGCAAATAGTTAACCCAAAATCAAAGCTTTCTATCCCAGTCACTTCTAATATTAATCCCATGTAGACATTTAACAAATGGGTTATGGCATAGGAAATCTCCTGGATCTCAGATACCTATAAGGGAAGGATGAACGTATACTACGGGGTGGGAGCAAGGAGCATGTTAGGACACATGGGAGGCACACAGCTAACAATATCTATCTATCTATCTATCTATCTCATATATATCTATCTATCTCATATCTATCTATCTATCTATCTATCTCATATCTATCTATCTACCTCATATCTATCTATCTATTCTCATATCTATCTCATATCTATCTATCTATCTCATATCTATCTATTCTCATATCTATCTATCTATCTATTCTCATATCTCTATACCTATCTATCTCATATCTATCTATCTATTCTCATATCTGTATATCTATATACCTAATTTCTATCTCAAATCTATCTATCTATCTCATATCTATCTATCTATCTCATATCTTTCTATCTATCTCCTATCTATATCTATCTATCTATCTATCTATCTCATATCTATCTATCTATCTATCTATCTATCTCCTATCTATCTATCTATCTATCTATTTATCTATCTATTTATCTCATATATATCTATCTCATATCTATCTATCTATCTATCTCATATCTATCTATCTATCTCATATCATATCTATCTATCTCATATCTATCTCATATCTATCTATCTCATATCATATCTATCTATCTCATATCTATCTCATATCTATCTATCTCATATCTATCTATCTATCTATCTATCTATCTCATATCATATCTATCTATCTATCTCATATCTATCTATCTCATATCTAATCCAAATTGAAGCAGCACCTCCGAATTACTGCTCTGAATGGGTGCCAGCCCTTAGAATCGGTGCTCCGGTCCGTTTTTCATTAGGATAAATGTAGGCAGCACACCAAGAATTGTGCTAAATCAAAGTTGATAAATTTGATTTCCATGGATAATTTTTGTCCATGGAGCCCAGAAACACACCCCTGTCGAGCGTCTTACCGAATTGATGTTTATGATCCACTGAATAAAGAAGTACTTATCAGCTAAGTGGTGAGTGGCCTGCGTTTTTTCTGTTCTTGGAAGAAGCTATATTTTGTGTGACTTTGTTGTCAGCGCATTCAACTATGTAAGGACGAAAGTATTTCATACCATTAGTTCATTCATCCAGATCTAGGATGTGTTATCTTAGTGTCCCCTTTATTTTTTTTAGCTGTGTAGATATGAGATAAATAGATAGATAGATATGAGATAGATAGATAGATAGATAGATATGAGATAGATAGATATGAGATAAATAGATCGATAGATATGATATGAGATAGATAGATATGAGATAGATAGATAGATAGATAGATAGATATGAGATAGATAGATAGATAGATAGATATGAGATAGATAGATATGAGATAAATAGATCGATAGATATGAGATAGATAGATATGAGATAGATAGATAGATAGATATGAGATAGATAGATATGAGATAGATAGATAGATATGAGATAGATAGATATGAGATAGATAGATATGATATGAGATAGATAGATATGAGATAGATATGAGTTAGATAGATAGATAGATAGATATGAGATAGATAGATATGCTATGAGATATATAGATAGATATGAGATAGATAAGAGATAAATAGATAGATAGATATGAGATAGATCGATAGATATGAGATAGATAGATAGATATGAGATAGATAGGAGATAGATAGATATGAGATAGATAGATAGATAGATAGATATGAGATAGATATGAGATAGGATAAATGTAGGCAGCACACCAAGAATTGTGCTAAATCAAAGTGCTTTTATTCCAAGGAACAAGACAACGTTTCGGCGATCTCACACCGCCATTTCAAGTGGTTTACAAGTGATATATGTGGGGCTTAAATACACTCCCCAATCTGTGACATCACAATCATTAACAAATCACATGACATTCTGACATGGAAATAAAGTGAAAAATTTCTCATATAATACATAATTATACAATCCAAACAGTGTATTATGCTGTGATAAACATACATTTTATGTCCGATCTCTAATATTCATAAGAGATAAGATAAATGTGCTATCTGTGTAAGTGGCAAAAGTGACGTAGTGTAACAATGAAAAGCATTACCGGGTCAAGCAGTCCTGTCTCCACACTGACCTCCTAATAAGTGCGCCATATACCGCAAGCCCGAGTCTCTTATGGGACACCGGGACGCACTTCCCGTTTCCCGGAATTCAACCAATCACAGTGACAGCGTCCCGTAGTTATGGGAACCACTTAGACTGTCAGTCCGGTGGTGACGTATGCAGCGCGGCCAAGCTCCGTGGCACCCAGCGCATGCTCAGTAGCAACTAGTAATCCAAAAGCGCCATCTTTAATAAGGGTAATTATAGATTGCATTTAATTGTAAGGTACTGGCAGAGTACGTTACTGAAAATATATAATTCTCCACGGAAGTAATTCTGTGGAAACGGGAAGCGCGTCCCGGCGTCCCATAAGAGACTCGGGCTTGCGGTATATGGCGCACTTATTAGGAGGTCAGTGTGGAGACAGGACTGCTTGACCCGGTAATGCTTTTCATTTTTACACTACGTCACTTTTGCCACTTACACAGATAGCACATTTATCTTATCTCTTATGAATATTAGAGATCGGACATAAAATATATGTTTATCACAGCATAATACACTGTTTGGATTGTATAATTATGTATTATATGAGACATTTTTCACTTTATTTTCATGTCAAAATTTGATGTGATTTGTTAATGATTGTGATGTCACAGATTGGGGAGTGTATTTAAGCCCCACATATATCACTTGTAAACCACTTGAAATGGCGGTGTGAGATCGCAAAACGTTGTCTTGTTCCTTGGAATAAAAGCACTTTGATTTAGCACAATTCTTGGTGTGCTGCCTACATTTATCCTATCTCATATCTATCTATCTATCTCATATCTATCTATCTATCTCATATCTATCTCATATCTATCTCATATCTATCTATCTATCTCATATCTATCTCATATCATATCTATCTATCTCATATCTATCTCATATCTATCTTATATCTATCTATCTATCTATCTCATATCATATCTATCGATCGATCTCATATATATCGATCTATTTATCTCATATCTATCTATCTCATATCTATCTATCTCATATCTATCTCATATCTATCTATCTCTCTCATATCTATCTATCTATCTATCTCATATCTATCGATCTATCTCATATCTATCTATCTCTCTCATATCTATCTATCTCTCTCATATCTATCTATCTATCTATCTCATATCTATCTATCTATCTATCTATCTCATATCTATCGATCTATCTCATATCTATCTATCTCTTATCTATCTCATATCTATCTATCTATCTATCTCATATCATATCTATCGATCTATTTATGTCATATCTATCTCCTATCTATCTCATATCATATCTATCTATCTATCTCATATCTATCTATCTATCTATCTCATATCTATCTATCTATCTATCTATTTATCTCATATCTACACAGCTCAAAAAAATAAAGGGAACAGTAAGATAACACATCCTAGATCTGGATGAATGAACTAATCGTATGAAATACTTTCGTCTTTACATAGTTGAATGCGCTGACAACAAAATCACACAAAATATAGCTTCTTCCAAGAACAGAAAAAACGCAGGGCACTCACCACTTAGCTGATAAGTACTTCTTTATTCAGTGGATCATAAACATCAATGCGGTAAGACGCTCAACAGGGGTGTGTTTCTGGGCTCCATGGACAAAAATTATCCATGGAAATCAAATGTATCAACCCATGGAGGTCTGGATATGGAGTCACACTCAAAATCACAGTGGAAAACCCCACTACAGGCTGATCCAACTTTATGTAATGTCCTTAATACAAGTCACAATGAGGATCAGTAGTGTGTGTGGCCTCCGTGCCCGTATGACCTCCCTACAACGCCTGGGCATGCTCCTGATAAGGTGGAGGATGGTCTCCTGAGGGATCTCCTCCCAGACCTGGACTAAAGCATCCGCCAACTCCTGGACAGTCTGTGCTACATCATGGCGTTGGTGGATGGAGCGAGACGTCCCAGATGTTCTCAATCGGATTCAGGTCTGGGGAATGGGCGGCCAGTCCATAGCATCAATGCCTTCCTCTTGTAGGAACTGCTGACACACTCCAGCCACATGAGGTCTAGCATTGTCTTGCATTAGGAGGATCCCCGGGCCAACCGCACCAGCATATGGTCTAACAAGGGGTCTGAGGAACTCATCTCGGTACCTAATGACAGTCAGGCTACCACTGGCAAACACATGGAGAGCTGTGCGGCCCCCCAAAGAAATGCCACCCCACATCATTACTGACTGCTGTGGGGGTGTCCCTAATGGCACTGGCTCCGCCCCTACTCCGGAGAGCAGGAGCGGTGCTGGGAGTATGTACCTGAAGGGCATGCTGGGAGTTGTTGTTATGCAACAGCAGAAGGCACAACTACAACTCCCAGCATGCCCTTTGGTAGTTTGTGCATGCTGGGGGTTGTAGTTATGCAACAGCTGGAGGCACATGTTTTCTATGAAAAAGTGTGCCTCCAGCAATTGCATAACTACAACCCCCAGCATGCACAAACTACCAAAGGGCATGCTGGGAGTTGCAGTAGTGTGCCTCCAGCTGTTGCATAAATACACCGGGAAAACAAATCATTGTGCAACAAAATTGAAGAAAAAAACGTCATTTTGTAGCTTTTGGGGGCTTCCGTCTCTACGCAGTGCATATTTCGGTAAAAATGACACCTTATCATTATTCTGTAGGTCCATACGGTTAAAATGATCCCCTACTTATATAGGTTTGATTTTGTCGCACTTCTGGAAAAAATCCTAACTACATGCAGGAAAATGTATACGTTTAAAAATGTCATCTTCTGACCCCTATAACTTTTTTATTTTTCTGCAAATAGAAATTTTGGATGTATGAGGGTGTATGAGGGCTTATTTTCTGCGCCGTGATCTGAATTTTTTTTAATCGGTACCATTTTTGTTTTGATTGGACTTTTTGGTCGCCTTTTATCAATTTTTTAATGGTCTAAAAAGTGACCAAATATATGCTATTTTGGACTTTTGATTTTTTTTACGTGTACGCCATTGACCATGTTTAATTAACACTATATTTTTATAGTTTGGACATTTATGCACGCAGTGATACCACATATATTTATATTAATTTAAATTTACATAGGTTTTTTTTTTATGGGAAAAGGAGGGTGATTCTGACTTTTATTAGGGAAGGGGTTAAATCACATTTATTAACACTTTTTTTTCACTTTTTTTTTTGCAATATTATAGCCCCCATAGAAAGCTATAACATTGCACACACTGATTTCTTACACTGTTCACTGCCATGCAATAGCATGGCATTGATCAGTGTTATCGCCACTCGACTGCTCCTGTCTGGATCTCAGGCACGGAGCAGTCATTTGGCGATCGTACACTCAGGAGGCAGGTAGGGATCCTCCTGGTGTCCTGCAAGCTGTTTGGGACACCGCGGTGAAATTTCACCGCGGCGGTCCCCAACAGCAAGTCTGAGCTGCCGGGTCAACTTTGATCACCACGTCTGAAGGGTTAATGCCAGACATCACCGCCATTGATGATGTCCTGTATTAGCCGCGGGTCCCGGCCATTGATGGCCGCCGGGGTCATTATGGGGGGCGTAAATATACGTCCTGCTTCGTTAATGAGCTAAATGCTCCCTGGTGGTCCGGTGGGAGGATCGCGGGGGGGGGGGGGGGGGGCTCAATCCACTATAGAGGTAGCCGGAGGGCTTACCTCTGCTTCCTTTTGGTCCATGGCTCTTCAATCACCAAGTAATCGCAGAGCACACAGATCAATGTAGTTCTGTGAAACTTCATTGATCTGTATGATCTAATGATTCCTCTTAAAAGTTCACTAAGGGACCAATAAAGTGTAAAAAAAAAAGTTTAATAAAGTAAAAAAAAATACAAAAATCCATTAACCCCTTCCATTTTCCATATAAAAAAAACATGTAAACATAATAAATATCTTATTTCTCCGCATGTATAATTGTCTGAACTATGAAAATATAACATTATTAATCCGGTACAGTAAATGGCGTAAAATTGAAAAAATACAAACCCCCAGAACTGTGTTCTTATGATCATGTCCTCCTAATATGCAATGGCATAGTACTTTTTATTTATTTATTTATTTTTTAAGGGGGATGTTGGGGGGGGGGGGGGGGGGGGGGGGCACCATTTCACTCCAGGACCCTGACAGCACAATGGGGGAGATTTATGAAAATCTGTGCAAAGGAAGAGTTGCCCAGTTGCCCATAGCAACCAATCAGTTTGCTTCTTTCATTTTGCAGAGGCCTTGTTGAAAATGAAAGAAACAATCTGATTGGTTGCTATGGGCAACTGGGCAACTTTTCCTCTGAACAGGTTTTGATAAATCTTCCCAATGTCTTGGTTAGTGTCGGGGCAGGGGGAGCAGATTTATTGCGGGCTAGGAGAAGAAAGAGAGGGAGAGAAGACATAAGTGCGGAGAGGACATGGCGGCGCTGCTGCAGTTAGGAACGCAAGCAGCCTATCATTGCTGGGGCGTCAGGAGACTGGGAAAGTTGGGTGGCACGCAGTATGCCACAAGGCATGACCCTCGCTTTGACTGTGATATCACACCAAGGATAAAATCCTTTTCAGAGCCCACCCCCACACTCAATTGGTGTCTTTAATTGTTTACAGAAATTTAGGTGCACTACTGTGGTAGATGTATACAATGACATTGGCTATCCCTCAACACTGATGTTAAAATTGAGACATTCGCCAGTATATCCTTATATGAAGGACACACCAGAGCCCGCACACCAACGCCAAGGTTTGTCAGATGGCACGGGACCTAACGCTAACCTACCTGTGCGTAATAAGCAAAAACCAGGGGCCAGTGGGCAATTACAGCAGCACTAGGTCGACATGTAGCCTGCTCCCAGTTCCCTCCAGTGTGACTGAGCACACATACAATGGAAGGGGGGAGAGAGGCTACAAGCCCCACCCAAGTTGGCTGATATAGGTGCATGGCCTCACAGGTGCAACCCTAATGCTGCCTGGAAAGTGTTCAAGACGCATTAACATATGGAGTTTACACACCTCCAAGTATAAATTTACAAACAACAACAAAAAACGTGGTCTCAAATGGCTGGAGGTGCTCAACCCCAAATGCAGTTGTGCATTTATACTGGGGGAGCAGATCCTGCCCTTGTAGTCCGTTGTGTAAACTCCATATGTTAATGCGCCTTGAACATTTTCCAGGCAGCATTAGGGTTGCACCTGTGAGGCCATGCACCTATATCAGCCAACTTGGGTGGGGCTTGTAGCCTCTCTCCCCCCTTCCATTGTATGTGTGCTCAGTCACGCTGGAGGGAACTGGGAGCAGGCTGCATGTCGACCTAGTGCTGCTGTAATTGCCCACTGGCCCCTGGTTTTTGCTTATCACGCACAGGTAGGTTAGCGCTAGGTCCCGGGCCATCTGAGAAACCTTGGCGTTGGTGTGCGGGCTCTGGTGTGTCCTTAATATAAGGATATACTGGCGAATGTCTCAATTTTAACATCAGTGTTGAGGGATTAGCCAATGTCACTGTATACATCTACCACAGTAGTGCACCTACATTCCTGTATTGTATTATTCTAATTGTTACACATCCACACCGTCTATCTGGTGTAGGATTCTATTGTGGCACTTGTAGTCCGCTGCAGGCATCCTCCATTGTATGCATTTTTATGCTGGGGATCGCCCCTAGCAACGGACAACAAGGGCAGGATCTGCTCCATCAGTATATATGCACAACTGCATTTGGGGTTGAGCACCTCCAGCCATTTGAGACCACGTTTTTTGTTGTTGTCTTTAATTGTTCAAGTGGTCTATCATGCTGTTATGTCTCAATGACAAGAAATATTTGTTATCCTACCCAAAAAGTTGCAATGTACAGTGACCCCCCGACCTACGATGACCCCAACATACGATAATTTCAACATGCAATGGCCTCTCAGAAGCCATCGCATGTTGAAGGCAGCATCAACATATGATGCTTTTGTATGTCGGGGCCATCGCATAAACGGCTATCCGGCAGCCCAGACTGCTTCAGCTGCCACCGGATAGCTGTTTATGGTGCCCCGTGTGGTCCGCTGAAGATCACTTACCTGTCCTCGGGGCTCCAGAGCGTCCTCTTGCATCGTCGGCGCTCTCCATCGTCGTCATCACGTCGCTGCGCGCGCCATCCCGTCATCCAGTAGGAGCGGCGTGCGTTGCGGCATGTGTAGGGACGTGATGGCGGAGACGGAGAGCGAGGATGCCGGGGAAGCAGAGGCCTTGCCGGAGCATCGGGGACACCCCGGGGACGCGGCGACAGCGATGGAAGGCGACATCCAGGGCAGCGATGACGAGCGGTGACGGTCCGGAGCGGCGGGGACACGTGAGTATAACCTCCAATACCAGTGGTCTTCAACCTGCGGACCTCCAGATGTTGCAAAACTACAACTCCCAGCATGCCCGGACAGCCGTTGGCTGTCCGGGCATGCTGGGTGTTGTAGTTTTGCAACATCTGGAGGTCCGCAGGTTGTAGATCACTGTCCCATACTTTACATTGCGCGGATCCCTCAACCTACGATGGTTTCAACAAACGATGGTCCATTTGGAACGGATTACCATCGTATGTTGAGGGACCACTGCAACTATATTTCCATCGCCAAAGGGAAATGTTGGTATTATATCGGTAGGAATATATCGAGGAGCCTTCTGCGTTTTTTCCATTCACCGTGTAAATGTCCGGCTTTTTTTTTTTTTTTTTAGTTCACTATTAAAACCCCATCTCCAGCGCGCAGACATTAATATTGAATTTAATGAGTTCCCAGTAGAGAGAAACATAATATAGACTTAAGTGGAAATGGGGAAAATGCTGCGTATCCTCGGTTTGCTTTATAAAAAAAAAAAAAAAAGAATAAAAAAAAAGAATAAAAAAGCAATTTTTTTTTTTCTTTTTTTTTTTTTTGCTATTGGCTGATGTCAAAGGGACTGAGGACTGGAGTCAGTGTGTCTGGTCTGAGAAAACTCGAGCCGTAAGATCCGTAGAAGAAATTCTGCACTGGGGAAATCTTACCAGGTTCTGCTACTCTGAAATGGGGAAGGGTTCTTATGGGAAAATCCCATTGCGCAAAAGTGTATAAGAATTTGGCTGGGTTTATATTAAAGCTGGAAGCTACTGTTGTTTGTGAAATAGAGTGCGAGCTGTTGGAAGCCCACTTTTTATTAAGTGTGAGAGCGAGGCTTCTAAAGTCTTATGTGGCTCCTTGTACGTTAGACGCGAGCTCGCCGCTCATATCCAAGTACTCGCATGTCGTAAAGGCGGAGGGTTCTTCCAATGAAGCTCGCTCGGCCCCAGTCATTGTTCCGTCTGCTCGGTCACACACTGTTTCCATTGAAATCCTCAGGAAGGCATTTCATCTCAGGCTTTAAAAAAAAAAAAACAAGCGGCTAAACCTCCATTTTTTTTTTGGGCTACGGTAACGGAAAAGATTTCACACCGGGTAATCCTATTGTGCCCCCCCCCCACTACCTGATACGACCTTAGACATCTCTAAGACCCCCTCGGCTCCGGATCCATTAGCATATACATTCCTCTACAATCAGCGCGCCCACAAGTAAATCCGAGGATCCATTTGCGTCGGACGCATTTGGCAGGGAAGGAAAAGGAACAATTATGTGAGGAACAATTGTCTACAAATAAAAAAAAAGTATATTTTCGGAAAAAAACATGGCGGAGATTTATCAAAACCTGTGCAAAGGAGAAGTTGCCCAGTTGCCCATAGCAACCAATCAGATCGCTACTTTCACTTTGCAGAGGCCTTGTTAGAAATGAAAGAAGCGATCTGATTGGTTGCTATGGGCAACTCAGTATCTTTTCCTCTGGACAGGTTTGCAAAATGAAAGAAGCGATCCGATTGGTTGCTATGGGCAACTCAGTATCTTTTCCTCTGGACAGGTTTGCAAAATGAAAGAAGCGATCCGATTGGTTGCTATGGGCAACTCAGTATCTTTTCCTCTGGACAGGTTTGCAAAATGAAAGAAGCGATCTGATTGGTTGCTATGGGCAACCCAGTATCTTTTCCTCTGGACAGGTTTCCAAAATGAAAGAAGCGATCTGATTGGTTGCTATGGGCAACTCAGTATCTTTTCCTCTGGACAGGTTTGCAAAATGAAAGAAGCGATCTGATTGGTTGCTATGGGCAACTCAGTATCTTTTCCTTTGGACAGGTTTGCAAAATGAAAGAAGCGATCTGATTGGTTGCTATGGGCAACTCAGTATCTTTTCCTTTGGACAGGTTTGCAAAATGAAAGAAGCGATCTGATTGGTTGCTATGGGCAACTCAGTATCTTTTCCTCTGGACAGGTTTGCAAAATGAAAGAAGCGATCTGATTGGTTGCTATGGGCAACTCTGTATCTTTTCCTCTGGACAGGTTTGCAAAATGAAAGAAGCGATCTGATTGGTTGCTATGGGCAACTCAGTATCTTTTCCTCTGGACAGGTTTGCAAAATGAAAGAAGCGATCTGATTGGTTGCTATGGGCAACTCAGTATCTTTTCCTCTGGACAGGTTTGCAAAATGAAAGAAGCGATCCGATTGGTTGCTATGGGCAACTCAGTATCTTTTCCTCTGGACAGGTTTGCAAAATGAAAGAAGCGATCCGATTGGTTGCTATGGGCAACTCAGTATCTTTTCCTCTGGACAGGTTTGCAAAATGAAAGAAGCGATCTGATTGGTTGCTATGGGCAACCCAGTATCTTTTCCTCTGGACAGGTTTCCAAAATGAAAGAAGCGATCTGATTGGTTGCTATGGGCAACTCAGTATCTTTTCCTCTGGACAGGTTTGCAAAATGAAAGAAGCGATCTGATTGGTTGCTATGGGCAACTCAGTATCTTTTCCTTTGGACAGGTTTGCAAAATGAAAGAAGCGATCTGATTGGTTGCTATGGGCAACTCAGTATCTTTTCCTTTGGACAGGTTTGCAAAATGAAAGAAGCGATCTGATTGGTTGCTATGGGCAACTCAGTATCTTTTCCTCTGGACAGGTTTGCAAAATGAAAGAAGCGATCTGATTGGTTGCTATGGGCAACTCAGTATCTTTTCCTCTGGACAGGTTTGCAAAATGAAAGAAGCGATCTGATTGGTTGCTATGGGCAACTCAGTATCTTTTCCTCTGGACAGGTTTGCAAAATGAAAGAAGCGATCTGATTGGTTGCTATGGGCAACTCTGTATCTTTTCCTCTGGACAGGTTTTAATAAATCTCCACCTACGGTGGAGATTTATTAAAACCTGTCCAGAGGAAAAGATACTGAGTTGCCCATCGCAACCAATCAGATTGCTTATTTAATTTTGCAGAGGCCTTGTTAAAAATGAAAGAAGCGATCTGATTGGTTGCTATGGGCAACTCAGTATCTTTTCCTCTGGACAGGTTTTGATAAATCTACCCCCATATTTTTATTAGTCTCCTGAGTTTTTCTTTGCCAAGCAACTTAGTAAGGCGGTGGCATGGGTCCAAGTGGAAGCTTAGTCCACGTTCATCTCCAAAATTCCACAAGATAAAGATTTATTTTTATTCTACCATGAGAAAATACTGGAAGTGATAAGTGATACGAGGTGCACAACGCTCATCACCCATGAGATCGGATCTCGGTAAAGATAATCGCCCGCCAAAGACTTGTTCAGCCGACAGTTATCTCTATAAACTTGGTATGAATGTTAAAGGGGGCAGAGGGACAAAGTCATTGCCAGATTCTCTATAGGCATCTGTTGTCGAGGGAAAGTCGGGAGCCCCCTCCATGCACATTAGATCAGAAGGACCCTGGAGGGGACATAATGGGGGGCTTATGACAGGGGTCATATGAGGGACTGGGCAGGGTTCTGGGAGTAAAACAGTTAATGGCAGAGCCGGAGATAAGGTCACTGAGGGGTGGGCTAGGTGGCATACTGCGTGCCACCCAGCTTTTCCAATCTTCTGAAACCTCAGTGATAGGCTGCCCGTCCTCCTTGCACTCTTTACTGCAGCAGCACTGCTGTGCCCTCTCTCTGCTACCGCACTGGTTTATTCTCCCCCTCATTTTTCGCTCAGTCCACAATAAATCTTCTCTTCCTCACCTGCCTTTTCACTCTCCTTGCCCACGCACTATTTTCTGCACCTGCCTGCTGGACAGATAACTCATGTATGCAACCCAGCTTACCTAGTGTCCTGAAGCCCCAGCAGTGATAGGCTACTTGTCCTCCCTGCACTTCTCACTGCAGCAGCACAGCCATTCCCTGTCTCTGTCACTGAACTGATGTCTTATCTCCCCCGACCGCCCCCTTATACTCTCCCTGTCCCTGCCATACACCTCTTCTCCCCCCCCCCCCCCCATGTTCTCTGATCTATACCCGGCAGCTACCCGCTGAATTTAGTCACCAGGGGCCATAAACCCTTTAGACACCGCTGTCAAAGTTCACAGCGGCATCTAAGTAGTCGTTGAATAAAGTGCTGGTGTTATAGTGGTCCGGATGCAATCCCCTCCACAGGGCAATGGTAGATGAGGTGGGGGCAAAGGCCTTTGGCAATCTTTTGTCCCAGCAGCCTAAGGCCTTACCTTGGCCTGTGGCAGACTCTACCAACAGGGCATAGATTTTATAGACGAATACTGTGCAGAAAAAAAAACATACAAGAAAGGTTTCACAAATATAAATTAACAAATATAAATTTGTTAGAAATAAAAATAACCTTTAAAATATAGCATTATTGATCGCGGTGAATGGCGTTAAGGGGAAGAAAACACTAGAGTTCCAGGTCTTTTTAATTACATCTCAGAAAAAAGTTAAGGGGATAAGAAAATAGCAATTTAATATACATTTTTTTTAAGATAGTAAAACATGTCGGAAACTATACAAATAAGAAATCGTTGTTATCATATGGAACTAATGAAATGAGAGAACATGTTAGTTCGACACACGGTGAATGGTGTAATAAGGAACACCCCCTCCCCCATCCCAAATCTGCAAAATTCTAATTTTTTTTCCATCTCACTAATATTTTATTTTATTACATTTTTTTCCGTATTTGCAGTATTTTATAAAAAAATTAAAGTGATATTAGAAAGTAGGCAGCAGCTGAGCCAGCAAGGCGGTAGCATGGTTGGCTGCCAGCATGGTGGCAGAAGTAGAAAGTCTGGAGCCAAACGTGCCCGGGGTAGACCACCTGCTTCGCGGCAGCCTACCTTCCCGAGAGGTAGTGGAACAGGGGGTCCTGGAGTCAGCGGCAGTAGCAGTCAATCAGTGCGGACTGTTGGTGGGAAAATCAGCTACTCGGTGGTGTGGCAGTTTTTCATCAAGCATCCGAAGGAGGTTAACCTAGCCACATGCAAGATGTGTCGGCAGAAGGTGAAGCGTGGCCAAGGTCCCAATGTTCGCACCACGGCCCTGCGTCAACATATGCAGCGTCACCATAAAGCGGCCTGGGAGAACCGTGGTGCCGATGTAGTGGTCCAGCCTGCTGCATCACCCAGTGGCATGCCGCTCCCTTTTTCAGCCAGCCAAAACTCCACCACCTCAGCCAAGGGGAGCTGTGTGTCATACCCATCTTATGGCGCTCCAGATGCTCCTGCTTCTCCTACTTTTAGTCAGTCATTCCACCAGCAATCCATCGGCAAAGCCATGTCCAAGAGACAACAGTATGTGCCCACTCATCCAACGACACAGAAGCTGAATGTGCTCCTCTCCAAGTTGCTGGTGCTGCAGTCCCTCCCTTTTCAAGTGGTGTACTCTGCACCTTTCAGAGAACTGATGGCTTGTGCCGAGCCGAGGGGGAGAGTTCCAAGCCGTCATTTCTTTGCGAAGAAGGCAGTACCAGCCCTGCACAATTTTGTAGAACAGAAGGTGGGCCAGTCCTTGAGCCTGTTAGTGTGTACCAAAGTGCACGGCAGTGCCGACGTGTGGAGCTGTAACTACGGTCAGGGACAATACATGTCCTTTATGGCTCACTGGGTGAATGTGCTTCCTGCACAGCCACAACAGCAACTTGGACAGGTCACGCCGCTTCCACCTCCATGCTCTCAGGCCATTGGTCCTGTGACAGTGTGCGACTCCGCCTACTCATCCTCCATTGTGTCCTCAGCCTCCACTGCACAGACAAGTCTCAGTGCCCCTCCAGCATATCATGTGTGCAGGGCACGCAACGCTGTTCTTCACATGGTTTGCCTTGGCAAACAGAGTCACACATGGGAGGAACTGCTAAAAGTCATTCATAAAGAAATGGAAGTATGGCTTACTCCACGAAAACTGGAAATGGAAACTATGGTGGCTGACAACAGGAAGAACATCTTGCCTGTGCTGCGACAAGGAAGCCTGAGCCATGCGCCTTGCATGGCACACGTGTTCAATTTGGTTTTCAAGTGGTTCCTGAAATGTACATCCTAACAATGGGAAGGAAACTTTGCATGCACTTCAGCCACTCGTACACCGCAAAGCACACCCTCCTTGAGCTGCAGTGTCAGAACGGTATCCCCCAACATAGTCTGATTTGCAACGTTTCCACACGTTGGAATTCCACCCTCCATATGTTGGACCAACTATATGAACAGAGAAAAGCCATGACCGATTTCTTGATGATCTAAGCAGATAGGGGGACACCCCTGTGTAATTTCAATGTCAACCAGTGGCAGCTCATATGTGACACCTGCCGTTTTCTCAGGCCCTTTGAGGATGCCATATCATTAGTCAGTGGCCAGGATTACAGGATGAACAGCGTCATTCCACTGCTTCATTTCCTACAACACGTGTGGAAACGATGGCTGGTCAGGGCACTGGAGACGTGGCGCCTACATCTCACGGCCACATGAGCCCTGTGGGGGCTGAACTGGAGGAGGAGGGGCACAGTGGAGCAAAGTTTAGGTTTCACGAAATGGACAGTTTTTCTAGTAATCTGACAGGAGAGGAGGAGCAGGAGCAGCCAGAGGAGCTATAGGGTTATGAGGAAGGCGAGACAGAGGACCCAGACACATCGTGGCAGTATGCTGTGGAGATGGAGGCAGGGAGTCCATCCGAGTCACTTGAACAAATGGCATGATGCATGCTCAATTGCTTGCATAGTGACCACCGAATTGTCGCCATTCGGCAGCGGGATGACTTCTGGCTTTCCACCTTATTGGACCCTCGCTACCGCCACAAAGTGGGGGTCATTTTTACACCCACTGAGAGGGAGGACAAATTGAGCTACTACAGAGACATCCTACATAGTCAGTTGGCCGATGCCTATCTGCGCCATTGTCCATCCTCTCGCAGGTCTGACTCGGGGTGCCCTCTGCGTTCACCTTCCACTGCCATGGCTGCTGGGGAGGGGTGGCAGGTTCAGTACCAGCTTCATCAGCAGCAGCCTTAGTCTACAGTCGCTAATGAGTAGCTTTCTTCACCTGCATAGTGAAGCAACTCATTAGCAGCAGGTAGACCTGGAGCAGGACCTGAACCAGCAAGTGGTGGCATACCTTGACATGACCATGCCAACACACCTTGAAGATACGCTGTACTTATGGGCAGCCAAACTTGATTTGTGACCGCAACTAGCAGAGTTTTCCCTGGAGAAGCTGTCCTGCCCGGCCAGTAGTGTGCCATCAGAGCGGGTGTTTAGAGTGGCTGGGGCCATAGTAACCCCAAGGAGAACTCGTCTGTCCACAAAAAATGTGGAGAGACTGACCTTTGTGAAGATGAATCAGGCATGGATCAGCCAGGATTTCCACCCACCAATGCCTGATGCATCAGAGTAGATTGACCATTGTGCCACACCAACACTTCACAAATACGGATAGTGCAAAACATGTTTAAGGTGCTGCTCCCCAGTTACAGGCATTCCTCCGCATCAGACAAATAAGTATTGAGGATAAGCATTAGATAAAACTTAACTTTTCTGAGGATAAAATATATATACCCCAAATTTTTTTGAAATCAAACAAAAGGAAAGGTGTGCAAAAAACACCATGTGCCACCTACACTGCCAAGTATTGATGTGATGCAAAGATCTCTAAAAGGTGGAAGGGAACAACGTATGATTTATTGTAACTGGTGGGGGTAAAAACGTCCATTGTAAGGCCCTACTATGGCATTATTAATCCCCTTCTTAGCAAGTGTTACTTGCCCTAAAAAGGGTGGCCCTACACAGGAGCCTCTCCCTATTTCCAGCTAAAAACATTGCCATTTCCCAGAGTTTTTAGGTGGAAATAGAGAGAGTTTTCTGTGTAGGGCCGCCCTTTTTAAGACGAGTAACACTTGCCAAGAAGAGAATTAATAAGGTAAGAGTATGGCCTTACAGGGGATTTTTTTACCCCCACCTGCTAACGTGGACAATATATTGTTCCCTTCCACCTTTTTGAGGAAAGTGTTACTCGTCTTAAAAGGATGGCCCCACATAGGAACCTCTCCCCATTTCCACCTAAAAACCCTGGGAAATGGCAGTGTTTATAGGTGGAAATAGAGAAAGGTTCCTGTGTGGGGCCGCCCTTTGTAGGGCGAGTAACACTTGCCAAGAAGGGAATTAATAATGCTAGAGTAGGGCCTTACAGAGGAAGTTTTTACCCCCACCAGTTACATTGGACCATACATTGTTCCCTTCCACCTTTTAGAGATCTTTGCATCACATCAATACTTGGTGGTGTAGGTGGTAAATGGAGTTTTTTATTTGATTTAAAAATTCACACCAGCGATTTGCGGCTATTCCGGGTCATACGGGTCTATGGTGACCCAGAAAATAAGGGGAATTGGGGTGGTCCAAGACACCCACAATCCCCCTGAAGGGATAGGAGTGAGGTGGCAGCGGTGCTACCCCTCCTATCCCTGCTTTTGGTCGTTTAGAAGCGACGACCAATAGCAGATCGGGGTGGGGGGGGTTAACTTTCGTTTGTGACTCCTTCTCTTCTGAGCATTGTTGTGCGCCAGCAGAGCACTTGACGTCCACACATGGGGAAAACCAAATTTAACGAAAAGTCGTCAAACACCTGTGGGGTGTTAAGGCTCACTGTACCCCTTTTTACGTTCCTTGAGGGGTGTAGTTTCCAAAATAGTATGCCATGTGTTTTTTTTTTTTTGTTGCTGTTCTGGCACCGTAGGGGCTTCTTAAATGTGACCTTGCCCCAAAAAACCATTTCCGAAAAATTCACTCTCCAAAATCCCACTGTCGCTCCTTCCCTTCTGAGCCATCTAGTGCACCCGCCGAACACTTGACATACACATATGAGGCATTTCCTTACTCAAGAGAAATTGGGTTACACATTTTAGGAAGATTTCTTTCCTTTTACCCCTTGTAAAAATTCAAAAGCTGAGTCTACAAGAACATGCCAGTCTAAAAAAAATGAAGATTTTGAATTTTCTCCTTCAATTTGCTGTTAATTCTGTGAAACACATAAAGGGTTAACAAACCTTTTGAATGTCATTTTGAATACTTTGAGAGGTGCAGTTTTTATAATGGGGTCATTTATGGGGTATTTCTAATATGGAGGCCCTTCAAATCCACTTTAATTCTGAACTGGTCCCTGAAAAATTTCGATTTTGAAAATTTTCTGAAAAATTGGAAAATTGCTGCTATACTTTGAAGCCCTCTTATGTCTTCCAAAAGTAAAAAAACATGTCAACTTTATGATGCAAACATAAAGTAGACATATTATATATGTGAATCAATATATAATTTATTTGGAATATTCATTTTCCTCTTAAGCAGAGAGCTTCAAAGTAAAAAAAAAAAAAAGCAAAATTTTAAATTTTTTCATCACATTTTTGAATTTTCCACCAAGAGAGGATGCAAGTACTGATAGAATTTTACCACTAACATAAAGTAGAATATGTCACAAAAAAAAATCTCGGAATCAGAATGAAAGGTAAAAGCGTCCCAGAGTTATTAATGCTTAAAGTGACAGTGGTCAGATGTGCAAAAAATGGCCGGGTCCTACACTAAAAATTGGCTGGGTCCTTAAGGGGTTAATAAAAGTTTAGTTTTACAAAATGCATACCCTCAAAACTTACTTGTGCACACTAACACTTTTACAAAAGAGACCATTTTCTTCTCCCTACCTTCCTCAGCTACTATTCCGATCCTGCCACCCACCTGATGCCACACATCTGATTCCAAGTTCTCCTTTTTTCACTCACCTTCATCACCGGGTACTGGTATTGCCACCCACTGCCCCACTATGTCACCAGATCACTTTCAGGACTCCTGATGCTGCTGATGCCATCTCCAGGCTGTCTCATTCTGCCACCATATGGTCTCCTCATAATGATGCCACCTCCAGGCTCTGTCATTGTGCCACTCTGTAACAATGATTCTAATAGCGATGCCTGTAATCTGCATGTCATACTGAATAACAGTATTATTTCACTAACACAGCACACTCCCTATGCTTGTTAGGACAAGGCAAAGTGCTCTACACCCATATTGAGGCTCTCTGTAGGCCAGAAATAGACGTTTTTAATAAAGATTCACCGCAAATAAATTTGTTACGAACCCAATTTTTGGGGAAAATTCGGCAAATCAGCCAAATCTAATTTTTCTAAAATTCACTCATCTCTAATAAGAACCATGGGAATGTTTTGAAGGTGAGTTTTCATGTCTACATAAAATGGGTTTTTCCCGCCCATATGAATGATTGGATAGATAAAAGCAATTTGGTCCATGGTTATTGTTGGTGTTGAGTTCTGAGAAGCAGCAAGAGTTTTCTGGCTTGTGTGAAGCACCACTTTTGTTCTGGTAGTGATTGTTACAGACTGCCATGGAGTAGCAGAGCTATCAGGTTCAAAGGAGATATCCAGCCAAAAGTGGTAAAGAAAACAACCTAAATAAGTTATATTTAAACTCACAATGACTCCACAAGGCATTCCAGCTGATTTGTTTCAAAATCAGACCCCCCATAGCCCCCATAAACAGCCTTTGAAAATCCTGATGAGTGAGCAGAAAACTCCACACACTGAGCTTGTTTCCTTTGTGAGCTGCAGGGAGGGGCTGCTGTGAGAGGAAGCAGCTAGGGATGTGTGTTGCCCTCCAGCCAATCAGAAACACTCAAATATGGCACACTGAAGCTGTCAGCACTCTGAGTGGGGAAAAGGGAGAGTGAAGTGTCATCTATGGTAGACGCTAGTAATCAATGTGATAAGATCTCCTGGACTTCCTGCATCAAGAGAAACAGGGGATGTGCTCAGCAAAGATTACACTTCACGTTGCAAAGTTATATAACTTTATCATGTGCAGCTTATCTTGGCTGGAGTTCTCCTTTAAGTGAAGCTGTGGTGAAAGAAGCCTGGAATGCATCTGCAGATTGGGCCATGGTGTTATTGAGAAAAAATCAAAGTAACATCTAGACCTGAGGACTCACAGCACAGGAGTGGACTATTGTGTCATCCAACGAGTAGCCATGGTACAGGACTATACTGAAGAATGTTGTGTCCTGAATTGGAGCTTGCAGACTAGTGACTGTGAGAGACTGTGCCAGTGCCAGGGATAGAGACTGAGTAGTAAGACTATGTGAGGCCCAACAGTACAACCAGCCTTCATCTGTTATTAAGACTATGCACTTAGTGTAACCACTTAGCTTCTAGTGCCTCCAAGGAGAACCACCAGGTTACTATACATCCGTATATTTCATGTGAAACCACCAAGTGTGAGGTGCCCTTTGTGAAAAAAAAAACCTACTTAAGTTTATTTAAAAACTGTTTCTAACCAGTTATTTCGGAGCCACCTCTTATACCGACAATCCGCATGAGATAACCACTACATCTCCACCTGGGTCCTCCTTACTTTATGTTACATCAAGTACATCCCTTGTAAAATAATTTTCTCTAGACAAGAAATGCTATTCACATGCATCATGGATGGTAAATTTTTCCAGGTACATGTCCCATGTAGATCTGAACGGTAGACTTAAGTACTTTGGGTTCAGTATTGGTGAGATCAGTGGTGATGAAATCTACGGGTACTTTGAGATCAGTAGTGGTTAGATCTACCTTTAGGTCCCATGGATGGTAAATTTTTCCTGACACATATCCTATGTAAATCTAAATAGTAGAGTTGAGCACTTCAAAATCAGTAGTGAAGAGATTTACCCTTAGGTCCAATGGATGATAATTTTTTTCTGGCACATGTCTCACGTAAATCTTAACAGTAGACTCGAGTACTTAAAGATTAGTTATGTGAGATCTACCCTTAGGTTCCATGGTTGGTCCATTTTTCCTGGCACATTTCCCATGTAGATCTTAACAGCAGACTCAAGTACTTTGAGATCAGTAGTGGGGTGCCGCTGCCAAGATCGGGGGATCCCCAGCAGCGGGACCCCCGCGATCAAACATCTTATCCCCTATCCTTTGGATAGGGGATAAGATGTCTAGGGGTGGAGTACCCCTTTAACAGTAGACTCAAGTACTTGGAGATCAGTAGTGGTGAGATCTACCCTTAGGTGCTATGGATGGTATTTTGTTTCTTGCACATGTCCATTGTAGATCCTTACAGTAGACTCGAGTACTTTGAGATCAGTAGTGAAGAGGTTTACCCTTAGGTCCCATGAACGGTAAATTTTTCCTGGCACATGTCCCATATAGTTCATAAAGGGGTACTCCAAAGGATAGGGGATAAGATGTCTGATCTCCATGCACCCGACATTAGAGCGTCGGGCGCAGCGCCGGAGGCTTGTGACTTCATAGCCACCCCCCGCTCGTGATGTCACGCCCACGCCCCCTCCCATAGACTTGCATTGAGGGGGCATGACATCATGAAGTTCGCTCTGTGCACTGGATGTTTGAGGTGCCGCAGCCAAGATTGTGGGGGTCCCCAGCACCGGGACACCCGCGATCAGACATCTTATCCCCTATCCATTGGATAGGGGATAAGATGTCTAGGGGCAGAGTACCCCTTAAGCAGCAGACTCAAGTATTTTGAGTTCAGAAGTAGTGAGATCTACCCTTAGGTCCAATGGATGATACATTTTTCCTGGCACATTTCCCATGTAGATCTTAACAGCAGACTCAAGTACTTTGTGATCAGTAGTGGTGAGATATACCCTTAGGTCCTATGGATGATATTTTTTTGCTGGCACTTGTCCCATGTAGATCCTAAGAGTAGACTAGAGTACTTTGAGATCAGTAGTGAAGATATTTACCCTTAGGGCCCATGGATGGTATTTTTTTTCTGGCACATGTCGCATGTAGATCCTGAAAGTAGACTAGAGTACTTTGGGATCAGTAGTGAAGAGATTTACCCTTAGGTCCCATGGATGGTAATTTTTTTCTGGCACATGTACCATGTAGATCTTTCCAGTAGAATTGAGTTGTTTTGAGAGATCAGTAGTGGTGAGATCTACCCTTAGGTTCTATGGATGGTAATTCTTTTTCTGGCACATGTCGCATGTAGATCCTGAAAGTAGACTAGAGTACTTTGGGATCAGTAGTGAAGAGATTTACCCTTAGGTCCCATGGATGGTAATTTTTTTCTGGCACATGTACCATGTAGATCTTTCCAGTAGACTCAAGTTGTTTGAGAGATCAAGAGTGGTGAGATCTACCCTTAGGTTCTATGGATGGTAATTTTTTTTCTGGCACATGTCGCATGTAGATCCTGAGAGTAAACTAGAGTACTTTGGGATCAGTAGTGAAGAGATTTACCCTTAGGTCCCATGGATGGTAATTTTTTTTTCTGGCACATGTACCATGTAGATCTTCCCAGTAGACGTGAGTTGTTTGAGATCAGTAGTGATGAGATCAGTAGTGGTGAGATCTACCCTTAGGTCCTATGGATGATCATTATTTTCTGGCACATGTCCCGTGTAGATCCTAAGAGTAGACTAGAGTACTTTGAGATCAGCAGTAAAGAAGTTTCTCCTTAGGTCCCATGGATGGTAATTTTTTTCTGGCACATGTTCCATGTAGATCTTCCCAGTTGACTCAAGTTGTTTGAGATCAGTACTGATGAGATCAGTGGTGGGGAGATCTACTCTTAGGAAGCTCTTGAGGATCTTGAAGAACACAGCTGAGCCTTAGCAGGCAACATCTGTAACACAGTCCACCATTCCAGATGCTGCCACTAGCTTTATTTAAACACTATTTGCTGGTTTCAATAAAACTAATATATAATGAGTATTAATTTTGAGAAACCAGTATTTCCAAGAAAACTTTAGGTCTTCTACTTTTAGTGACTTGCGTTTGTCACCTCTGACAAAATGATCTCATTTGAGAAGGCAAAGAAGAGAGGAATATCAGGGAAAAAATGACCTGCCCTGAGGAAACAAGTATTTCCTTAAGAGGAGAAGACATAAAATCTGTGTTCTATTTCCAAAGATGCATAATGTTTATACTGTAGGCATTAAGACATTTTCAGATTCTTCAAAATTCCATTCAGCGTCTTTGTGGTTTGGCTTGGTCTTCCACATTGATCCACGGCTTGCTCAGCTTACTAAGAAACAGATACTATGCTAACAACAAACAGAGATTAGTGGTTACATCTTGAAGAGGTTCCGAGACCTGAAAATAAAACATTTTTGAAGTTACATTCAAAAGAAAGAAGACGGATTTTCTAATGAAGAGATGTCTTTAACCCTTCGATGCAAACAACATCTGTTCCACTATAGGAATCACAATGATTACTTCATTATGGTAGAGAGTAGTGATGAGCGGCAGAGGCCATATTCGAATTTGCGATATTTTGCAAATACAGTGACCCCCCGACCTACGATGGCCCCGACATACGATCATTTCAACATGCGATGGCGTCTCAGAGGCAGCATCAACATACGATGCTTTTGTATGTCGAGGCCATCGCATAAACGGCTATCCGGCAGCGCAGCCTGCTTCAGCTGCCACCGGATAGCCATTTACGGTGCCCCGTGTGGTGCGCTGATGATCACTTACCTGTCCTCGGGGCTCCGGCGCGTCCTCCTCAGGATTTCCTGCATCGTCGGCGTTCTCCATCGTCGTCATCACGTCGCTGCGCATGCCGTCCTGTCATCCAATAGGAGCGGCGTGCGTAGCGACGTGATAGCGGCGATGGAGAGAGACGATGCCGGGGAAGCAGAGGCCTTTCCGGAGCGGCGGGGACACCCCGGGGACCTGGTGACAGCGAGGGAAGGCGACATCCAGGGCAGTGGTGACGGTCCGGAGCGGTGGGGACACATGAGTATAACCTCCAATACCAGTGGTCTTCAACCTGCGGACCTCCAGATGTTGCAAAACAGGGGGGTATGATCACTTTTATTTACACAGAACGCATCATTGTGATGTGTCCTGTGAAAAAAAGAAAAAAAAAATTGTCATAACGAATATAATTTGCGATATTCTAAATATTCACAAGATCGCGAAGTGCCGATATTCGCGAAAAAAATTCTCTATTCGAATATTTGCGCTTAACACTAGTAAAAAGCAATTTTACTTGATAGACCACTCGTAGGCCAAGGTCAATAGTCTACTTTTTTGGTGTTTTAAGCTAAATCTCATCCAAAAAGGACAATTCAATTCCACCCTCAATCAATATTTTGTTCCAATATCTAAAAACCCCTTTCAGGTAAGTGGCCAGATCGCTTCTTTCATTTTTAAAGAGAGGCCTGGGAAAAATGAAAGAAGCAATCTGATTGGTTGCTATGGGCAACTCAGCAACTTTTCCTCGGGACAGATTTTAATAACTCTCCCCAGTGGAAAAAGTGGAAAAAGTGCAGGAACTCCGCTCCCATGCATTCCTGCAGGTCTTGGGCCCTGCTTCCACTTCACTTACTTCTTGACCATATTCAATTCTGGGAAGGTGGCGAGTAGTGTTGAGCGTGAATATTCGAAATGAGAATTTTTACCGTGAATATTGGCACTATATGTTCGTAATGAGGAATATTCGATTTTTTTTTTCCACAGTTCACATCACAACAATGATGTGTAGTTAGTGTTAGATAGTGTAGGTTAGTTTAGCAGATAGGTTCTAGTGTAGGGTATAGTCTTAGTTAGTTGAAAGATATAATCGTGCTTGCGCACTATACGAATTTCATTACGATCTTCACATGGGAAAAAAAGTGAGTGAACATAGCGAATATGCGAGTTTCGCGTACATAGGACGAATATTCATCCATATATTAGCAAAATAAGGCCCCTGGCGCTCATCACTGGTGGCGGGTAATGGAGGTCATCCAAATGGAGCATGAACTCTCTGGCTGGGGGCACTTTATGTGGGGGCTCAAAGCCTGACCAGAACCTATTCACCTGGGTTTTTGTACTTCATTTTGTAGATTTCAGAACTCTTGTCTGCTGCAGATGGCTAGTTTGTATCCGAACCCTCAGTGTTGTATCTGGATTGTTTAAAGGATAAGTATTCTGAAAAAAAAACTATCCCCCTATCCGATAGATAGAGGATAAGTTTTAGATTGCGCGGGGTCCGAGCGCTGGGGCCCTGGCTCTCCATCACATGGGCGTGTCATGAGCCCCGCCCGAAGCGGGGGCCGCCACATCCCCTCCATATAGCTCTATGGGAGAGTTGTTCGGCAATCTTTGGCTCTCCCAAAGAGCTATATACAGGGGCCCCCTGCTTCGGGCAGGGGTTGTGATGCGCCCCTATGAGGGAGAGCCGGGGCCCCAAACAGGAGATTGCGGGGGGACCCAGCACTCGGACACCCCCCTGCGATCTAAACCTTATCCCCTATCCTTCGGATAGGGGATAAGGTTTAGATCGCAGGGGTGGGGGGAGGGGGTTTCTGAGTTTTTTTTTTTTCGTGATACTTGTCCTTTAACCCCTTAAGGACCAGACCAATTTTAATTTAGCATTTTTGTTTTTTCCCTCCTCGCCTTCTAATAATCATAACTCCTTTATATTTCCATCCACAGACCCATATGAGGGCTTGTTTTTTGTCTCACCAATTGTACTTTGTACTTACATGACTTATTTTACCATAAAATGTACGGCGCAACCAAACAAATATTATTCATGTGGGAAAATTGAAAAGAAAACCGCAATTTAGCAAATTTTGGAAGGTTTTGTTTTCACGCTGTACACTTTCCGGTAAAAATGACATGTTTTCTTTATTCTGTGGGTCAATACGATTAAAATGATAGCCATGTTATATGCTTTTCTATAATTGTACCGTTTCAAAAAATCTCAAACCATTTTAACAAAATTAGTATGTTTGAAATTGCCCTATTTTGACCACCTATAACTTTTTAATTTTTCCGTATATGGGCGATATGAGGGCTCATTTTTTGCGCCATGATCTGTAGTTTTTATTAGTACCACTTTCGTTAGGTTTTGCTTTTTATAAAATAGTTATATTTTTTTTTTTTTTTATAAAATGTGACGAAAAAGTAGCAATTTTGGACTTTTTAAAATTTTTTTACGTTTACGCCGTTCACCGTACGGGATAATTAACAATATATTTTAAAAGTTCAGACTTTTACACACTCAGTGATACCAAATATGTGTATTAAAATTTTTTTTTACGATTTTTTGAGGGTAAAATGGGAAAAACTGCCGTTTTACTTTTTTATTGGGGTAGGGGATTTTTCAAATTTTTTTACTTTTTTATTTTACTTTTTTTTTTACACTTTTTATGTCCCCGTTGATTGCTAATACTGTTCAGTGCTATTGTCCTCAGTCCTCTTGTATTCTCCTTACTACTGGGGTGACACACTGTAACAAACCTCCTCCTCATGTAATCTCCTTACTACTGGGGTGACACACTGTAACAAACCTCCTCCTCATGTAATCTCCTTACTACTGGGGTGACACACTGTAACAAACCTCCTCCTCATGTAATCTCCTTACCACTGGGGTGACAGACTGTAACAATCCTCCTCCTCATGTAATCTCCTTACTACTGGGGTGACACACTGTAACAAACCTCCTCCTAATGTAATCTCCTTACTACTGGGATGACACACTGTAACAAACCTCCTCCTCATATAATCTCCTTACTACTGGGGTGACACACTGTAACAAACCTCCTCCTCATGTAATCTCCTTACTACTGGGTTGACACACTGTAACAAACCTCCTCATGTAATCTCCTTACTACTGGGGTGACACACTGTAACAAACCTCCTCATGTAATCTCCTTACTACTGGGGTGACACACTGTAATAAACCTCCTCCTCATGTAATCTCCTTACTACTGTAGTGACACTGTAACAAACCTCCTCCTCATGTAATCTCCTTACCACTGGGGTGACAGACTGTAACAATCCTCCTCCTCATGTAATCTCCTTACTACTGGGGTGACACACTGTAACAAACCTCCTCCTAATGTAATCTCCTTACTACTGGGATGACACACTGTAACAAACCTCCTCCTCATATAATCTCCTTACTACTGGGGTGACACACAGTAACAAACCTCCTCCTCATATAATCTCCTTACTACTGGGGTGACACACTGTAACAAACCCCCTCCTCATGTAATCTCCTTACTACTGGGGTGACACACTGTAACAAACCCCCTCCTTATGTAATCTCCTTACTACTGGGGTGACACACTGTAACAAACCCCCTCCTCATGTAATCTCCTTACTACTGGGGTGACACACTGTAACAAACCTCCTCCTCATGTAATCTCCTTACTACTGGGGTTACACACTGTAACAAACCTCCTCCTCATGTAATCTCCTTACTACTGGGGTGACACACTGTAACAAACCTCCTCCTCATGTAATCACCTTACTACTGGGGTGACACACTGTAACAAACCTCCTCCTCATGTAATCACCTTACTACTGGGGTGACACACTGTAACAAACCCCCTCCTCATGTAATCTCCTTACTACTGGGGTGACACACTGTAACAAACCTCCTCCTCATGTAATCACCTTACTACTGGGGTGACACACTGTAACAAACCTCCTCCTCATGTAATCACCTTACTACTGGGGTGACACACTGTAACAAACCTCCTCCTCATGTAATCTTCTTACTACTGGGGTGACACTCTGTAACAAACCCCCTCCTTAAGTAATCACCTTACTACTGGGGATGCAGCTTAGCAGCTATCAGGACCTGGAGAAGTAACTTTCTTGCAGAGGGCATAATGGTGCCCCCATCAAGAGTGTGCTCTAAACGGCTGCCTAGTATGCCTATAGGTGGGGCCGGCCCTGCCTGACAGCCTTTGGCTGTCCGGGCATGCTGGAAGTTCCATCTGGAGCAGGGACGTGCACAGACATTTTGAAGGGCAGGGGCTCAAGTAAAAAAAGAGGGCAGTTTTCATAATTTAAAAAACGTCTGCCAGACTTAATGGGCAGATGTGCTGCGGCCCAGGGATACAGTGGACTCCCTCCAGGCCTCCTCGACATTCCTAGCCCCCATAAAAGTTGGTGTTTTTATAAAATCGAGTCAAGAACAGTTTCTCTGAGGTCTGCCATGTGTATATACACTTTGGCTGTGCTGTCAGTCTTATTTACAGAAAACATGTGACAGCTGCCCTATAATATACTGTATTATAGAGGAGATTTATACAAAACCTGTGCAGAGAAAGAGCGGTGCAGTCGCCCATAGCAACCAATCAGATCGTTCTGCAGAGGGATTTTGCTCTGTAAAGGTTTTAATAAATCTCCCCCTATATGTCCCGGTCTGACCTCTATATGACAGAACCCATCACCCAGCACCCATCACCAATCACCCAGCACCCATCACCAATCACCCAGCACAGTGGCGTTGCGACAGGGGTGCGGGGGGTGCGGCCCTGATGGGGTGACACCAGGTACGCCCCCGCTCCTCACTTGCGCTGCCTCTGTAATAGCACCCCTCACCCTCCCCCCCCCGTCCTCACTTTTGCGCTGTCTCACTTGTCTCCGTAGTAGTAGAAGCACCCCCCCCCCCCCCCGTCACCTGCACAGTGAACCGGCCTGCGCCCCCACGTCTTCTGTTGCGCCGGCCCAACGTCACTCTGCAGGGCCGTGCAGGAGGACGTGACGTCACTCGCAGAGCGCCGGAGAGAAGGAGTGCTGCGCTGGATGGGTAAGTGATTGTGTGTATGTCTCACTCTATCTCTGTTTGTGTGTGTGTGTGTGTGTGTGTCTGTGTGTGACTGTGTGTGTGACTCTCTGTGTGTGTGTGACTGTGTGTGTGACTGTGTGTGTGACTCTCTGTCTTTGTGTGTGCGTGTGTCTCTGTCTGTGTGCGTGTGTCTCTGTCTGTGTGTATGTGTGTGTGTTTGTGTGTGTCTGTCTGTCGCTATCTCTGTCTGTGTGTGGCTCTCTGTCTGTGTGTGACTCTCTGTGTGTGACTGTGTGTGTGTGACTCAGTCTGTGTATCTCTCTGTCTGTGAGTGTGTGTATCTCTGACTGTGTGTGTGTGTGTGTGTGTGTCTCTCTCTCTATCTATCTGTGTGTGTCTTTGTGTTGTGTGTGTTTTTTTTTGTGTGGGGGGAGGGGGAGTTTGTTTGAACCAGCGATCTAATGTGGGGAGACTATGACCTATTGTGGGGAACATGCAAGGGAACCTGCGGCCTAATGGGGGGAAACTACTACCAAATGTGGGGAATCTATGCTACCTAATGTGAGGAAACTGCTACCTGATGTTGGAAAACTGCTACCTAATGTGCGAAAGCTGCTACATAATGTGGGAAAACTGCTACCTAATGTGGGGAATCTGTGCTACCTAATGTGGGGAATCTGTGCTACCTAATGTGTGGAATCTGTGCTACCTAATGTGTGGAATCTGTGCTACCTAATGTGTGGAATCTGTGCTACCTAATGTGGGGAATCTGTGCTACCTAATGTAGGGAAATTACTACCTAATGTGGGGTAACTGGTACCAAATGTGGGGAATCTATGCTACCTAATGTGGGGTAACTGCTACCTACCTAATGTGGGGGAACTGCTACCTACCTTAAGTGGAGGAACTGCTGCCTACCTAATGCTCCCCCCTGGCAGTAGCACCCTCATCATCCACCAACAAACCCCCCCAGCAGCGGCACCTCCATCAGCAGATCCTGATGGTGGATGATGGGGGTGCTCCTGCCAGAAGGACAATCCTGCCAATGGATGATGGGGGTGATACTCCAGATGGCCAGTAGCACCCTCATCATCCTCCAGCAACACCCCCCCCCAGTACTAGCATCCCCATCATCCACTAGCAACATCACCAGATTTATATTCAGAGGGTACAGTATGTGGCAGATTTATATTCAGAGGGTACAGTATGTGGCAGATTTATATTCAGAGTGTACAGTATGTGTTGGTATTATATTCAGAATGTACAGTGTGTGGTAGTATTATATTCAGTGGGTATGGTGTATGGAAGGTTTATAATCAAAGAGTATAGTGTATAGTAGTATTATATTTAGAGGATATAGTGTCTGGCAGGGTTATATTAATACTTGTTTTCATATAGAGGATGAGAATGCGCTGACATAGTGAGGAGACGTATGGCGTCACATTCTACAGAGAGAAGTTTTAGCTGGACCCGGCGGTATGTACCATCTGAATTAGATAAGGGAAGACTATAGAGAAGACGTCACCTGTAGTCACTGATATCATTGTGTATTCTCCTCACTATAGAGAAGACGTCACCTGTAGTCACTGATATCATTTTGTATTGTCCTCACTATAGAGAAGACGTCACCTGTAATCACTGATATCATTGTGTATTCTCCTCACTATAGAGAAGACGTCACCTGTAGTCACTGATATCATTGTGTATTCTCCTCACTATAGAGAAGACATCACCTGTAGTCACTGATATTATTGTGTATTCTCCTCACTATAGAGAAGACGTCACCTGTAGTCACTGATATCATTGTGTATTCTCCTCACTATAAAGAAGACGTCACCTGTAGTCACTGATATCATTGTGTATTCTCCTCACTATAGAGAAGA